>NC_092211.1:41907516-42066322 GCF_043381705.1 Parasteatoda tepidariorum | reverse complement strand
CTAAGCAGATGATGTAGTATATATATAATATATAAAATTAACTTCTTTCTTTTTAAAGAAAAAGGAATTTTGTTTCATTAAAAAAATTTAGAAATGACGCTTCTTTTAAAGTTTCACGTAATTTCATATTTGGAACTAAAATCCTTATAAATTAGGAAAACTCCGTGGCAGATAATCATGAAAAGCAGTTATTTCAATTATCAAGTAAAATACTAGACAGGTGACTAATCAATTTTATTCTATTTATTATTGAAGTTTTCAATTTTAAACTATAAGTTAAAATTGAGAAAAACTTCTAAATTTAGAGAACAAAAATCATTAGCATTAATGAAATGTTGATTTTTCCATTATGGTTTATAAGATTGACTGCTATAGGTTTAAATAAAAATAATTTTGTTTCATTTAAAAATTTAGAAATCACGTTTGTCAAAAATATTAAGTAAGTCGGAACTAAATTCTGTAGAATTTTAGAAACTCTGCAGCTGTTAGCAATCATGAAAAGTAGTTATTCTAATTATCAAGAAAAACACAAGACAGATTTTCATTTTCTTAAATAAAAAAAAGAAAGAAAGAAAGAATTTTGCTTTGTTCTTAAAAACCACTCTATTTATTTATTTATTTTTTAAAGTAAAGGCTGTGTTGTGAGATTTCAATAAAGTATTCTCGAGCATAAAGTATTCAAGTTAAAGAAAAACTATGTTTTTGATCTTATCACGTTTATTTTTGCTAAAAACGTAATAATAAAACGTTAATCGCAAGGAAAAAAACATCTAGTACAAAAAAAAGAGAAACTTTTCGACTTAAAAAGAATAGAAAGTAAAGAATCGGATATGAAAGATCAAGTAACTTAATCCACGGAAAAAAATAGCAAGAAAAGAAAATCTTGACTCGAAAAAAACTTTCTCCTTTTCTATGAAAGAGCTTTTTCATCAATTTTTTGGTGATAAGGTAGAAAATAATAAAGTGTTTGAACAAAAGAATATTGAAAGAAATTCTGAAATAAAGTCATGGAGGTAACATTGCATATTAATTTTTTAAGATAGTTGTTAGTCAGAGATTTACTCAGGTGCAAGTATTATTTTGAATTATATACTGTAAAAAATACTGTGACGAGTGGCCATTTTATTATAGCCACCAGGTTCTTTTAATGTTAAATGTTTTTGGTCTGGATTTGATAGTTTGTGGCTATAATGATAGAACATTAAAAAAATCATGAATCTGGATGCTTATTTTTTAATTAAGATATGGGGATTGTGGGGGATAATCCAACAAAATAAAGTTTAATGTTTGATTGGATTTATTACTCAAATGCAAGTTTTACTCGCGTATGGTATAAAGTGGTTTCCAACTGGCGGCTTGCGAACTAAAATATCAAGTTGTCATTTTTTTGCTGACAATTTTCGTAAAAAATCTATATGAGTTTAAAATACTTTTCTCGTTAATAAAAACCAAATTTCTTCGTTTCTGTGAAATTTATCATACCAATGGTGCAAAAAAAATTATTTCTCAGGATTTGCATTCAAGAAAATATTTATTCAAATACAAAAATAATCGTGTATGTTGCTCTTTTATATTTCATTTCGTTTTGTATTTTGTGAATATAATTTAGCATGTGTGTATCAGAAATTTTCTTGAAGAAATTCTCCGATTTAACTTTTTGAAACCACTTATTTTGGACGAAAATATTTACACACAGATTTGTAAATTTTAAATTTAAAATGTAAATGTCTATTCTCTGGTGGTTGCAGTAGACAAACCTCAATTTTGTCATTGAACATTTTGTGCGCTACTATGTAAGTTTTAATACCAACCTTTTTAAAGTTTTATATCTTAGTAATTAGATATCTGTTGCAAATTAATTGTTCAATACATAGGTGCACATTAATTGTTTAATACATGGGTGTACATTAAAGTTATTGTAGCCCGAATTTTTTAATATGCAATAATTAAATATTTTTAAAAATCTACTTCTTATTTTAATTTGTAATTCAATACTTTTGTTTTGTACAACTTGGTAAAAATCTGACAGTAATATTTAATGTTACTTCAAACATAAAAGAGTCCTGTATAACATTTTGATAAAGTTGCGGCCCGCCATTTGATTTGCATTTTTAATTGTGGCCCCCGGCCTCATGTAAGTTGGAAACCCCTGCTATAAATCATTGTATTACAGGATATTTTTAGTTATCAATGGTGTTTATAAATGATTTCCTATTAACACACAACTACGATTTTAAGACAAGCCAGCACTATGTACTTTCCTGCTAGTGAAAAAAAATGTGAATTCGCTTATTTACATAAAGTGTTAGGTGGTCATAATAAAAGGACTACACATTTAAGATGCATATTAACGCATGTTAATTATACATTTATATTATTGCGTTAATTGCTTAGTTGCGTTAAAAGTTTGATGCAAATTTAGTTGTGTTGTTAAACTGAGATTTCACTTAACATTTCTGTGTATATTGGAAATATTGTTTTCCTTTCCACATGCAGCTCAGAATTAATGCTTAATTTTTCTTAATTCAATAAAATCACAGAACATAAGATTTTTTTCTTAAATTCAAGATTTGTAGTTTCTGGTAATTTACTGGAGGAAGTTTCTTCAAGTAATTTAAATTTATGGAAAAAAACAATAAACTTTTCTGAAGAAAAGAAGAATTTGTTTTAAATTTGAATAAATAAAAATAAACTCAAGAAATCTCGCAACGAAGCTGTCAAAACTTGTTCTTTACAAATAAAACTTTTCATTATACACCAAAATTTGAAGTTGTTTTTTAGGTAGGGTAATAAAGCTTCAAGTGTTTCACAACCAACTTTCTGACAAAATCATTTTTAGAGTTAAAAAAATAAGTTACGATATATATTCTTGGGAGCATAAAATTTAAATATTCTATCTCTTTTGGTCTTTAGTGAGATTTTGAATTGGATTCTAGAATTATGACTAGCTATTTCTTTTTTTATTGATAATCAAAGTCGATTTTATGACATGCAAACATTACTCCACCCAGAGCTTAGATCAGAAGATAGTAGCAATCATCCGATCTACGCACCACGCTTCCTGACCACTTGCATGTCATTTTAGAAAAACTAAGCAGATGATGTAGTGTCGAAAAAATAATTATCAATAAAAGTGTAAAAGTGCAACCATTTTTCCTTACATAAGAAAAGTAAAGCTATGTTTATTAAAACTTATTCGATTTACAATTCAATTTCGAAAAAACCCATTTGAGATTTCCTTTCCACACTAGTTGAAAAGTGAAACGGATATCTCGATTCTATAGAATCAGAATTTAGAGTGATTGGGTTAAAAAAAATAACAGTCCAGGTGCAAAAAAAAAAGAAAAGGTAATCATGCAGGAATCTGCATCTGAAAGACTCGGAACACCTAGAGCTGTCATGTCAAATAATGTTGATGATAATTCTATTCGGATTAATTTAATTAAATAAAAACTTAATTTATTAATTAGTCTCTTTATTATTCATTAATTAATTATTAATAATTTATTTTATTATTTATTAATTCTACAATTTAATTAAATTTAAATAACAATTCAAAAAGAATTTAAGTAACACAACAAGAACTGTGGCGCATCAGGTGATACAGCGCTCTTGCTTTCCAATTAGGTGACCCAGGATAGTTTCATCACGATGGCTGGATGGAACATTAGTACTGACGCAAAATATTTTCAGTGGTTGACGGAGTATGAGTTAGAATCCTCTTCCCGTACGGTAAACAGTAGGAAGTTTCTGTGGTTTTCCTCTCCCTGTAACGCAAATACGAGTCAGTTCCATCATACAATCTTCCACGAAGACTAGTTTGTTTCAATATTTGATCCAAAAGTTTTTTGCTTTCTGGGTTGGATTAACCAGGTTTCAGTAACTTGGTTTTCAGTACCTAAAAACCTTCAAAAAATCAAATTTGAGATTTTGATCAATAATTAAACTAGAAACTATTAGCTTTCTAACGATATTTTGCTTTTGTTTGAAATCCACGTAGAAGTGCACTTAAACTTAATTTAAAAAATGTAAACAAACCGAAAACACCCATGCCACGCCCACTTCTTTATTTCCATGCGATTTTCGAGAATTTTGAATATAAAACTGAGATTTACATTAGTTTGATTTGTTAAGTCTATTTTTGTTTTGTTCTTTTATTATACTGTTATTAGGTCATTATTTTTACGTTTTTTTTATTCTTCATTACGTTTTTGTTTACTTACGTAAAAGAGAAGAAAATAAAGTACTGAAATGAAAAAAAAACATTGCTTATGGACCAGGATTGTTTTGAAGCTGTCATTACCGGCATAGATTAGGAATTTCGTTTACATTATTCGAATTTACCTTGGACCGGATTTTTTTTTCTCCCTAATTTCTAGTTACATCATTTTGATTTTTTGTTTAAATGTTCTTTACATAATATTTCTAATTTTGAAGTAAATTCTTATTTACAGTTCTTTGTTAATTATTTCTGTGTTTAGAATGTTTATCTTGAAATATGCATTTTCTTAGATTTTTTTTGTAATATAGTTATTTTTTTTAACAAAAATACTTTTAACTCATTTAAATTTAAACAAAACATCTTGGTAAAGACTTGAATATTCAATTTTCATGAATAAAATTTATGGGTGATTTATGAATTATACAATTTTATAATTATCGCATTCAGTTTGATCATTTTAAGGGCTTTTTATTCGCTCGAAAAGTGAGGAGAGTATAGTATAAAAACCTATTTTTCAGTCAAATAAAAGAAACATTTAAGAGTAATTTGTTTGAAATGTAAACAGTACGAGATTTATAACTTAGAAACAATATGATTTTTGAATTTAAATTTCAAATATCGTTGGTAGTCTAATATTTACGCTTTAAATGCAAATAACTCAAAACTATGTTTTTTTTGCTTCGATGTACCTTTTCTTGAAAACTATTGATCACAACACTTTGATTTTTGATTTAAAAAGTTCCTTTAGTACTGTAGTTTGTGCTGAAGTGAGCAGTTTTTTTAGAGAAACTTAATATTTTTTTTTAATTCAAAATTTTCGGATGAAAATGTGAAGCTTTTAAAATTTTCTGGCATGCTGTGTAATTAATTTTTTTTAAATTTCTTTTAATTTACTAAATTTAAAAAAGTTCACTTCAGTATAATCTAGAATATCTATTACATACACAAATAAAATTTCAAAGCTCAAACTACGATACTTTTTATAAAAAGGTACATCGAAGTATGCCATTTTAACATTGTCAGCATAGGAGGTACCGAACCCCCTTAAAAATTACAAGGCTACGGAGTTGAGTATTGTTAATCTTAAATCCAAAAATGGGTAGGCTGTTCAGCTCTGGTTATGATATAAAATAAAATAACACTACGAATAGTTGTTCGTTGAGAACTTTTAAAAATTGCAAAAACAAAGTTAGAGCCGTGGTGATTCAGGGAATAGAGCTCGCGTCTTCCAATGAGGTGTTACGGGTTCGAATACCATCGAGGACTGGTCGATTCGAAATCTACACCCGGCTTACGTCCGGCTGACGTAAAATACCCTCAGTGGTATAGACGGATCATGGGTTTTAGAGTTCCCTTGTAGTCAGGACAACCATGGGAGGTTTTCAAATTTCTCCCAATACTTGATCCAAGATTTGTCTTGTCTTCTGGATTGGGTTCAAAATTACAATGATACAGAGTTGAACATTGGTAGTCGTAAACCCAAAATTAGGTCGGTTATATAAAATAAACAAAGATTATGTGTTCTAATTTACCATTGGTAATATTGCTAGAATTTAAATTCGGTTAGAATAAATTTTTTATTGCACTATATGCATATTAATTATTTAAAGATATAAAAAAAAATCAACTTTTTAAGCAAAGGCAAAATGCTGTGCTTTATTTAGGATTGTAAATTTTAAGTTAAGAAAGGTGAAAGAATAGAGCAGCCCATTAAAGCTCTCGCAGGATCTTTCCTTTTGAAGTGGGTTAACTAGAATAAACAGTCCCGACACCATCGTGTCTCTTCGCGGCCTTATTCAAACAATCTCCTAACACGAGAAAGCTTTCTCACACAATGCAGTTGGAATATTTGCTCAGCTTTCTTTTTCAACAAAAGTTAGTCTAAATCAGCATAGGAGAGTAGAGAGTTTCTCTTTCCTTTCAAGTAGTGTTCATTTCAAGTTCATTGTAGAACACGCATATAAGAATCTTATGATATTCTAATTCTAAGAGGGAATTTAGAATGCGCCTCAACATACCATCCCCAAGGGACATTCATAGTTTAGAAGTTAATATATACACTGGATATTTTTCAAAATTTGTAGTTATTTTATTAAGTAGTTTTCTTTTTCAAACAGAAACAATTGTAAGCATGAGAGTTTTTCGTTAAAAAATAATTACTCTTATTATTATGGCATTCATTGTTTAGTTAATATAAGTATTGAATATTTTTCGAAATTTTCAGTTACAGATACATTTAATTAAAGAGTTTTTTTTAAGCAGAAACAATTCTAAGCATGATAGTTTTTTTTAATAACTATGGTTATTATTATGAAATTCATTGTTTAGAAGTTTAAGTATTGAATATTTTCCGAAATTTCTAGTTATGCATACATTTTATTAAATAGTTTTTTTCTCAAACAGAGCCAATTGTAAACATGATAGCTTTTTTTTAATAACTCTGGCTATTATTATAGCAGTCATTGTTTAAAAGTTAATGTAAGTACTAATTACTTTTTGAAATTTGTATTTAACCAATTGTAAACATGATAGCTTTTTTTTAATAACTCTGGCTATTATTATAGCAGTCATTGTTTAAAAGTTAATGTAAGTACTAATTACTTTTTGAAATTTGTATTTATACATACATTTTATTAGTTTTTTTTTTCAAACTGAAACAATTACAAGTATGATAGTCTTTTTTTTAAAAAATAGCTATGATTATTATACTTTTATATAAACTATTCTTTAATATGAAATGTGACAGATAGGAAATTTAGTCTTCTATAAAAGTTGCAGAAGAAGTTCTCTTTAACTGTTAGAAATCCAATAAAATGATAATTAGACTACGAGATCGTAGGGGAAAAAACATAATGCAGTAAATTTAGTAATAATATAAATCAAATTAATACTGCTCATATTACAGAAAGTGAGATACATTTTTAAGTTGTTTAAACGTATAATTGCTCTTTTTTGGTACAAATAAAAAAAGGAATCAATTAAAAAATACATATTTTTAAAATTTTAGAAGTACTGGCATTATGAAAAAAATTATGATGATGCATATTATCACGATGGATGTAAATCTATTTCTTTTCTTTTCTTAAAAGATGCATTGTTTAACCCTTAAGTAAATAAAACTATATTTTCGTTGTTTATGAAATGATATTAAATTGAAACTAGTCAGTTATAAATATCTTTTGCTTCAAATGATACAAATCTTGAGAAAAATATTTAATAATCTGAATTATGGAATTTTTACAACTCTATTGGCTATCAACACTCTAAAAGTATAAAATTCCTGAATGCTTTGTAAACATTATCAGAAATATATATGAAAATTACAATATACGAGTTATCTATTAGAGAATAAACGAGTTATAAGATTAAATCTTGCTGAATATCTTTTTGACCTTGCAGACGATTTATGTTTACTGACCTACACCCTTCAAGATATGAAAAAAAAAAAAAAAAACCAGAAACATTTTAAAAGTAGAAGAAACTAAATTAAACTAAAATTTTAAAAAAAATCCTAAATAATTAAATGACATATTTTTAGAAAATAACAAGTATAATTAACAACAAAGGAGGATACGCTATTCTAGACAGGTTACGCAATTCTCAATAAGTTCTAGAAAAACAAAAACATAACAAATTCAACCAAAATTGGAATTTTAAATACTAATCGTAAACCTGTCCTACTCTTTGGATCCGTGACACGGCACTGCAATAAAAATAACATGAAAAAAACTTCAAGTATTTATTAACAACAGTTTAAGAAGAATCTTGCTAATCAAGTGTTTCCATAAAATTTCCAACGACAAATATCCTTAGAAAAGCAAAATCAAAACCAATTGAAAAGGAAATTAAAATACGTAAATGGAAATGGATTGGTTTTGTTCTATGTAAACCTAAAAAATTTAGAAAAACAACAACAAGTTTTTGATCGGAATCCTCAGGGCAATAGAAAAAGAGGAAAACCTATAAATAGTTGATGCTGGACGATTGTAAGTGAATTGAAAACAATAGGAAAGACATGGAGAGAGTCAAAACATCTGGCCACAAATAGAGTGAGATGGAGATCTCCGATAAAAGTCCTATGCTCCAATTCGGGGGAAGAGGAATATGTATATAATGGCTATCAGCAATTTAATATTATTCTTTTTAGAGCATGCTGTGTAGTTTTTAACAGTAATTTTAAAATTTTTTTGTAATCTCTATATGGTGCTAAGTCGAACCATATTATCGCATTTCTTAGACTTGATTACGCTTTATAATGGTCCAACTTGAATAAAAATATGGTTTAATTTAAGCATGTTTAACAATAATGTCGTTCATATTTGCTATAACTTTAATGTAGTGCTAGGTAGAAACATATTATCGTATTTCTTAAACTTGATTACACTTTATAATGGTCCAACTAGATTAACAAAATAGTTCAATTTAAATGTGTTGAACAATAATGTAGTTAAATTTTTCTAAAACTTTAATGTGGTGCCAAGAATATAGATCAATTTAAGCATGTTGGACAATATTGTCGTTCAATTTTGTTAAAATTTTATTGAGGTTCAAATTTTAACCATTTTACTGATTCTCAAAACTTGATTACACTATATAAAAGGGCAAATTTAAAGAAAACATTGTTCCATTTAAAATCTTATCACCGTGCAGCAATATAATTTACACAATTTACACCTATTTCGGATCAATTTTGAATACATTTCTCTGAGAGTGTAGATAAGAAGCAATTTTTAAAAAAACTCATTAGATACATCATAAAACAAACTTTCGACAATGATGACTTATAAATTACGACAAAAATTTCACGCAAAATTTCAATTTTTTTCAAATTGTGTTATAGTATATGGCCAAAACGAAAGAAGAATATTAATAAGATAATAGGTAAGTTGAAGGTTCAGGATTATTAAAAATGGAGCTCTACACGAAGGAACAAAATGCGTCCCATCTTTGTAAACAAAATTTAGAGCATCGCATAGGCATTTCTTTGTCACCTAATTTCACATTTTGGTGATCAGAATTGGCAACTCAAATTATGTGAGTAGACGTTTAAGACTAAGGTTAATTTGGCGTTAGAAGGTACAAGCTTAGAGTATTAAGTTGCAAGCCAATTGTCTAAGGTACAAGCCTGAAATCCACGGTGCAAGTTTTTAGACAAAGAAAACCTCCACCACCCACCATATAGCATAACCACACAAGTTTATATTATAAGATTAGTAAAAGATTATATTTGAACACTGCATCAGCGAAATTCAACCACATTTATGCAACATGATCATTGGAAATTTTGGCAAAAATGTCCTTATTCGCCAACAAAAATACGGAGGCTCTTTAAACGATAGGCTATTTAAACGATAGGCTATTTGATATATAGCCTTATACATATTTTATGAATCAATGAAAAATTTACAATTTTCGTATAAGAGTCTGCGTTTTCTATCAAAATTACCTCTCATGTGAAATTTAGGACATCCTGCATTACATAAAAAACACGGCAATACACGGTTTTTAACCATTAAAAGATTACATTAAACTGCAGCATCTACCCGTTAAAAAGCAGTATTTATTGCTATAATCAAGGTTTTCCTCCACTGGTGCTTTTTTTTCTCCCGTTCGTAATGTCATCACTTTCAATCAAACTAAATAGAGATGCAGCTTAACGTAGAAAAACGAAGTATGCATTTTTCGAGGCAATCATAATTTAGCAAATTGCTATACCGGAAAGCAATTCAAATTCAAATCAATCACTCGATCACACATTTTCTTTCGCACCGTTTGAATTTTATAGGGAGGTCCCTACTCAGAAATGATCACAGGTACAATGGCCTTTTGGATTGATTCTGCTGGTAACCATGACAACTCAATTGTGGCCGGATTCAGCTTGAAACTTCAGTCCCTCCTGGTTGTCATGGCAACGGTTAAATCACCATCACTCAGCAAAAAGGAGATGAAGTGTAGAATCTGACACCTAACGTGATCCCACCCTTCAACTACAGCTAAGAAGGTTTAGGTTCAAGAAATTCAATTAATTTAAATTCCAGTAAAAATTTTCTGTGCTTTTTTTTATCATTTTGATTAATCGGATGACAGTTTAAAAAACTTTAAGAAAAAAAGGATTGAGTATTGAAAATTGGAATTTTTTCTATGGCGCAGTAATTTATATTTTTCCAAAAAAAATAGCAGAAACTATTTTTACCGCTTCACTATTTATTCCATTGGCGTTATCGTCAAATTAGATTTTTCCTTAATTTACTTTTCCGGCATGGAATGCTCACAAGCATTCAAAAAGGGAGAAAGCAAAAAGAAATTTTTCTCTCCGATCTGATATTGGGGGAGAGTTTTTATACTACTAATGTATTTTTACAGAATTATCATATTTCTTTTCATGGCATAAAAATATTTATTTCTTTTCGAAGCAATATAGTTATCAACCATTTAAATACCTATTTGCTAATTTTTTCTGCGGATAGGATATTGATTTTTTTTTGCACCGAAAACACTTAGGAAATAAATTTTCAAGTAAAAGTTTCCAAATAAAATTAATTTTTTATGATTATTTATGCTTCTTTTAATTTAAAAAAAATATTGTAAAAATTTTCATGCTTGTTAATCTTTTCTGATGGTAAAACATTCATTTGCACTGGAACGCTTACAACTCATACTACATTGCAATATGAAAAATTTCAGAATTTTCACTTTGTTTTTTAAAAAAACTGCTGGATGTTCCAGTTATATAATATTAATACAAAATAGCATATATCGTAGCTCATTTAAGAGATTTTGACATCTGCATAAAGATTACAATGACTGAAATTGAATTATAAAAACATGTCAACAAAGGATAAGGTATGCTTTGCACTATGAAGGCAAAAGAAAAAAAAAACAACGTGAATAAAGCACAAAAGAAATATATGAATCGACATATATGATAAATGAACGAAGTGACTGACGCACTTTAATAATACTTCTCTTAAAAATGGCAAATACTGTACTAAAATTGTAAAATTTCAAAAAAGGTGTGCTTATTTCATCAGCAATTGTGAATATTTGTAAAGGGGAGAGTGACAAAAGATTCACAATTACTGGGTAAATTCTGAATCTTTAATCCCGCTCTCCAATTGACTGAAATCGAACATAACAAATAATAATATCTCAACAAAGGACATGGTACACTTTGTACTATGTAGAAAAAAGCAGTAAGTGAATAAAGGACAAATGAAAATACATATATTTCACAATGATTTCCTACACAAAAGGAGACCAAAGGAAGACCACAACCAATGATACTTAATTCAGTATTTTGCTTTTATCAATAAAAGTTTTTTTTTTCTTTCCTCCCACAAAAGCACACAAACAAAAACGCAAATTATAAAATAATTAAATATCAGCACGCTTGAATAACTTTTTATCAAACAATCAGATTTTCACGTACTAACATGTCTTTATGGTTTGAGGCAGTGACCTAAAATATTCAAATATTTGTGCCAATTTTTAGTTAAGAAATTTGACTGAAAAATGTAATTTCTCTGAATAAACGCACTTTTTTCTGACCCATTCAACTTTTTGAACTTCAAAATAATAGAGAGGGGGGGGGGTTGCATTCAGAAAAATATAGTTCCAGCTAAGAGAGCAGTTGAAAGTTTTGGTCAATTAATGTCAGTTTAACATGAATGTTTTGCCATTAGTCTGAGACCATTCTAACGAATGATAATTATTTTAACAAGAATATAAAACTCGTTTAATCAAAGATAAATCTTCATAATTTTCTCGTAAAATTTAATGCTGTTCGCAAAAAGTTTGAGTTGTATGGGAAAACATTTGAGGCAAATAGTAATACAGAAAACTAAGTAATTTTTACGGTAAACAAAGTAATCTTTAGATCCAAAATTTGAACGGAATTGGTTGGAAGGTTCTTCTGAAATGAACGAAATTTTTGGAAATTTTACTTTCCAAAAATTACTTGTTTGTTTTAATAAGGCAAGATTTTCTAGATATTTCGAATGTAAGAATGCAATAGCGTCACCTTTGCTTACACTGTAAAAAATTCTGAATGAAATTAAGGTCAAAGGTACCATAATTTGATTTTTTGATACTTTTTACAGTAAAATCGCTGAATCAATCTAATTAAATAAGTATTATTGTTAGAATTACGGTATAATAGTTTACGGTTAAAGTGGCACCCAAAATCCTGCTACTTTAAGCCGTAATTTGATCCGGAATTTTTTACCGTATATACTAGCAATGAAACATAAGACTAGCAATAAGAAATAAATATAAGTCGAATGAAAAGGAAGACCAAACACATTTAAACCAACTGCAGTGAGAGATCAACTTGACCTTCACATGACGATCAGCACAATTGTCATATATTTTATTTCGGTTTATATGATAATGCCAAAAGTAATTTTAAAAGTAATACAAAACATTTAATTATCATCAGCTCTGTTTAACAGTAACAATTCTCTAATCGATTAAAGTTCCCAGTAAAAGTTCTGAAATGCTTATAGCAAAATAAAGTTGCAAAAAAGTTATTAACTTACATACTTGCACAAAATATTAACGTTCATTTTTATTATGGCAAAAAATTTAGTTTTAAATAATCAAATAATTCTAATATTACATTAAGAAATAATTCTAATGTTAATTCTAATCTTACGTTAAGAAATAGTATTTAAAATTTTTTGTAATAACAATAACACTAATACTTTCCTAGATTTTAGGGGAGATCTTGAAAGAGTATAAATTAGTTGAAGGCGAGTTTTAAAAAGAGTTAGGAGTCGCAGTCGAATATGCCAAATACCAACAAATAAGGATTGATGAGGATTCGTCAGTCAAGATCTTGATTAAGTATTTTTTTTAAAACATTTTTAATAAGCGTGGTACGTGAGGAAATTTGACTTTCCACAGTAAAAAAAAGAAGAAAAAAATAGTTGTATAATTTTCTTATCTTGTAAACTAACTAGAGATAAATAATATTTTTAAAGGAACGATATTATTTCATGTATTTTATACTTTAAGACTTTATGGCATATATATCTCTTATTGTAGTACTTTCCTTTATAATTAATTTGCTTTTAGATTAATTCTTATGGAGGAATTATAAGACAACTTGAATTATTTACATAATGACTCAAATTTTAATAATTCGTAAATAAAAGAAACAAATAAAATTTTAATTAAATGTAGTTAACTCATGTAAATAAATGTCAATTAATGCCATTAAATGTATCATATAAAACTTCAATTCACATAAACCCTTTTAGTATATCTGTCACATATTACAGAAATTTTGTTTCTGATTAATATGTTTTAATTTTTGTAAATGGATAATTTTTAGATAGCTTGTATTTATAATGATGCAATAATTTTAGATTATTTATTAAAGAAACTCACACTGCTTCAAGATAAGTATGTTCATAAAATTATTATGTTTAGAGCTATAAAATTAATTAAAAAAATATTTTATGTTTCGAAACTTCATGGCACAGATGGCAGCACGCATTTCGTTTAAAGGAAAATTTTATTTGTAATAATTATACACACCTGTGAAAATTAGATGCATCTGAGCACTTTGAAAATATAACCACCACCACCCCAAAAACTTACAACAACATGCAAAAAATTATAATCGGAATACTAATAAGAAATTATGGTTTATTCACTAATACTCGTATTTTAGAAGTAATTTAACGTGAATATTTCTGATAACTTTACGTGATAACACTAGATGGCGACACCAAAATCAAAGGTATGAAAGTTTTAAAGTTCATTTAAAGAAATTCTAATGTTATTCAGCTATCGATAGTTTTAAAAATTTCTATATTAAACGAAAAAATCTGGATTAATTAAATTGTTTCGAATTTTTTTTACAAGGAATTGTTAGATCAGTCATAAATAATAAAAAGTAATTAAAAAAACTAATAATAAGTAATAAAAAATCTAATTAAGAATAATTAGAAAGTTATATTTCACACATTGCCACATTAGAACAATTCAGAAAAGAATAAGGTTGAATGCGAATAGGAAAACATTTTTTTTTTGTTTAAAAATATTATAAGATACCGATTATAAGATAACGGTTAGCGGTGAATGGATTCGTCCACTTTGTTACTTTTTATTTTTGTCTCAATTATGGTTGCTATGAATTATATTTTTTCGGAATCTGTGTTAAGAAAAAAAAAAGATGCCGATTATAAGATACAGATTAGTGGTGAACGGATTCGTATATTCCACTTAGTTAGTTTTTATTTTTGTCTCAATTATGGTTGGTATGAATTATATTTTTTTTCGGAATCTGTGCTAAGAAAAAAAAAATATACCGATTATAAGATACCGATTAGTGGTGAATGGATTCGTATATTCCACTTTGTTACTTTTTATTTTTGTCTCAATTATGGTTGGTATGAATTATATTTTTTCGGAATCTGTGTTAAGAAAAAAAAAAGATACTGATTATAAGATACCAATTAGTGGTGAATGGATTCGTATATTCCACTTTGTTACTTTTTCTTTTTGTCTCAATTATGGTTGGTATGAATTATATTCATTCGGAATCTGTGTTAAGAAAAAAAAAAGATACCGATTAGTGGTGAATGGATTCGTATATTCCACTTTGTTACTTTTTATTTTTGTCTCAATTAAGAAAAAAAAATGTGAAATAATTTTTATACATTTAAAAGGCTAAACTGCACCCCCCCCCTAAAAAATAAATAATAAATGAAGTCAGAGACACTAACCTCCAAATCCAGACTGGGTCTCGGAAGAGTGGTCATGCTTCCAGTTTCGAATCCGACTGTGTGGTGCCGCCTGGGCTGAGGACGTTTTAGAGTTTGACTGCCACGAGGACAAACATCGCTCATGTGACCAGAGTCACCCTCCCAATCAACGGACCTCTTCGATAGACTCGATGGAGCTGTAAAAAATGAACACATATTAATATTATTACAACAAATTATTAATATTAATACATGATTATTCATAAAATATAAGACTTCCCAAATATGATAGAAGACTTAAATTTTATTTGCATGTAAGGTTGATAGTGTTCTGCTTAGGAAACTAGCTTTTCAACAATTTCACAATTAGTTACTAAATTCGCCAACGGATGGCGTTGATAACTAAGGAGAAACTTATGTATATAAAGTGTCCAAAATACCCACCATTTGTAACAAAACACAGTGCAGTTTAAGGAAAGAAAAAAATAACAGACATTAATGAAAATGGTTAAATTAGAATGGTCTGATAAGCAACAGAAAAGATTTTTTGATCGTATTTAGTCAGTAGCGTCATCTGTTGTCGAACATCGTTAATGATAATGAAATAGATAGGGGAAAAATACAGTGTTCTAAGCCAGTGATCTCCAATTTTTTTATTGTCGCGGACCAGTCAACGTTTGATAATTTTACCATGGTCTACTGAGAGGAAGGGACGTTTGATTGATTTAGGGTGTTTTGATTTAATAATAATTTCAATTTAATTGCATTTCACTAAGCTTTCAAATTAAATACAGTTGCAACGAAAATGAAAATGAAATAAATTAACATTTTAACTCACTAGAACAGTAAGTAAATAATAACCCTGAGCTCGTTTCTTTGCAACGAGACGATTCCATTAGGGTTAAAGAGAGACAATCACATCAGAAGTATGTTGCTTATGTTTAGTTTATTTCGTTTTCGTTACTTCGGAAATCGTTCGTTGCTGTATAGGTTGTCGGAAACGGCAATAAATATTTAAGATCTGTGGTTTTAATCTCAGGGTTATCCTCTCGTCCACAGAAAGACGTCGCAAACACCCGAGAGAAATAATGCACCACAGTAAATAAAATTAAAACTAATTTAATGTTTCTTTCGCTGCCCGGAATCCTTTGATCCATGGACCGGCACAAGTCCCCGGCCCGGTGGTTGGGGACCACTGTTCTAAACCATATATTTTCATTTTTCTATTTTTTTAAATTGGTTTTTAACCCCTTCCCTCTCGCTCCCGTGAAAATGACGGGTTGAGATTTCGTCGTTATTTCTCGCTCCCGTGATATTGACGGGCTGGAAACTAATTAATATTTTTTTGCCCGGAAAACATTTTATTTATCATTTTACACACCAGATAGCAGTACCAGGATATTTTTAAGGTAATTATAGATAGTTAGTTTATTTTAAACCAGATGCCAGCACTAAAGTCAGCTAATCAGCACTAATCAAATGCGTGTATTTGTGATATGTTATTTGTAATTTTAGCAAAGCATGCTTTCCTGGTTTGTGCTCAAGATAAAATTTATTTTTAACCCCTTCCTTCTCGCTCCCGTGAAAATGACAGGTTGAGATTTCGCTCGTTATTTCTCGCTCCCGTGATATTGACGGGCTGGAAACTAATTAATTTTTTTTTTTTTTGCCCGGAAAACATTTTATTTCTCATTTTACACACCAGATAGCAGTACCAGGATATTTTCAAAACACATATTTCTAAAATTTTCCTTGCTTGCTGGAAAACCAACATTTAACACTGAATGTTGGCTTTTCCTAAAAATTAAATTTTTTAAAATTTCAAGCCAAAAACAAATCAAAAATTTAAAAAGAATATATATATTGTTCATACACATAGCTTCATATAATTTTCAGGGATAAAAAAAATAAATACTTTTATGACCGTTTTCTTGAAAATTAACCGATCATTAAGGGGTTAATAAAATCTGCTATTTTGGGATAGCCAGTATTAAAAATTGTTTCTTTATTTAAAGAGCGCGATATTCTTCTTTATGTTATTGCTTAAATTATGTTCAAGTAGGAATCCCTAATTATTTTTTTCTCAGCTGTAACATTTAATATATATCAGTGAAATTTCTAGTTTCTACGAAAATTAAGTTAACTAAAATCTGTTTATCACAAAAATAAAAATTTAAAAGGACAAAAAAAATTAAATTTAAAAGAAAAGATGTTGCATGATTATTTTAATTGTAAGAGTAAAAAACACAATTACCATATTGCAATCTAACGTTTATTATATAAAAATAGAGTAAAAAGAGTTTTTAGTTCGAGATTTTTTAATGTGATTGAAACTATTAATTTTAAATTTCAGTGAGATTTTTTTTTTGAATTAGTATACATTATTTCGCATATTAAGTTTATAAGAAAATTATTAAGTTTATAAAAAAATATATCTATAATATTTCATTTATTAAATATTTTTTTGAATAATTTTTTTTTATAAAATTTACATTTTGGAGAATTATAACTAAATTTAATTAATCCTCTGATGTCGTATTCCTAATTTCTCTCACCTGAGTTTATTTATCCTCTTTTTTTGCTCTAAGAGTCGTTTGGCTGCTCTAAATCACTACAGCAAAGAAATATATTGAGCTTTAATACTAAACATGCCATTTACTTCGTTTGATAGTCTTTGAAGTATATAAAAGTCAAAGTAATATTTTAAAACTTGTGCTTAATGGAAATAGTGTTTTTCTTCGTAAAAAAATAAAAATAAAATTACTTAGTGTTTCTGTTACTACATTCGTGCAGTAAAAATTAATTCCTGTCAGTATGAAAATTATGTATGAGTAATTGCAAGAGTTGACGCAGAAGCTCCAGAGTAGTTAAAATTTGAAAATATTTTTATAACAGGATTACAATTATTAACTAAAGTCTTACAAACTGTTCCTTTTATTGAAAAAAAAGTGAGCAAGAATCTTTTTCTTAGCTTTCAAGAGAGGGCAGCACTAAAAATCGAAAATACTTCATCTAAATACTTTAAATTGTGTATTTTTTCTATTGATTCACTATAAAAAGAAAAATGTGATTTCTAATAATAAAGAAAGGATAACTGGACATTGTGTTTTGACATAATTGTATTNAAAAAAAAAAAAAAAAAAAAAAAAAAAAAAAAAAAAAAAAAAAAAAAAAAAAACAGGTAAATGCGGTTATTTTATCGAAAGTCAAATTAAGAGGGAAAAAAAGCTTTATTTTTATATAATTACTTTTTTTTCACACCTTCACTTTTTAACTCATTTTTTAACAGTGTTCACTCTTAACTACAAGAAAAATGTATTTTATTATTTTTATCAAGTTTCGCTTTATAAAATTATATAAAATTAGTAATTATAATTTATAATTATTAATTTTATAATTAAGAAATTTTTTATAATTATTAAGAATTTTTTAAATTATTAATTAATCCACCAAATATTTCTACAGAACTTAAATCTCAGAAATATCAGAGTATTGTATGTACTTTTTTCCTAAAAGATTTCCTAATGACATTTAAATTCATTGTTTCGCCTATTCGGTAGAATTTGTGTCGACCACGTATTCGGTCGAGATTCGACTCCCCAAGATAAAAGTTGAGTTCTTCATGGTTTGTAATGTATTTTGCTGTTTCAGAGTCGAAAGAGGCTTAATGTATAAAAGTCAGGAAGCTATCTACAGAAGTTAACTTACTTTATTTTGTATAACTGAGTTTTTCCTTTTTTAATTTTTCGTAATTTTAGATAAGAGTCTGCTGTTAACTGATTTTCTGCAGACTCTCAGGTAAAGTTTTTTACCGTACCCCTTTTACTCCACAATTCTCCAAAGATTTTGAAGAATGTTATTCAATATGCTGTCAGTTAGTTAGAAATTTTTTTTAAAAAAAAGTTCTTACCCAGATGCATGTTTTAAATGTTTAAAGTAATTTGATTTCAAAATTTCTGAAGTTACTAGGAGGCTCCGCCCCCTGCTCGCTAACGCTCGCCAACCCCCGAGAATTGCTACGCAATCCTATGTGGTTCACGCCGTGAACCATGGCTTGCTGCGCTCGCTCGCCAATGAACACAATGTTCTAGCACAAAGACATAATATATTATCATCAAAGACATAGTATTTTATCATCAAAGACATAGTATTGNTATTTATGGGATCTCTCTGGTCCCATATTTCAAAAATAAACTGACCAACTTAATGCATAACAAAATTAAAAATGAAAAAAAGAATTCTAAAAAATTATCAAACAGCAGCGGTAGCCGTAGCAACGCATGCATTGACAACGCATGCGCACTGTTTACTATTACTCTTTAACACAGTTTAAAAGTATGATGACGTCCAAAGTAGGTGCGCACGCCGTCAATCCCAAAACGACGCGCATTTCGCTGATGGATTAAAAAAACCTTTTGTGTGATAGTTGTGAGCAAGATATTGCTTGCTGCATCTTTTCGATACGGTTGACGAATTGAAAAACTTTCCAAAGCAAGCAGAATATAATTATAATATTATTTTAAACATCTCCAATCCCTATTTTTTTTAAATAGTTTTTTTTTTAATTAAACAAAATATTATTATGGTTAAATTTTACTTACTAAAGAATAAATCAACCAAATATGTGATTTAAAAATAAGGATTTAGCAATTCTTGGAAGCAATTTCAAGAGAAAAACCACTCAATCCGACCCATTACACCAGCATTTCTGTTTTTAACTGTAAATAAAGTTGATGAGATCATCAAATAAATGGCATCAACTAATTCAGATCGAAACATCGGTCGCTAAGTAAATGGCCTTAACTTAGAAAATGTACTTACTTCGAAGTAGTAGAATATGCACTTACATGTACTTAACTTAGAACATTCAACACGTTTCTCTCATACCATTCGAAGTAAACTTAAAGTTTCAGAAAATTATCTAGGTAACCAACTACACGAGTTATCGTTAAATATGCTTGTAAATTTTTTTGTCAAAGCCTGGGCATTAAATTCTTTTAATACTTCAAGAGCATTAGTCGTAACTACAGCTCCTGAATAAATTATTAGACGCACTATAAGATTCTATGCAAAATCTTAATTATTAGGTGATACTACACAGCTTTATTGTTTTTACGCGACTGAAACCGGTTTGCACTTGTTTACGTTGGTGTATCAATTGGTTAACACTGTAATGCAATAGGTTAAAAATAAATACAAATAGAAAGTATATAAAAAATTTCCTGAATAAGAACCCGTTTGATATATGTTTAAATATAAAAGTATTGCATATAAACGCGTGCAAAACATGTAATTATTAAAAACCTACAGTGCGTCCAATAATTTGATCTAATTAGTACAATATAATATAATACTTGATATAATAAATATTCTATATTTATATAATATACCGTCTAAATTATCCAATCGTCAAATTTAAATTATATATCGCTGAATTTAATTAATTGGTATCCGAATGTAAACAAGTGCAAACTGGTTTCAGTCGCGTAAAAACCATAAAGCTGTATAGTATCGCCTGATAATTAAGATTTTACATAGAATATTATAGTGCGTCTAATAATTTGGCCAGAGACTGTATATATGATTCGGCACATTTTCAGCCATATAATTTAGGATGAAAATTTCAAAAAAAGGTAACAAAAACGCTATATTCTTGGTTATAAAAAAACCAAAATCAATCTATTTTTAAGTTCCCAAATTAGTTGGCGAAGCTCAACATTTAATGAAAAGCATTCTCTGAGTAAATAAAAATTATTCAGATTTCATTCACGAATGAGAGAACTTTTATATTTTATATTGCGAGTCAGGGTATAAAAATATTTTGAACAGCTTTTAGAATTTTATAGGATGAAAAGAAGAGGTAAAAAAAGAAAAAAAAAATGCAAGCTTAATTTGATAAATGATGTTAGAGGCCAAAACGATTTCACGGAATCCATTGGACCCCAACTCCATTTTCGTCTTTGGAAGTCTTCCAATCAAATCCTCTATCACATCTCATTAAAAACTACCTACGTTTCATCAAATTTTATGCTTGTGACCCAGATTTATCTATAAAATTATTTTACTCTTCCATTTAACATTCGTCGTGGAGTTGTTTGGGTATAATTGAATCGATTTGGTTAACCCTTTAGCCCAGATGGGACACCAGTGTTCCTTTTAAATATAATTTTTCTGACGCTCTATTTAAAAGTAAAAATGCAGTTTGCTATTTTTTAGTTATAGAAAATAGTCTCATACAGACTAAAAAAATCTGATACATTCTCGGAATCATATTTGTTAAATAATCATTCTAAAATAGAAAATCCAAAAAAAAATTCTTTTTGATTTTAATTCGGGTGGTGGTAGTAAAAATCTTTAATAAATGCAAACAAATATAAGTTTACAAACAAATTT
Source organism: Parasteatoda tepidariorum (assembly GCF_043381705.1). Taxonomy (NCBI): domain Eukaryota; kingdom Metazoa; phylum Arthropoda; class Arachnida; order Araneae; family Theridiidae; genus Parasteatoda; species Parasteatoda tepidariorum. The sequence continues at coordinate 42,044,995 of NC_092211.1, read as the reverse complement.
TTGTAATAAATTTATATATACACTAGCCGACCCGGCAAACGTTGTTTTGCCATATCAATTATTTCTAGAGTATGAAAATATATCTTATTTATTGTAAGTGTGTGCGTATGTGGTATGAGAGGAAGAGGCATGGAGCGCTGTGAACGATGACGGAATATGAAAATAACAACACACCAAATAACAGTTTCTTTTAATTTATTGTAACTTTTTTATAAATTATCTACACAACGAATTCTGAAAATATTAGTCAACAATATTAATCTCTTAGTGCAATGAAGTGAACAATTTTTTTTTTCCATCTTTAGCTAACACAAATAAACTGGATGGTTTGTCCACTCGAGAGCATGCCATGCATCATTGTTCGTGTGAAAAACACGGTGTGCTCAAATCTAAGCCACAAACAGACATTGCTTGGTCTTGTCATTGCAAATGCCAATCTAATGGGGAACTGAATGCGTTTAAATTGAATTGGCACATCTGTGGGTATAATAGGGATTCGTGGAAGTAATATACTTTCACCCCGGACTTTTGTCATTTTACTTCGATAACGTTGCTCATTAATTTTTTAACGACTAATCGCGTGTCGTTGCACAGCCGTGGGGGGTTCAAATTACGAAGCAAAATAACCGGAGATCCAACTTTGAGTACTAAATAATGCGGTGGTATGCCTGGTAAATCCAATGAGATTAAAAACTCTGTTGGGAAATTTGCAGTTTCAATGGGATCGCAAACTGCATCAACTGATTTGTATGTCACCAAGTTACCTGGCAATAACTGTTGTATCTTCAGATTCAATTTGTTGACGTCCACATTTTTACTGCTATGATCTGTGATCAATGTGTATACTTCTGTGATCAATGATTTTTTTGAAACGTCTGGACCTTCGATCTCCGGAAACTTCCGGATCACTGTTAGCGAAAAGTTCGGAAATCCGGATTTTTTCCGGAGCACAATCAGCCCTGATCTTGTAATTTGCTTAGCGAAACTTAATTTGTCACAAATAATTTTTTTAAATGTTTTTAAAAACTATAAACATTATTTTGAAAAATTTAATGCAGAATAATAAACAGAAGTTTGGGTTCCATTTTTTTTGTACGAGCACATTATCATCTTGCACCATTTTGAAATGGGAAATAATGTAATGTAAAACTAAACAAATTGATAAATAATAGTTACAGTTTAGAAAATTAAATCGCTTTAGAAAATAAAGTCTAGAAAACTCAAAAAGAAGACAGTTTTTAAGACGTCCACCTTATTCTATCATATGCTTTTCCAAACAATTTTATATGTATAGGTGTACATTATTTCACAGTGAAAGCTCGAATCTAGCGATAAATTTGGCGAATATATTATATTATATATTATATTAGGTACTTTACAAGCGAATAGGTACTTAATAAGTTAACAGAATTTCCACCAAATAATAACACAATACTCAAAAACTTACTGAATGCTTGCATATTTGGGAAATTTGTAGCTTTTTCGCTTAAAAAGCTTTCCATATTAATTTGAAAATATTGCCTGTCCTTTTATAGTTTATAGCCCCAAACCCTCGATTACTTCCAAATTTTGCCAACGTATGTTTTTTATTTGAAACAACCGCAGTGTGGTTTATTTTAATACAATTTGTTAAAAATTGATATATTTTAATAAGCAATATATATATATTTATTATGCAAAACGTTTGTAATTAACGTAAATAATAATAATAATAAAATTCGTCTAAAAATCGTTCGAGAATTTCTATGCTTGTTTTTGAGTTACATTATCTTTCAATTTGTCTTAAGCAAAAATTAAATTATTTTTAAGTGAATAAATAAAAATAAATTCTAATTAAGTGAATTTTATTCTTATAATATTTTAGAAATCATAGAATAAAGTTACATAATATATTTAGATTTTTTTAACCTAATTTTAAATTAACATTGAAGAATTTACAAAGCGCAATTCGGCAATTGAAGTCTTTTTTATCTAAGATTATAAGGCCGGAAAATATTTTTAAGTCGTTCTTTCGAAAAATATGCTATAGAAATAAAGTTCTCTTTCTTCAACAAAAAAGGAAACTTATTAGGCGAAAAAAAGTTTTGTTAATACTTTCAGCAGCATTTTGAAACTGGTCAGCATCTAAACTTTTACATGGCGTCTGGAAAAAATTTGAAAAACTTTTTATGTGGTTATTTTTTTATTTATTTAACCCTGTTTTTAATGAAAAAAATTGGCTAACACTACACTCTACCGTCATATTTTCATTATCTACATATTTCAATTCAGAAACCCAGAAAAGTAATTTTAAATTATTAAAGCTAAGAGAGTTGAATTTTGCTCTGGAACTGATTTGGAAAACAACTTCAAATTATTTGTCATTATCTTTTATTTGATATCGTTTTTATTAAAATAAGACAGCTTAAAAAAACTCAAGTGTAGCTTTAACATCTACGTATTCTAAACCAAACACCCAGAAAACAAATTGAAATTACAGAAACTAAGTAAGTTTTTTTTTGTGCTGGAAGTAAATGAAAAAACTATTTCAACTAATGGATCTTTTTCATCCAAAAACGTTTTTATTAAAAAAATGTTAAAAAAATTGTTAGTTAAAATCAAACTCAAATATATTTTTACTATCTTCATATTCCAATCGAGAAACTAAGAAAACAAATTGAAATTACTGAAACTAAGAAAGTTTTATTTTATGCTTGAATAAAACTGAACTATTTCAAATAATAAATCATTTATATCCAAAAACGTTTTATTAAAAAAAATAATAAAAAATTGTTCGTTAAAACCAAATCCAAGTATATTTTTACTATCTACAGATTCTAATCCAGAAACTCAGAAAACAAATTGAAATTACTAAAACTAAGAAAGTTTTATTTTGTGCAGGAGCTAAATTAAAAAAAATATTTCAAATTATAAATCGTTTACATCCAGAAACGTTTTTTATAAAAAAATAATAAAAAATTAAAAAAAATTTTCATCAAAAGCAAACTCCATTTTTTTTTTACTATCTACATATTCCAATCGAGAAACTGAGAAAACAAACTGAAATAACTGAAATTAAGAAAGATTTATTTTGTGCTGGAATTAAACGGAAAAACTTCTTCAAATAATAGATCGTTTATAGCCAAAAACGTTTTTATTAAAAAAAATGTTCGTCAAAACCAAATTCAAGTTTTCTATTACTAACTACATATTTCAATCCAGGAACCCAGAAAACAAATTGAAATAACTCAAACTAAGAAAGTCTTATTTTGTGCTGGAATTGAATTTAAAAACAATTTCAAATAATAGATCGTTTACATCCAAAAATGCTTTACTATCTACATATTCCAAACGAGAAACTGAGAAAACAAATTGAAATAAAGAAAGTTTTATTTTGTGCTGGAATTAAACTGAAAAATTTATTCAAATAATAGAATGTTTATAGCCAAAAACGTTTTTATTAAAAAAAAAAAAAACGTTCGTTAAAACCAAATTCAAGTATACTTTACTATTTACATATTTCAATCCAGAAACTCAGAAAACAAATTGAAATAACTGAAACTAAGAAAGTTTTATTTTGTGCTGGAACTGAATTGAAAAACAATTTCAAATAATGGATCGTCTACTTCCAAAAACGCTTTTATTAAAAAAATTATTAAAAAAAATTGTTTAAAATCAAAGTCCAGTATATTTTTACTATCTACATATTCTAATCCAGAAACACAGTAAAAATTGGAATTGTTAAAACTAAGAGAAATGATTTTTGCGCTGCTAATAATATGAAAAACTGTTTGAAACAATATATCGTTTTTATTAAAATAAAAACGTTCGTTAAAATTAAAATTCAAGCCTGTTTTTACTGTCTAAATTTTCCAATCTAGAAATCCAGAAAACAAATTAAAATTATTAAAATTATTAAAACTGTAAATAAACAGAAACTATTGGAATTATTAAAACTAAGAGAAATGATTTTTGCGCTGCTAATAATATGAAAAACTGTTTGAAACAATATATCGTTCTTATTAAAATAAAAACGTTCGTTCAAATCAAAATTGAAGTCATGTTTTTACTGTCTAAATTTTTCAATCTAGAAATCCAGAAAACAAATTGAAATTATTAAAACTGTAAATAAACAGAAACTATTGGAATTATTAAAACTAACCGAAATGATTTTTGCGCTGCTAATAATATAAAAAACTGTTTGAAACAATATATCGTTCTTATTAAAATAAAAACGTTCGTTAAAATCAAAATTGAAGTCAGGTTTTTACTGTCTAAATTTTTCAATCTAGAAATCCAGAAAACAAATTGAAATTATTAAAACTGTAAATAAACAGAAACTAATGGAATTATTAAAACTAACCGAAATGAATTTTGTGCTGTTAATAATATAAAAAACTATTTGAAATAAGATATTTATTAAAATAACGTTATACTATTTATTAAAATAAAAACGTTCGTTAAAATCAAACTCAAGCCTGTTTTTACTGTCTAAATTTCCCAACCTAAAAATCCAGAAAACAAATTGAAATTATTAAAACTGTGAATTTTGTGCTGGAACTAATCCTTTCGAACAGCTTTAATTGATAAATATTTATTTACCCGACATAAATCTCCAGCGCAAGAGGAAGGTAAATAATCCCATCTCCAGCATAATCCACAGGCGAAATAACGACTCCAGGAATTTCTCTCCTAAAGCGGTAAATCCCACCGGTCGCACCGGTAATCCTGTATTTAATCTCAACTAATTACTAACTCTCCAAGTCAATTCTTACAACCACTCTCCAACTTGAAGAAATCTCCAAGAATCTTTATACCTGCTAAATTAAAATGCTTTATTCATGATTTACGAAGAGTGCTTCAAATTCGCTTTCCCTAACAGGTCTCCAACACCAATTCCTCACCATCAATAAAAGCAGTTTTGGCTATGGCCATAGCTGAAGTGTCATTTATCTTGGCTTTTGGTGTTGGTAGGCAGGGGTTTGAAAGTTTGATAGAATAAAGAAGGGATATATAGAATGAAAGATATTCTAGAAAGAAAGTAGGAGGGAAGTTTTAGTTCATTAGTTTGGACCGTAACCGACAGCAACAGGAAATAGAATGCCGGGACATTTTTTAATATTTTATTTTCTTCATTTTGACTGGAAGTAGATTTGAAAATTCCGTTACATTCTAAATCACTAACTTCAATGAGTAATTTTGATTTTAGTTGTGGATATTTTGAAAAATAAACGTCGGCACATATTCTGTACTAGAATGATTTTTGTTCAAAGTATTCTTTTACAACTACTACGAACCATTCATTTACATTTTTGAAACTAACTAGTGAGCCATATGGATAAAAACTAAATTCTGAATACATGAGTCATGAAAGTTAGAATATATATTGTTGCAATTTGTTTTTCTCAGGAACAACTTACAAAAATACGTAATGCTAAATTATTTTCATTAAATATAACTAAATTATACAAATTAGCATAAATTAATTTCGTTCTGTGTTTTGTGTTGTAATACAAAACGAGAGGAACTAACACCAACGAGTTAGAAGCAATCTTTAGGGGGCATTTACAGAGCTGCACAGTGTTTATTATATTTTTCCTCGCTTATCGCATATATTCCGTATAGATAGAAATTTTTTTTCACATATCAGTCGGGAAAATGTCAATAACTTTTGATGAAATTTTCTTTCCTCAGACTAATAAAAAAAAATATTACAATGTGCGGGTGAATTATTCAATTTCATATTATGGTATGAACTTTTCTTTTTACCGCAAAAAGTGAGATATTGCAATTAAAATATTATTTTACATGAGACTATATACTGTAAATTATTTTATATGGGACTGTATGCTGTAAATTATTTTATATGGGACTGTATACTGTAAATTATTTTATATGGCACAGTATACTGTAGATTATTTTACATGGGACTACATATTGCTAATTTTGTCTCCCAGCGTAAAAAAATATGCTGTTAATACTTATTTTCCAGAAATATCCATTTTGATGCAATTATATATTTTTTTAGAGAAAACAGATTGAATACCTTATAATTCACAATTAAATTATTTCACTTATTTCGCAAAATTTATATCACAAATATGTATCTTATTAAACTTTAAAACAATGTAACAAAAAAATATATTTAACGATGAAACATAGCGCAAAAATTACGTTAAAATCTTCATGTTCTAGATTTTGGAACGAAATTTTTTTATAAATTAATTGAAATTAAAAATTGCTTTACTCTGAAAGTGACTAAAAATGATATTTAAAAATTACAATAGTAAAATTTTATTAAAAACCTGAAGGTATTTTTGCGTCACATAGATGTGACCTCTGACACCTGGCGAAGTATACCCATTTAATATTTAAACGCGAAATTTGTTTTCAATGAAATTGTACTATTTATGAGTTTTATTCAGCTGTGATGTTTCGTGTTATTTTATATGAATGCAAAGCTTCTTGTTATTTTATATTATTAATCTGCAAAAATCAAAAAAACCATAAGAGAATAATTTGCAGATTTTAAATAAACATATATGAAATAAATTTCTAAAAGTTTAACAAAAGATCCCTCTTTATTATAAAAATTATACTCTATTTCCCGCAAATAACTAGAAAATTGTTTCCACAAAAAAAACTGTTGCATAATTTGCAGAGGCATCTATTATTAATTAAAAAGAATAAATAAAGATCAAAAAGTAAAAAGAATAAAAAAACGTTTTCACTAATAATTATTCTCAGCCAAAAAAATTAGATGCTCGATAGATATAATCTGTCTACATTTTTGTTTCATTTTCTAAAAGGTTTAAAACTAGCACTATTCTGAAATTGACTTTTAAAAATCAGGAAAAGTAAAATTTTATGAAAAATCTGAACACGATTTGATGTCTTATAGATACATACACCTTCTACAGTCCAAAAAAAATGATACACCTTGGAAGGTATTTCTATGTGTTTCCGAAACATGCATTAATTCGAATAAAATTTTATGAATAAAATGATAAATATGTTTCGAATAAAATTTTAACATTTGTGATTTCTAAACGTTGTTTTTAGTCAATTTGAATTTTATCTCAAAGAATTAGTCTCATTATTTTATACCCTTACTCTATAAACACCAAGAAAATCTTGGGATACTAATAGACGCTAAATAATGGGATAATAATATGCGTTAAATCTCGGGAAAATAACATATACAACAGGCAAATATAACAAAAAAATTACATAAAGTTCTCCAAAAGTTTCCTCTTTATTATAAAAATTAAACTCCCCATTTCCCATAAATATCTACAAAATTTCCATAAAAAAAAAACTTACTGCACAATTTGCAGAGACATCTATCAAGAATTAGAAAGAATAAATAAAGACCAAAAGGTGAAGAGAATAAAATAACGTTTCCTCTAATGATTCTACTCCGTCAAAAATAATAGATGCCGGAATAGATATAATCTGTCTACATTTTTGTTTCAAGAAAACTTGCGGAAAGGGGAGAAAAATTTTAAAGTTCTCATTTTCCTCCTTAAAAATCCATTGACAGCATTCTCGGATTCCCAAAGATTGTCCAAAAAGAAAACCTGGTCTTTTGTTATTTCACGTTCGGCTGAATTTCATTTCCGCTCCAAGCCGTTGAAATCTGACAATACAATTGGAGAAGACATAGTTAATGAGATGTCACCGAGGAAGATATTTGATCCCGGGTAGATATAAAAGGGAAGAAGGAGAGCGTCTCGAACTTCCTAAAAATTACTTTAAAGTATTTCAATTTTTTTTCATGAAGTTAAGTATTATAGGGTTGTTTCATAAATCAAAAAATTGAATATTAATTCTGAAAGTTGAATGGTTTGATGTTTATAAAAATTATAACCTTTTTATTAATATATTATAGCTTAAAATTTAAATGTAATAAGAAGTGACATCTGTGATGTAATAAGAAGTGACATAAGAATAAGAAGTTACATGAGAATAAGAAGTGACAAATGTAATACGAAATGACATAAATTAGCGATTTAGGAGCATGTTAACCTTTTGTCGCACAATTTTTAAAATGATATTTTCCTTTTTTTTATTTTTTTGTATTAATTTAAGTCAAAATAAGCAAAAAATATAGGTCTTAGTATTTAAATAATTTATGGTAATGAAATTTTGCACGAAACACCAATGTCTCTTTCTACGTTAAAGGTAAAATCTTAAATAAACGACTCACTTCCAAATAATAATTTTTCAAATCTGCACTTATTTACAATTATTTAGATATATCAGTTATTCTTCATTGGAATTTCTTTAATTTACAAAATAAATCTTGAATACTTTTTTTTTTTGGATTTTTTATTTTAAAACAAATATAATAGCAAAAGATATGTACATAAATTATAAATCCAATTATTGTAGCTACATATTTTGCTAAAGACAAAGAAAGAAATTTTTCTATTGTATTGATATACAGTTATTTCATCTTAAATAATATATAGTTATAGATATTATATATAATAGTTATTGTAGATTAAAATAACTAAAAACTGCATATTTTCATAAAAAAAACTGTTTATTCGAAAGCTCTTAGGAAGAAAACGAGAATTACTTAAAAGCTTAATAAGCCCCTTAATCTTATGGAACATATAAACATCAAATAACATACAAAAAAATATACTTCAAAAACACTGTTTATACAACGTATTTAATTCCTGATTCTTTATTTGTAATATATTCTGGTAGTTTTTAAATTGCAAGTCTGGCTGCTTTATATATCTGTATAAGAATAAAGCAAAGGAAAAAAAAAGTATTCTTATAAATAAGCAAGAGAGGATCATGATGTTCGAAAAGGATTAGGTTCTTTTTTCACTGACGTTTAAATTAAGCTTTTTAATACATATCTGCAAAGCATGTTTATTTTGAAAGTAGTTTAAATAATTTTCTTCTTCTTCAAAACTAAGCTAAGGGCTTTATAATACTTACATTTTTAAATTATCTATTAACTTTCAAATAAAGCTTTATCTCTTTAGTATAAGAAATTTCCATAGATGTAGTTTCGAAAATAATTAAACTGATTAATAAAAAGAGGTGATTTCTAATTATTTCAATATCGTTTAAAAAGTAACCATTTAAAGAAAACTAAAACTAAACTCAGTTGCGCGACAGCACATATAGGGCCAAGGCCTACTGTGCCCTCTGTCTAATGTAATTTATTACTAATTATGCTATAACATAACATAATTCGCAATAAATTATTGAAAATTACATAATTATTGCATATTATGTAGTATAAATTATTGCAAATTCTAAACAATTGTTTAAATGCAATTTGCTATCATGCTAAACTAAATAATATTTAGTTTAGCATAATAGTCAATATTTAGTGCATACAACATAAATATCAATAGCATTTCAGAATTACCTGGTGTTAAAGTTATTGTTCCCGCCTTTTGAGAAGGGATCTAAAAGCATCTACTTTTCAATAATTGATTCTCAATTAAGGCAAAATTGCGAGATAAAATAAAACCTGAGATTCAAAACTACTCGAAAACCATATGAAAATTATAGATAACATAGGTATGGAGGGAAATATGAAAACAGCGCCAGGAAACTGTGGAGATGAGATTATGAGGTCACAAATTTCATTGCAAAGAGGAAGGTTAAAAGTCGTCCAAACAAGTTAAACTCATAGTTTCACAATCTTGGTAATGCTCGGCATACTACGTTTAGTTTTAAATATACATACATGGTTATTTAAATTCATGATGTAGCATTTCTATTGAAATTCTATTTATGTTATCCATTTCTCCCGACATCAAGAAACATATTGCATATTATAATAACAAAATTGAATGCAAAATTTCCCTTTTAGAATATGGTAAATGTATAAAGCATATAGGAAAATATTGAATATTTATAAAAAAAATAATGATGGAAATAAAAAAAATATGAAACCATAGAAAACTTGGTTTTTGTAGGTTGTAGATGCTTTTCAAAATAAAATCTTTTTTTGCAATTTTCGATACGTCAATAAATGCATATTGAAAATGTAGCAATACGATTTCGAATAAAGTATTTCTAATATCATTTTAAAATTTCCGTCCTCAGAAATGGGATATCGATATCAATAGATATGAGTTTAGTAACATGTTGCAAAATATAAGTAGAAATTATTTATTATTTTAACTTGGTTCATACTTGAACATATTACTCTTTCAAAGATACTTATATAATATAGCAAATTTTCGATCGCATTTTATTGTAACTGAAAATTTAAATGGAAAACTTTGCGAAATAAATTGAATGTTTTTAATTAAAAAAAAATAAAGCATGGTCCGACGATTTCTGGCAAAATGTAGAACAAAAAGTTTTAGTAAGTTATGATCTGTTTTCTAAATGTCACCGAAAAAAGATTTAAAATTTAAATTGCATGAACAACTTTGCAATGTTTACGTTCAATACACTGTTAAAATTTTCATTCTAAAATTATGGTAAAATAACTGGCAGCTGTCTGTCCATCCTATTAACCGTAAAGTTTACGGTAAAGAACATTTTTTTCCTTTATGGTTTTGAAACCATTTACAAAAAGTATGGTTATAAAACGATGAATATAAAACTATACGGTTTTTAACCATTTACAACTAGTATTTTTCAAAAACGTAAAAAAATAAATAAATATCTAACTAGGCATAAGAGCTCGGTTTTTCGTAAGGTAATGGTAATTAGAGAGTGCCGGACACTGGAAATTCTCCATGTGGTGAAGGAAATTATATGAAAGAAATATTGTACTATGATATAACTATGATATGATAACTATGATATGTACGCCGTTGCATAGAACTAAGTAGCTTCATTAGGTGGTTGTAATTGGTGAGATAAAATTCTGGTTGTTTAACCGTATTAGGTGAACGCAGTCAATAAACAGTTTTTCTCAAACTTAACAGTTTGATTACCATTTTATTTATGGTAATCTGACTGTTTTGATTAAATGTGGTAAAATAATCATTCAATAAATTGTTATTTAACCATTTTTTCCGAGAATTTTCTAACAGTGTAGGAGGAAGAAGGATTTTGAGTATTATACATGGAATATTAACCTTTTGACGAAGATGGTATATATAACTTGTGTCCCTTTGATATATTTTTTTCTGACACAAAAAAATAATATTTTACATTAAAATAATATTTTGATATTTTTTATTTATAAAAAAGAATGTAATAGTTATTAAAAAAGAATCTGTCAGATTATCGGAATTATACTTGTACTAAAATATAAAATCCAAAGTAGCTTTAAAATTTTTTCAAGTAGCTTGAATTTTTTTATCATTCATATTCATTATCAATAATTAATATTGTAAATTTAAAAAAATTTCAATGATGAATAACTGTTTTTTTTCGATGTACATAACTTTAAATATTTACAAATTTGAATGTGAGCCGTGTTTAGAAGATTTTCCTTCTAACGCGGAAGAAAAACACCGGTGTTTCAAGCTGTATTTCAAAACCATATATTATTAAAATGGTAAAAATAAAATTTTTCACTTATTTTGAATTAATACAAAATAATGAAATAAGCATGAAAAACATGTTTAATAAAAGTTCTGCATCAAATGGTTAACAGCAATAGTAATCGTGCCAAATTTAGACTGTATTCCTTTTGAAATGAAGAGTTTTTTTCTAAATGTTCTTCTAAATCCCCATAACGAATTCTTTTTCGGATATTGAAGGAATATTTTGTAAGAAAAAGAATCAAAAACAATTTCCAAGCCATCAATATTGTTCTCTTCTTGAAGCCCTAAGATCGCTTTTAATACCTTTGATCTCTAATGGTTGTACAAGGTTTGCAAGCGCTAGTCTTTATGATTTTCATTCTTCATTCAATAAAGGAAATTTCATAAATCATCTTTTGTTATCTTTTCGAATTTTGGAGTCCTTTCAGTTTTAAATGAAATTTTTCTCCTAAAAGTAGCTTTTAAGTTAGTAGTATTAAAAATAAAAGGACAAATTTGAAACTTCTAAGTTGGTTTGTAAAAGACAGATACTAGCTCATTTCTGTCTAACTATTACGCTAATATCGATTACGTATTTCCAAATATTTTCTGTAGTTTGAATTTTTGATGATTAATTGTAGATATTTATAGCAAGTAATCTGAGTTGTGGAGCATTAAGTTTGCTTGAGTTTTAAAAACCGATATGACTCTTTAAATGATTTATATCCTGTACAAACTTTTATCAACCCTTTGAACCAGAATTTTTATTGAACACGTTTATCATACTTTTTCTTATTATTTTGAATTTATTTTCGACAAAATAGGTCAAAAATATTATTTTTAGCATTTTAATAATTGATGGTTATAAAATACAGCATGATACACTGGTGTCTTATACTGCATTCGGAGTAGAAACTTCCAATCAATAATATTTCTAACTTTCATCTATTTTGAGTAATTTTGATCTAAGAAAAACGATGAATCGACATTGAAATTTTAATTAAATTTCAAAGTCCCTAATTGATGACTTTTAAATATGAATGAAAAAAAATTTTCAACTATTTTTGGAAGATTTTAAATTTTAGTATAAATGTAATTATGATAATCTAGTTAATATTAGCTTATTTTTCATAATTAAAAAATAATAAAAAATGTTTTTATAATAACAAAAATAGATAAAAGGGACGTCGGTGTCTCATCTGCGTCAAAGGGTTAAAGTGCTAATGAAGAGTAATTTAGAAAAAGTTACAGTTATGGTTTATAATAAGACGATATCTTTTTAATTTTAAAACATATAGTACAATTTTTTTAAAGATTGACAAAAAGAAAATGTGCGATAATGAAATTCGTTATTACAAAACATGTTTAGTACAATAAAAATATGTTAAAATGATATTTCGGTGGCCATATTTGGAGAAAGTAATTTTCTTTAATTGTCTTAATAATTTAACTTTGTTTTATTGAGTTTAAAAAGTGAAAAAATGAAGTCTTTTTAAGTGAATTAAATAATAACTAATAATTTTATTTAGCGGCAAAATTTTAAAGCAGAAAACATTTTCGGCATCATGCGAATGAAGTAATAGAAAATAAATGTATTTTAAAAAAATCGGAAATATCGATAGGATTTTAAGTGACAAATTATTTTACAGAAATAGTTTGTGGGTTATGTATTGTAGTAAATTGACTTCAATATAAAAATTGATTAAAGTAGTGCAGTATTTCATAAATCAGGGGGAAAAAACCCGTCTGTATATACTATTGTTTCACCCCTTCTCTATTTTAACATAAACACATTATTAAAAGGTTTATATGAGTGTTAAAAGATTCAAATAAACCTATTTTTAAAATTTCTGATCCCATATCTAAAGGTGCTACATTTCTTTATTTACTCCCAAATTAAATTACAAATATAATTACTTTACTTCACCTACTGAAATCCATTTTAAGAAAAATATTCTAGGACAGAGATGACGAAACGATGGCACACGTGCCAGTAGGTAGCACGTGATAGGTATTTTGGTGGCACGCGAGATATGCACAGTAAATTGATTTTTATTCTTTCACATTGAATGTTGACAATATTTAAACAGTTCCTGCTTACAATCGAATATGATTAAAACTAGGGCTGGTAACAGGCACGGAGCTCAGTAGAGGTTTTAGTTTTCATGCTGGTTGGAAAGTACATCGAATTTTGATTACAAGATTCCAGCGTTGCATAAAGACTGTCCTCAACATTAAGCCATGCATTTTTGAGAATAACATGCTAGTTTCAAAACAGCCATGTGCTATTTGCAACAATTTTTTCAAGACCTATCTTTGACCTAATGATGCAAAAATATGTAGATAGCAGGATAATGATGCAAAACGTAATTATGAACAAAAGCAACAGTTCTAAAAAATTAAAAGCGTTTAAAAATGCTTAAAAAGTTACTGGTTTGCTGTGTTATCTGGAATCATAAACCTGTGCATAAATTGCAAGTTATTCATTTATTATAATAATTTTAATCTCGGTAGAAAAATTTAATCAAATTGGCAATTTTTTTAAAAATTTAAACATATTTCTAAAAATCAAAAGGTATTTGTCTGTTCTAAAACTAAATATTATACATAATTTAAAGAAATAGTTTTGCCTTAAATGTAAGGTACAATAACTATGGTTTTTTTAATATTTTGCTTGGTGAAAACGTTTCAGAAATACTATTGATAAAAGCGTATCAACGTATCAAGCAAAATATGGTGCGACAATAGATCAGTTCCTCAAAAGTGTGAAACCAAGTGACGATAACGCCATCTGCTGGCGGAAACATAATCCATTATAACATTTCTTGTTTCTGGACTCTTCTACGTGTCTCCAAGTGAATAACTCAAAAATTAAACCACACATTTTCTTTCGCACAAGGGCCCAGTAATGGTAAAATACTTTTATTGCATCAGCATTCTTCAGAAAGAATGTTATAGGGGTTAGAATTTTCGCACCATAAAAGTAATGCTGGTAGAAAAGAGTCAAGAAATAAAAAAGTTAAGAATGCTGCCACAAAGTTCGACAACAATGAACGAAGGAGAATGTTAAGTTGACACAATTGTTTCGTAAAACTCTTTATTGCCGAGCTTTCCTTGTCAATTCAAGTTTAAATCACGGCTTCCGGTTTTTACACCAGATTTGAGATCCTAAAAGACATCAATATCCTTAAGGTATGGATAAGTTTAGAAAATGATAGGGAAGTTAAAGCTCTTATATTTTCTTAAACGTTAAAATTTAGGAAACATTTAATACGTTTAAGTATTTCCCGATAAGGAACATGCTGAAATATTTTTTCGAAATTTTGCACAGTTTGCAAGTTTTGCTGTGTATCATAAATTGTAAACAATTTTTTGACTCATATACAACAATTTTCTACAGGTGAAAATAAAAATAGATATTTCCTGTAATACTGGCAAACTATAGTTTGCAATAATAAGATACTTGATTTATATATTCAATAACAAATATTTTACTCCAGTAAGTATTTTAAATTTAGCAAAAACTTCAGAAAAATATGATTAACTAGTGGGCTGAGCTCCCTGCTCGCTAACGCTCGTTAACCCCCGAAAATTGCTACACAGTCTTATATGGTTTGTTCGCTCGCTACTAATTTAGGTAAATTGCAAATGCACAAAATTCTAAGAATTCAAAACAATCATTCAAATCCATATAACAACTTTTTTTTTTAAAAAAAATTACATCTTTTTAGTAAATACTAAGTCATTAAAATAAATTTGAATTCAAATAAATGACATGTAATTCGGTAAACTTATTAGAAATGTGCGATAGTATAAAATCTTAAAGCGTAACAGCACGACTGAGACTCATTTTTCAATGAATAACTAATAACAATAATAAAACAAATAAATTCGTGATATAAATGAAAAATTGTCAATTAAATTCGTAATATATGAATTCGTGAAAAAAAAACGCTTTCAACAAAATACTAAAATAGAGATCTATCGAGAAAGACTACTCACTTCTGCCTAGTTTAATAGTATGACATTGCCGCAGCTGATAGGGTGAATTTCGGAAGAGATCACATTTGGTAAGAATGCTCTCTCTGGTTATTTCAGTTTCCGTTTTTAAAAGCGCTATATGTTGAGCCACCTCAACTAGATTTGGCACGTGACATTTTTAGCGGCAATCATTGGTCGATTTTCTAGCGTTGCCATTCGGGGAGTTGTAATGAGGCTTTTCTTATCGCCGTGTAAGAGAAATATATATGTAGATGTTTGTTAACGACATATTGTAGATGCACACGTATATCGAGCAGCTGTTTTGTTAATTATGGCGGTAATGACAGTTAACATAAGTAAGAAATGAAACAAGGCGTCTTTCCAAAGAAGTTGAATTTCGGTTATTATGGTTTACATAGAATTCAAGTACTTTAAACAAGAGCGGTTATAGTTACATTAAATAACATTAAGTAATATTAATTATTCTGAAATATTATTTATTATGAAATATTATATAATAAGTAATATCAAAATATTAATTATAATAACACTAAGATTAAAAAACAAGATTGTCATTATATTAGAATTGAAGAGAAGCTTAAAAAATTGAACGGTAGTTATTGAACAGTATTTTTTAGATTTTTTTCGTATACTTTGATTGAACTTGATTTTGATTATTTCAGAAGGAATGAATACCGGTCTTTAAGCGTTTGAATTGTGAATATTTCTCGGGGTAAGGTTATGAAACGAAGTTTGGAATGTTTAGTCATGAAGAAATAGAATACTCAGTATATGAATACAACATTTTATTCTCTAAAACGGCTCTGCAATTGAAAATAAAAGTTAACAAAATGAAACGAATAATAGAACACACCATTTTAGGGAGTAGAAGTGAAGAACAATATATAGTTAATAGCAAGAATATAGAACGCTCTTGCTATCAACTATATTTCTTCAACACTCATAAATCATAGACAATACGTCGAAAACTGTTTTGCACAATTCACATTGGCTAAGAATATCACATGACGCGATATATATCATAGCGCCGCTTTGCGGGTAAAACGTGCATTACAATTGTAAAGTGATTAAAAAATTAAATTTTATTTAAATAAAATAGAATTTCCAAACTATGTATCTTAAATGAAACAAGGTTACAAATTAGAGACTGTTTTTATCGTATAGTAAAATTGCATTACTTGATAGGAATCCTCTTTTTTCTCTCATTGTTAAAAATAAGTTACTGCCACCATCACAGCTGTTTCAGAAAATTTTCGCCGAGCGTGCTTTTCACTAACATAACTCAAAAACAATTTGATATGATAATATGAAAATTTGGGCATTTTTCGGAACATGTCTAGGCAGTAAAATTAGAATTTTTTGTAGCTATGTGCTCTTATGATGAAAAAGGTGTTGAACTCTTAGAAATTCAGAATTAGTTCAGAGTCACCCTGAAAAAAAAAGTTCTGTCAAAACTACCAGAATATGATAACATTAACTGTATTTTTGACAGTATGGAAACAACAAAAAGCACGGTATCTTTTTTGTTAAAGTTCTTTGGTAATGATTTTGGAAAAGTTAACAATAAAATATGGTTTTATAAAAAGTGGTAAAATTTGGTAATTTTATCATGTTACTTTAGAACATGGCATATAAATCATTTATTCGGTAACATTTACTTTATATTTTTGCATTTTTTACTAAAAGTGTTGTTACTAGAACTAAACTTCTGAAATCTAAAATCTCTTGTAAACCTTTACCATATGAACGGAATGAACGTAAATATTACCAAGAACATGGTTTAAAAATTGGCTTTATGAAGCAGAATTATTTATGTTATACTCTTATAAGAACTATGAATGATAATATTCATATAAAATAATATCAGGAGTTTCTTGATACTTTGTTCGCCTTTATGCGTTTCTTTTCCCCTCCTTGCTCATGTGACGTCGCAATATGTATGACATCATACTATCTTTTCTTCCTTCTTTTTTATTCATTCGAATAAAATTATTTTTTAGTTTGAATTTCTAAACAAATATATGTTCTATAACATTATTTTTCGATTTCAATTAAAAAATTTAAACGTACTTAGTATGAGGTAAAAATTAAAAGTGAAATGAAAAGATCTGTGTATAGTAGTTCCGGGGTTTGGCATGCAGTAGCGAGCAGGAAGCAGCGCCCCCTTGTAAAAATAAAATAAAATGAAAATAGGAAAAAAACTATTTATCGAATCATTTGATTCAAGAGTTTGCGTACTCATATTAAACCGTTGACGCAATGTTATAATTATATTTATTTAATTAATTAATTAAAATCTAATTAATTAAACTTTAAAATCAAAGTAATTTAAAATATATTTAAAAATAATTAAATTTTAAATCTTTTCTAAAACTGAACATTAAAATAAAGCAGTCCTAAATTTGAAAATACAGTTTTGAGAAAAATATTAATTTAAAAATGTCCACGCTAAAGTTCTTACTCTAGACATAAAACAAACATAATTTCAGAACTAGAATTTATCTAACTTATTTTATGTAGAGAAATAGTGACATTTCGTTTGAATGTCTACAAAAAAGCATAAAGATTAAAATTTGACTTCGCATTCTTTGTTTTCCTTTCTCTATTCATTTGACTTCGTCTGTGTCTCTTAAAACAGAAGAAATTTGAGGAAGAACTTATTAAGTCACATTTTAGTGATGAATGCATTTTGAATATTGCGAAATTAAATAGAACTTCAGAAATTTAAGAAACTTAAAAAAAAAAAATACTCTTCATCAGAAAAGACTTAATGCTTATATTTATTATGTTATTTTTTAAATAAAACAAGAGTATAAAAATTAGTGTCTAATAAATTATGTCCTTCAATTAAAAATATACCGTATCATGCAATAAACAATGTTCTTAAATATGAAATATTTAATTTTTTCAAAATCGGATTTCACATGTTATTTCAACATATTTTTTTAAAAAAAAATTAAGGGTTCTTAAACTTAAATTGGTGCTCATTTTGCATTTAACAACAAAACATCAATGAAAAAGAACTAACTTAATTTGTTTTACTTAAATCTTTACTCAAAATAAACAACATAATTTGTTTCTTGTGTAACCATTCGTAGATGTTAGATTTTGTATATCTCAGCCTTTAAAAGTGTAGGATATTTCCAAGTATAAATTAAGTAAAAAAAGCATGGTCAAAACTACAAGAAAATAGTAAAATAACTGTTTCTGTCTCTATGGAAGCACCAATTATAATTTTTTTCAGCTACGTGCTCTTATGATAAAAAAGCTGTTGAACTCTATAGAAATTCAGAATTAGCTTATCCTCAAAAAAATGTTCGGTCAAAACTATCAGAACGTGATAAAATTTACTGTATTTCTGGCTCGATGAAAGCACCAAAAAGCACAGTATCTCTTACCGAAGCCCTTTGGTAATGATTTTGGTAAAATTAACAAAATAAGGTTTCATAATATGTGTACAAATTTGGTAAACGTGGTAAAATTTGGTAATTTTATCTTACCTTAAAGCATGGCATAAAAAACATTTACTCGGTTAAATTTACTTTTTCAAATTTGTATTTTTTTATTATCTGTGGGGAAATAAGAACTATAATTTTAAAAACTAGAATTTTCGGTACCATATGAATAAATCCATATTAATTGAAAGACTACAAAATAAATGTTTTAAATACCATATATTTTGACTTTATTAACCAGAAATTTTTTCTTCAGATATGTCATTAAAGTACATTGCGGCAATTCCACCAGAAAGTTTTTCTCGATGTACAGCGCGTAAAACAAAAAACGGCTCACCCTGAAAAACTTTTGATCTAATGATCGGATTTTCACGTTCTAGGATTCAGTTTTAATCTAAGTTTGAAGAGGTGACTTCAAATACGTTAATTAATTAGCGTTATTAATTATACGTTAATTACTAAAAATATAATCATGGTTTATGAAATTGAAATTACACAATTTGAATCATTCATTAGGAAATTGTTTTCCTTTCATTTGGTAACGTTTTACCAAAAACTCTGTAATTATAGTCCTATGAAATTATAGTTATAGACTCCAAAATTATAGTCCTATGAAATTATAGTTATAGATCCCAAAATTATAGTTCTTTTCACCATATATATTCACTAAAAAATACAAAATTGAAATGTAAATTTAACCGAATAAATGGTTTTTATGGCATGTTCTAAGATATCATAATAAAATTTACCCTACTTTATGACATTTTATCAAATTTTATTAGAAAATTAAATTGTAAATTTTACCATAATAATTACCAAAGCGTTTCGGATAAAGTTACCGAGCTTTTTTTAAGTGCTACCATAGAACAGAAAACACGGCAATTTTACCATTTTAAAGTACTTTTGACCATACTTTTTTTCAATGTTACGCAATATCATGTTCATGCAAAATCTTGTGACTGAAGCAATTGTTATAGAAGATTCTGTTCTCTCTTAACGTATTTTATGACCAACTCCTTTGCATTTTCAATATTTTTTTACGAGCAAACAATTAGTCAATGTGAGATATTGTCTCCACAAGACAAAATCATGTTAGTCATATTTTCGTCCCTGAAGATTTTGTTCAATAAAATTTTGTTCAATTTAATGTACTTTGTTCAATTCAATGTACACCTTTTTTCATATACATTTTTCTGAATGCTCTTTACGAACAAATGGCGATAAATCACTTAATATTTTTTTACGTCTCACAAGTTATTTTTGCATAAAAATTATATCCATGAAAATTCTCGTCACCTAAGCATTTTTATTTCAATATTCTATTCTATATTCGTGTATTTCTTACCCTTTTTCATAATTCATTTTTTTAATACCTTCTAATCAAACTATTCTGCTGTTTTTAAATTCTTTTTTATTTATCAAAGGCTAAAGTGACAAAATTATGAAATTGGTTTGAAATTTTTTTCAAAAAAACTAAATGACACTAACCTAGAACTCGTGCCAAACTTCATAGAAAAAAAGAATTTCGCTAAGATTTTTTTTTAATGATCTGAAATGATTTACACTTTTAACTTAAGTCTCGGTAATGCCGAAAGCGCATTTATTCAACAATGCACCCAATCCTTCCAACAATGACTGCTTAACGACTGTTGCGCAACAGAGAGAACAGTAACAGCTCATTCATTTCTTAGTATGTTTCCAATTTGAATGTATGGGTGTCATCCCTATAGTTGAACAATACTCACTGTGCTTGGACGAGAGCCCAAGTTCATCAGTTTAGTGAGAATTTAAGTGCAGAAACACAACTGGCATTGACAATAATAGTATCAGGAAGCCAATGGGTTAGTTGTTTACATAAGTCGGAATTGGATGCAGAACAGTAACAGTAGTTTTGCGAAATTGTAGTCAGATAGATTAAAACCGACTTGTATTGTGTTTATCATAGAAGTTGGTGGAATAAAGTTTAGAATAATTTTCATCAAGGTTCATTATGGGCTTTCGTTTTATGGACCAACAGAACAGCATTTAAGTGTAAATAGATAATGGTCTAAGTGAAATTAAAAAAAAAAATATTTAGGTTTCTCAGAATAGGTACAAAATTGGGAATCGAAAATGTATATTTCGTTTTATCTTACGAAAGGTAAAAATAAATTTTTTTTGAGATTTTAATTTCTTTAAAACAATAACTGTAAAACAAATTTTAGTGAACAAATTCAAAAAAGCAAAGTGATATAAAAGAAACTATGAAATGTAACATAAGTTTCACGGAATCTACATAAGAACCTTAAAATAACCAAGAATTAACAAATCAATATAATAACAAATCTTAAATAACCAAGAATTAACCAAGAATTTTAAAGATTTAGTTTAAAATTGAAACGTAATAGTTAATGAAAAGTAAAGTTTTCTCACAAATTCCGGGAGATAAAAATGTTACATTTTATTCCATTTTTTTACTTCGAATTTACTTATGAATTCAAATATTATTAAATAATAATTTATTTATGAATGTAATATAAATATATATTCAATTATTTTTAATGTTTTTTTATATGGTTTCCGTCAATGCAAGAAAAAGAAAATTTTAAGCTTTTTCAGAAAGACATTAAAGTTCAAGTTAGAAAAGTTTACACGTTTTGGTTATACCTGTGAATACTGTGAGAATTTTAATGGAGGGTTAAAAAAGAAATATGAATGCGTTACTATCTTTGAAAGAAAATGTTATTGCATTAACTATTACTTCGTTCATTAAAAATTATATTAAACTACAGATAACTTAAGTCTCATTATAATTTTCTCCTGAATTTAATTAAAATATAAATCATTTTAAGCATTTTTGAAGTATTAAAATGCTTCCAGTGTTGATTATTACAAGAAAAATTATAAATATCAAGAAAACGATTATGAGAATTTTAAATTAGACATGACTGAGAGAGCTATCACGGTAGATCATACCAATTAATTATATATTTTAAATGAACGAGAGATAATATCTGAAGAGTAATGAATTTGTGCGAAATCATTTTGTCAAAGTAAACTTAAAATGCATTAGAATTCTTTTTGTTTAATTGGATTGAATTAAGTTTGTAACTGATTATAAAGATACCATTTTAAATAAAATAGAAACGATTGACTAAATAAAGAAATATTTTTTAATTTGGGAACCGGGATCGAATCCCAGCGATGGCTGGTTGATACGAATGCACTCGGCTCGCACCGACCACAGTGCAGACGTAATAAATCTTCAGTGATAGCCGGGTCATGGGTTATAGTCCACTTACCGTCAGGCTAACAGTGGGGGGATTTCGTGGTTTTCCTCTCCATGTAACGCAAATGCAGGTTAGTACCCCCAAAAAGTCCTCCACAAAGGCAAATTTCTCATAATACTTAATCCTGGAGTTACCTTGTCTTCTTAATTGGGTTCAAAATTACAAAGCTACCGCGTTGAACATTAGTAGTCGTAAGATCAAAATATTGGGTTGGTTGTTCAACGACGATTATAAAATAAAATATAACACCAGCGGGAGCCGCGGTGGCTGAGGGAATAGAGCGTATGTATCCCAATGAGGTGAACCAGGTTCGAATCACAGCGGTGTCTGGTTGATACGAATTCTGCTCCCGGCTCACAAAGATCACTTTGTTGACGATTTAAAATATCCTCAGTTGTTTGCAGATCATGGGTCAGAATCCCCTTGCCATCGGGATAACCGAGGAAGGTTTCAAAGTTTTCATCATCATGTAACGCAAATGTGAGTCGGCAACGACTTAAAAACAGTTTTTTCAACAGAAAGTAAGGGGAAAACTAGGGTTTCCCATAGGGATTTTTTCCATAATTAGTCAAACTTAAATTTTGTTAAACGTACAGAACACCAATACTATATGCACAAGTAATGATATTCGAAATATGTACGCTGGCCTAATGGGCAAATATTTTTTTCTTTTTAAAATTAAACAGTAAGTTTGGTTATTCGAATAATGATTTCTTTTTAAATTGGATTAAAAATATTCTTTTCATGCTTAAAAAACTTGAAATTAATTTGACTACACGGCGAAAAATATTCTGGTAAAATAAATGTACTGTATGGTACTGATATTTTGGGTCAAATAAAAAACAAACATAATTCTGGCAAATAAAATCAAAATATATGCTTATTAAGCTATTCATTTGGTAATTTTTAAGCTCATACGATTACGGTTTACCGAAAATTCTGATTTTCAAAATTACAGTTCTCATTACCACACATTAAGTAAAAAAAAAAAAAAAAAAAAAAAAAAAAAAAAAAAAAAAAAAAAAAAAACTAAAAGTAAATTTAACCAAATAAATGGCTTTTATGCAATGCTCTCAAGTATCATGATAAAATTTCCAAATTTTGCCACATTTACCATGCTTTATCCTCTATTATAAAACCGTATTTATTTTTAATTTTACCAAAATAATGACCAAAGCGCTTAGGTAAAAATTACAGCATTTTTTGGTTTTTCCTTAGAGCAAAACACTCGGTAAGTTTTACCATTTGCTGATAGTTTTGACCATATTTTTTCTCAATGTGTACAATCTCATAACTCTTAACTAATAATGCAAAATAACTTTTCTATAAAAAAAAGTATTAAATCATTGTTATTCATTTTAAAATTTAATCGCTAATCATTCCATATTTCTCCAAAAGAGTACGATACATACATTTAATACAATAGTTTAATTTTTATTTGACTACTTTATATTTTAAAATCAAGTTTTTGACTTAAAACAATAAGGCAACATTTTCTTCAAAAATGTAATAACTCTTTTTAGCATTTTCCAGCTACAGAATTGAAGAAATCCACCCTAAAGCGAAGAATTAAACAAATCGTTGTCCAATAAAAAAATCTAAAACAAAATGCTGGCTAAATATAAAGCTTAAAGATTAAGAACCAGAAACTTAAAAACCGAGTTATAAAAGTAGAATTAGTTTTCCAATGAAGCAGAAGTTAAAAAATGTATCACGAAAAAGGTAATCAAATAGCGATTTGTTTCAGTCATTTATTTGGAGTACTTAACGTTCTTTAGCGAGGAAATCCAAATTATTATTAGAATCTTTGCTTAAGTAACATATAATTATCATCATCATAATCATTTAAAACTATGAGTAATTATCATTACCCCCTCTCATTCATGTTATGAGTAATCATCATTATCACTGTAATTTTAATGAAAAAATAACAGATACAGCATTCATAATTTTTCATGCATTTTGCACAGATTTAAATAATGATTACATACAAATACATACATTCTATTTGGTATTAGTAAATTTAAATATTTGGCAAAAAAGCAAAAAATAAAAACATATAGTGCGGACAGAGCAAATTTTTTGATCATTTTAAAAAAAAAGTCCATGGCTGTTCCATTAAGAAATAACAACAAAAAGAGTCGTATACGCACATTCTATGATATTTAAAAAAAAAAAAATTTTTTTTGAAAATTAAAGAAAAATTAAAAATAGATGTTTTCAATTTTAGATATAACTTAAAATATTGTACTCCAATTTAAGAATTATTATTTTAACTATTAGTTGATATCACGCTTGAAACATTTCGAAAGTTTAAACTGAAAAGTTCATTTATTTGCTATTATTTTAAGAAAACGCACATATAAAAGTCCAACTTTTTAGAGTTTCCTATAGTAAAATTAAAATGATACATTTTGCATTGAAACAATAAAAATCATTTGATTGGTTAAATTTATTTTTTAGTTTTGTATTTTTTCTAAATGCGTGGTAATAACAAGCTATCATTTTGAAGAGCAGAATTTCCGATAAACCGTTACTATACGAACAGAAAAATTACAAAATAAAATGTTTAAATATCGTTTATTTTGATTTTATTTACCTTACTAGAAATATCACTACTATACAGTTCGGTAATTTTACCCGAAATTGTTTATCCGTATATTATTTAAATGGGATATTGAAAACATAAAACACAAATTATTCCTTAATTCGTAATTCTGAAATTATTAAATAAAAGCTTTATTAATTAGTTTTTGGCATTATGGTATAAAAAATCATCGGATCTGCAGAATGTTTATTTTTCGACAAACACTTCTTACACTGCAAAAAATTTCGAATGAAATCAAAGTAAAAAGTACTGACACTCAGGGTGACGGTACTTTTTACCGTAAAATCCATTTTTATCGGAACAAGCTACGAACGAAAAATCTTGAATACAGTAATTTTTACAGTTACAATACCATATCACTCTACTTAAATACAATTGACTGTGTAAATTACGGTATAATATTTTACAGTAAAAATGGATGAACCTAAAATTCCAGTTTCTTATACCGTAATTTGGTTCGGAGTTTTGTTTTGAAGTGTAACACAAATTTAAATATTATCTTTACAAATTATTTATTTACGGAAATAATGGAAAACAATCCCAAATCAATATTTTCTCATTAAAAGTATTAGTTAAATTATATAACTTTTCAAACTAATTGATATTTAAATTATAATATATTAATTACATGTACGTATTCAATCAAGATTTGGTAATTAGCTCGGAACTATGAAAGAAGCTAACAAATGATAATGTGCTTACCATTAGAGCTACATAGCAAACATAGTTTACTCCTTTTGGCTCATTGTTGAAAAGTAATCACTGATATGTAAACTTTAGTAATTAGTTTTTGGCATCGATAGTTGAAAGTAGATGAATCAAAACTGCGGTACATTTATCCTTCAAAACCAACATCACGACACACCGCACGCAGGAGCAAAATGCAGGTGCGGTTATAGCTAAGGCATGGGGAGGCATCTAATAATAGATGATAAGAGTTTTAGTTGAATGTTTGGTTATTCCATTCATTCATCTTTTGGCACGAATTAAAGCGTAAAAAAAGAAGTAAATGTGAAAGATGACGAGTTTAGATGTTTCTTTGTCAGCAAACGACGAGTTTAAGCAAGCGAAGCTGAGGGGAGAAATATTGTTTTAAAAGGCAGTCGTTTTCGAAAACCGATTTGTTTCAGTTAATTCATTGAAAGTTCAATGTATATATTATGTGTCGAGTATGAAATTGTTTTTGTAAACAAAAACGAAAAAAAAAAAAAAAACAGCTGTTGTTTTGGCGCTGCGATACATAAAGATAATGAAGTTGTGAAAGGTGGTCACACGGAAGTGTGGAGAAATCTTACAAATGTTTACTAGTTGCATTTTCCATTTGAAACAGGTATTTTAGAAATTGTTTCGATTACTATCACTGTTCTTAGTTCAATTTTTATGAATAGTAGGACGCTTATGACTAAATTTGAAATTTCTAGAATTAAATGGTTTATACGAATAAATATGAAAATCTCTATATAGAATAACAATCAAAACTACCAAATACTAACTCATCTAGAAATCGAAGAACAATTATAAAATCTATGTACACTTTTAAATATGGAAGAATATTTATGAACAAATATTAATGCTTCAAGAAATGGAACAATAGCTTTTGAACAAATACAAATATTATAGAAATAAAAAGCTACTTATTTTCAACAGAATCTGTATTAAGGCAATAAAATGCTAAAATATTATAATATGAGAAGAAAAAGAACATTTATGAACGAATACAAAAGATGTAGAAATAAATAGGTACTTATTCTTAATGGAACCTTTATTAACACTTAAATATTAGAAGGAAAAGAATATTTATGAACAAATATTAATGCTTCCA
This sequence comes from Parasteatoda tepidariorum, assembly GCF_043381705.1. Taxonomy (NCBI): domain Eukaryota; kingdom Metazoa; phylum Arthropoda; class Arachnida; order Araneae; family Theridiidae; genus Parasteatoda; species Parasteatoda tepidariorum. Next base: position 42,018,395 of record NC_092211.1, on the reverse strand, counting down.
GAAATAGAAGAACAGCTTTTGAACAAATACAGAAGTTATAGAAATAAAAAGCTACTTATTATTCTTAACAGAACCTGTATTAAGGCTTAAATATTATAATATCAGAAGAAAAAGAACATTTATGAACAAATACAAAATCTGTAGACATAAAAAGCTACTCATCTAAATGGAATCTTTATTAAAACTTAAATATTTTAATACCAGAAAAAAGAAGAAATTGCGATACATCTTTCAATATCTAAAAATAAAACTGTCTGAGAATTTTTAGTTCAGCATTACAAGGATAAAAAATATTTATTATACTAATGAAATTCTTTTATAATTTCATAAAGTATAGTTATAAAATTAATGAGTGAATGATTCCACATTCATTTCTGCTAAACATGCATATTTATGTTCTGCCTTCTGGCTCCTTTTTAGAGCTCTTAAAAATCTAACATATTAAAAGTAATAAATTGCTTAAAGCCGCAAACTAAATGAAAACAAGTTCAATTTCAAGATTTAAGTTGCGATGAGTTTCATTTTGAAAAGAGAAGTTATCAACTGAACAATGATACGCAGTTTAGAGCACAAATGACCCTTGGTCAAATGGAGTGATTAGAAAGGGTTTGCGACGGGCACTTTGCCAAAGCAGCCAATGAAAAGATAAAATATCCGTTGTCGCAATTACCCGTAGATTTCATTACGACAAGGAAAAAAAAAAGCACTTGTATTAGAGTTTTATTTCTACGATGGTAAATTGACAAAGATAATAAATTATCTGATAGAATAAATTTCTAAAACAGCTGAAATTGAGAATACATAAAAATATGTCGGGTTATTAAAGAGGAGTTATGTTGTTTTACATCTACAATATTTTATCAAAGGAAAAAAAAATATTAGAGGAATTTGGTTTATTGCTTTTTATTATTTCAAACAAAAATAAAAATTAGTTTTGAGAACGTAATTAATATGTGCCAATGCATTTACTGATTTAGCTGTAACCAATTTTCATACATACAGAGTATGATAGTCGAAGAACTATTTTTTTGCAACAATGGAAATGATTTGAACACTGCAAGAAATTTCTCGGAAAAAATAATTTAAAAATTTATTTTATTATTATTTTACTATATTTAAACAAAACAGTCAAACAACCATAAATAATATGGTATTCAAACTGTTTGCAATGAAAAAACCGTTTATTAACTGCTTTAATTTAATATGGTTTAACAACCAGAATTTTATCGCACCAACTAGGCCCACTAAATAAAGCCACTTAGTTCCTAGCAGCTATTATATATCATATATAGCCGGTACATATTATAGCAATGAAGTCTAATCTGTCAATTTTATGACCAACAAAACAGGGGTTCGATTCCCAGCGCTGATACTACTATATTTCCTCTATTCTCTTCAACAAATGGAAAGTTTCTAGTGTCCTGCACTTCCCAATTAGTAAATCCGGGCTATTAAAATACGATACTGTCATTCATGCATAGATTGCAGCTCCATAAAGCTGCTTAATACAAAAAAAGTCTAGTATTTTCTATCTCTTACAGTAGGTGAAAAAATCAGATAAAATAATCAAACTACATTACACGATTCATTTGATAAAATGTAACCTAACTCCAATGATCATTGCTTTACGAAAAGCCGATGTACAGTTAAAATTCTTTTTTTACGGTTCTGAAACTGTGCTTGCTATAAAAGTTTAAAAATTCGTATAATTTTGTATTCGTAGTTTCTTTAAACCTTTTTTAATAACAGGGTACGATTGTAACAGAGCAAACATTTCGAGTGTAGGGTTCTAGATTTGGTTCCTAGGTGGCGCACAGGGTGTATTTAATAAATCTACATGTACACCCCTGCTGGCAATCATTTTTATGTGCTTTTGAAAGAGTTACATCACAAAAGATATTTTCACGCTACGTAAGTACTTTTTTTGGCATTAGAATATTATATTGTAACAAAGTAATTTTGTTTAAACGAATAAAAATTATTAACCGAATGTGGACAAATTAATTAACATTTCAAAAAAAAAGATTAGTTTTGTTAATTAACTAGCATTGCTTTTAACAAATGAAGCTGAAATCGCCTTGGGGACGATTGTAACAATAAGTAAAGGGACGATTGTAACAGCTGAAAATAAAATTCATTATTTCAATTGCAATTGTTTAACCCCTTAGGTACCATTTCTTATGTTTACAAACAACTACTTAACTCTTTGAGAACCACCAATTGTTTCCTATATCATTTATATTATGTTGCACGTGCATTATTTTATTTGTCACTCTTCACAGCATAAATTAAAATTTTTAAAAGTTAAAAGTTTAACCCTTTAGGTCTCTACTCATTATTATTTTTACTCCTAAAATATCACTACTATCTCGATCATTAAAAAAATATATCACAACTATGATAATATGTATAATTAACTATGTTTTAGTTGAATTTATGAACTGTTACAATTGACCCCGTAAGTGGAGACAATTGTAACAAGTGCACGACTGTCAAAAATTGTTAATAACTAATATAATAACATTTAAAATAAGGTATTGATTTTTTTTCTAGTAGAGGATAGTCTACTTTACTCGTCTGTCAATTAATACTAATAATATATTGGATTTTTTGTCAGTTAAAAATAGTTAAGTAAAAAATGTTACAATTGACCCCACTCTCCCCTACTAGTTGTGAACGGTTTCGAAACCGTAAAGGTAAAAAAAATTATCTTTACCGCATATGTTACGTTTAATTGGATGGACAGACAGCTGTCGGTTATTTTATCGTAATTTTATGATAAAAATTGCAACAGTGCAGTACTTTCAGTAAAAACACCAAAGCGCAAAAATGATATATTTAATAACGGTGAATGGTCGGATTTAAAGTATTTATTTTTTCGAAACTATTACACTTATTACAAAAGTGATACATCAAATTAAAAATAAAACAAGAGATATTCGTTGTATATAAAGTAAAAAGCTGTAAATTTATTTGAGCACGGCATACAAGAATATTATATACAAAATTTAGGTATAAAAAAGCACTTTAAAGCTCTTCTTTTTACTTTGATTACATTATTAATGACGCAATTTTTCAAATTATTTTGCAATTAATGGATTATTTTTTTCCCTGAAATGTTCGACGATACGACCGGTTCTTCTATATTGCTGGGTTTTTTTCTGAAAAAGAGAAAAAAATACTAAAATTTAACACATTCTAAACCTTTTAAGCGAAGCAATTATTCCTGAAAAATGTGGTTTTTTGATAAAGTGGTATAAATACTAAATTAAAACATTAGGAGTTGCACCAATTTTATTCAAAAATTATACTGAGGAGGAACAGAATGAAAGAAAGTCACATATTTTGAGTTTTTAATTTAAAATAGTCTCGCTCATTTTTAATACTGATTACTCTATTAATGACGCACAGATTTCAATTAACTTAGGCACGAATTTAAATATAGGAATGCATTTACCGATCAGTGAGGTATAAATTTTAAAAAAAAGGAGAGAGGTTTTAAAACTATACCATTCATTTTAATTGTTTTCAGAGAAGAATTTTGGCAAGAAAAAAATTATTGAAAAACATACACGTCCGCAAAATTAATTTAAATTAACCATCATCAAATACACCATTATTTTTATAAAATGCCCAAGGAAAGAATAGGAATTCGTTAATGTCTGTAAATATATACTGTTAGAGTAATTGCAGCTATTTTAAAAAATAAAAAAATGTAAATAACATATTTAGAGTCATATTAAATTTAAAAATACGCTGATTAAAGGAATATAATCTTTTTAAAAGTAACATCAAGTAACATTCTTCAATACATTACAAGTTTTTGGAGCATAAAAGTTCAAAGAAAATACACCATTTGCAAGTGATATTTAATTAAAACATAAAAATTAATGGAATAATTTCTTGATCACGAGAATTTAATGCAAATAATATTAAAAATATATAAGTTTATACTAACTCTAGAACACATTCTAAAGAGATATTTAAATAATATGAGAAAAAACTAAGAAAAAATACATCTTAGTTCATTTGGATGTGTAAAATAAAAATATTTGAAAGTATAATTAAATTAGGACATAAAAGCCATATATCGTAAGGCGGAAAGCAGTTGCAGTAAAAGAAAGTATATCGTACTCAAAAATCGATCACATTTTCATTTTTAAAAATAAATAACTAATGAATAAAATTTCTAATTATTAAAATTACTAATACTATTGAATAAGTTTTATTTAGAAATAAATTTGATTAAAATACTAAATATGTTATACTTTTCTTGGGCATTAGAATTTAATGTAAATTTCAATATGATTTTAAAGTAAAAACAAACATTTAGGTTTTGGCTAACGTTAAAGTACAGAAATGAATGTATTGTAAAAAGTGATATTAAAATAAAATTCAAAATAACCTCACAGTTTTTAACAGTGCTCAAAACTAAGGAACACAATATTTTTAAAATAATTAATAATTTAACTATGAATTTATTTAATGCTTTAATTAAATTTAATTTTCTTCACAGTTTCACAGTTTTTTAACAGTACTCAAAACTAAGGAACACAATATTTTTAAAATAATTAATAATTTAATTATCAATTTATTTAACGCTTTAATTAAGTTTAATTAATAAAATAATTTAATTAATAAAATAGTTGAAGAATAAATTGAAATTAACAAACTAAGAACTATTAAAAAAAAGTGTACATAAGATCCTTAAGAAACGTATAAAATATGAAAATTTTGCATATTTTTCAAATTAATATTTCACACCTTTTGGCGATTTATATCCATTTCACTACGGACATCGTACAAACAAGACGCTCTTTAAAATTAAACTTAAAGAACACGACAAGTCAGTTATCCAGAATACAAGTAATCATCAAGTGAAGCACATAGTTGGAATCTTGGGCATGATTTCACTTTCGACAATACCAATATTATTTTAACCCACTCACATCAGCTCCTCTTGATGCCTTGAAATTTTGCTATTTTAATATAAAGGTTGATTTCTATCTTAACAACATTAATTCCTCGCCACCTCTCCATAGCGCGTAGAAATGCATTTTACCCTGATTTGCCTTTCTCGGCTACTGTGTTTTTTTCTTGTTCTATTTTTATCTTTTTATCTTTCTAGGCCTCTGTAGTTTTCGAATTTTATTTCTTAAATTTATTTTTTCCATTTTTTCGTTGGCAACTTTATGTTTTATATCTCCAATTATTTCGTCGCATTGACGTTAAATCTTGAAAATAAGCTCCTGTTTTTGAGTGCTTGAAGCATGTCGACTGTTATATCCGATTTGCCTATTTTTAAAACGAAAGAAGTTTTTAATCAAGTGACATATAACTGCTTTAGCGTTTTGGGGTTATTTATAAAAATTATATGTTATTTAGAAAGTCTTCATGTTGAAATAACTATAAATTATGGAGCAAACAACTTTTAGCATCTTTTATTCAGAAAAGTTTACCTCAGATTTAAATAAAATAGTTTTAAGTTCTTAAACGTAACTAGGATTCATAAGGGTGACTGGAGTGCACAAGCAAGAATGTCAGAAAAACCGCAAAATGGTTTAAAAAAATACTTCGAGAGAGTAATTAAAAAAATGAAGAAAAAGGTACGAGAAGTGTAATTTGATTTTTTCTAACAATTTCTTTTTTAGAATTTTCAAATTGAAAGTTGAGAACTGATATCCCATTCATCACGAAGCATTTAAAAAAAAAAATGAAAGAATTACGTTATAAAGTACACGCACTTAAAATTACTGAAAAAAAAGGACACACCTTTTCGTTTTTATTACATTTAGGAAAAGCATTAGAGTAATTTCGCTTTTTTCCAAAATTAGATGGATCCGAAGTTAGAAAAAAGTAAACTTAAAACAATTGCTAAGTGGAAGGGGAAAAAATCGTTATTTGATGGCTTTTTAAAACACAAAGTTTTCACAAAATTTAACTTTTCGATCAATGTCTTGATAAAACTGAATAAAAAAAACTCGCTTCGTAACAATAACAAAATTAAAAGAAGTGTGTAAGAAGCAAATAATTTTGGTATTACCTTACCAAAAAAAAAGATTTTTTTTCCTGAATTTGGTGATCGATTGGATGTTCTTAACAGCACGAAAGCTCTTAAATTTCGGCTCTCCAAATATTAGGTTTTTCGCTGGAGTTTAGATTTTATGCTCTACGTTGGAATGTTATACTGTTTCACATAAATTCTTGGATTTTGCAGTTTTGAGTGAAAAATGTACAAAACACGAAAAAAAACTTAAATCTAGAAAAATACTTTATGTTTAATGAAATGATATAAATGTTTATGTACCAAAAACAAATGTTTATACTCAAAAGGCGAATCTAAAGAACCCAGTTTATATCTAATGTCTTAAAGTTTTACCCTTAAATGCACAGAGTTTCGTCTGGGGTCGAGATTCGGCCTTGCTATTCCTACTTCTAACATAAAAAAACTAATTTTAATAAAAAATTCACTAATATGAAAGATTATACGTTTGCTAAAATGTTTGAATACAAAATTTTAAATTGTTGCTTCTAAAATTAAGCATTAAAAACCTTCCCTAAATGTTTTTTAAAAAAAGTATAATTTTATAAATACTATGCTTACACAAGTCATCTTATTATCAAAAGTTTATTGCGCTGAATGTATTAAAGTCGCGTCATTTAAATTACCAATTAAAACCTTTTACATTATAAAATAATTGTAAAAATTATGTTTAAATACTTTTCCATGGATTATGATTAATCCTCGCAGAGCGTTAGTCCCGGCTTTTTCCGAATTTTGCGTGCAAGCTTTCCCGCATAAAAAAGCAGTCTCCCCCAAGTTACCAATGGGAGAGAAATGCATAGCAGGGAAGTTTCCGAACAATTTTACCCGGGGGATAAATGCTTTGAGGGTTAATGTTTTTGTATTATAAATTAGTTATTACACACTGTAAAAAAGTATTACTGAAATATCACACGAAACTTTCTTAGTTTTTCATAAAACCATATCCTGGTACATGCTCTGGGCGAAAGTTTCGTCAAAAATTTCGTAACTTTCGCCACTTTATCAAGAAAATGAATTTTGTAAAAAATGAAGGAAATATTTCGTCATTCTATTCTCTGCCCCCCCCCCCAAATTTAAAAGCGCTTAATGTATATTGCCTTTTCTAATAATCACTTTATCGTGGACACTGTGCAGGTGAGACAAGACAACAAGAACAGATAGAACAGAGGGATAAATTAAACCCATGCCCGATGTGGGATACTAAACCGGGATCTGGTATGAGGCCAACCCCTTGATCACCATACAGCCCTGTCGGCTTAGTTTGGTATTTTATTTTCTATTGTCTTTATTTCACTATTATTATTCTATTCTTTATTTCACTATTATCATTCTAGTTAAAAATTGCACACAAAGCACTACGTTGAGAATTCGAGTTGAGGAAATATTTTCGTCATATATTTGAGAGTTTGAATTTTGTCATTAATCACGTGATATCGCGAGAATTTTTTTCTCTCAAATTTAACGAAATATTGCGCAAAGAATGCTGAATCGTCAAAAGTGAGAGTTTTATTTCTGAGAGTGCATGAGATTCAATAAGCAATATCGTTAGAAATCACTATTATTTAATTACCTATTGAAGATTTTTGATGAGTATAATGTAAACTACATCTTTCACTTTTTTAATGAATTAAACAGAATCAATTTTTTAAATTATGAAACTGCTTTAATAGTTAAAAGCAGTTGCCTTGAACTTTTGAACATAGTGAAATAAGTTAAAACTGATGATTTAGGATAGATTTTAAATTTTTCGTTCCTGAACTGATTCCAGAAAAAAAATCAGTTTTTGCTACGAACGCTTTCCAGCTCTAAAGAAATATTTTAAAATGATATAAATAAATATTTGGTAGATTTTTAAGGAAATCGTAAAACAATGTTTAATGCATAAACAACACCAATTTAAACGGATGCTTTTGTATTATTTACATTGATAGCGTAAGAGCGAAAAGTTTGGAAACTTAAATTTATATTAGCGAAGGAAGAATAAAATAGCTACACAAGTATGGAACAGAACTTCGGTAGTTCTGGACATTATCAACTTCAAAAGAAGAAGCGCTATCTTCTAAAAGAGCCACTTGTAAAGTATGACAAAACCACGTGTAAGAAACATAGTTGTATATTTAGCATTAACCTCGTGACATTTACCAGAAATATGTGACCAAAATTGCACACTTTCAAGTTGACGCATGAGTGTGACTTCATCAAATAGTTTTGTAAATACAACTATAAAAATAATAATAAAAATATCAATAAAACGATATAAATAACTATATAATTGAGACACGTCTGTTGGTTTTTAACTTGTTTAGGAATGCCTAAATATGGAAATATCATACAAACTTTTTTGTTGCTCATAAAAGCGTGCAAAGCTATATGCAAAATGCTTACTACTGCTATAGATTTTTAAAATACCTGTTGATAATAAATTCAACATCTTTATATAAGTTAAAAACAGATTTTAATTTTGAAAACATAATGAGTTTTCATGTTGAACAAAACAAAAAAAAAAGATTTTTTAAATTCTAAGCAATAGTTTAAAAACTGTTATTTTAACTTGTTACAACAAACAAAAGCGAATGAGTATACTGTTATTTTGTTCGCAAACATTCGTTTCCGTTATTTCAACTGTCCCTTCTCAATCTATAATTTATAACGATAATGATGACAATCACAAACGAAGTAACTATAAACGAATGCTATAGAAAATCTTTATCGTCAACTGAACTTTAGTTTTTAACTGCAACCTCAGTCAGGATAAAAATTCAAATTATTTTTACAAAAAAAATAATAGTTACAGCCTTGAACAATAAATACCTTGCTAGCTAAAAAGTAGAGCTAATCGAAAAGTCGATAAATAGTGAAACATTAATGCCTTGGAACCTAACAATATTTTTAACTTCTAATTCCGATCTATCGTAAATACTATGTTTGTAAATAGAAAAAAGTGAAACGATACTATAATTGAATAAACAATACTGGGATAATTATCAACAATGATAAATATAAAATACGACTATCTTACAATCATTAAAAACCTCGATTAATATCAAATACGATAATATTGAAATCATCAATGATAGAGATGATTATTAAATATTATAATATTTCACTTAATAGAACTACGATAAATATCGAATATGTAATGTTGCAATAATTAATGACAATGTTAAATATCGAATATGATAGTATGTAAATCCGTAACGACAACGATATATAGTGAATAGGATGATGATATACAAGACACGATATACAAGACAAGTGTAATCGATAATACAATATTATCGTAAGTATGGATAAATTCCGTAAGTATTTTTAAAAAATACGTAATTAAAAATATCACGATATATGGTGATGTATCGATAATTCCTAAAGATATATGGTAATATTAAAATTCAATACACAGAGCTCCTACAATTAAAATAAATATTTATAAAATACTTAATATAATGATATCCTCAATTATACTTCCTTGACTAGATATATAAAAAACATATTTGAAGATTTATAAGTTATATAATTGTTCCTAGTATAAAGAAATTATGCTAATACCTTTCTAAATAACAAATGTATCAAGTTAAATGACTTTGAAAGATAGTATCGCTAATTAGTTATAACAGAGAAGTGTGATCTAATTGTTTGAAAAATGAATCAAGAAATATAATTACAGGGCAATTCCACGGAAGTGTCAACTTTTAAGTGAAATTTTTTTTTTTATGAATTGCATATTTTAATTTTAAAAATATGTTCAAAAATTGCCAAAGTCTACATATTGTCGTTTCATTTTTGATAATTTTAAATTTTTTGAATCTGGCAGCATTCTAAAGTAATTACATGGCTGACAAGTGAATTGTTCACATTTGTGGTCAAATTGTTTTCTTGAAAAATACTTATAAAATAAAAGAAATGTATCTTTCTTTTGCAATATTTTGATAAAATATGCATATAGAACAAATTTAAACATTTTAAGTTTAATATATAAAATAAAAGTAACTTCTTTTACGTCATTCCGTCACATGTCTTAATAATGCATACATTTCCTGAGAACGAAGATAAGATGTGACATTGGCAAGTTAGATATAAAACCTCTTCAGAGACAACCTAGTTTTCAAACTGTTGAAATTTTTACTAATTCTTACATAAATATTAATCCTGTTTATCTGTTACATTCTGTTTATCATTTACATATTAATAAAAAAAATTTTAAATGAAGGCTTTCTTCTACTAAACTTTTTGTCATTCCGTCACGGTCATTCCGTCACAGCAAATAGATGTTAATAACTGCTAGCCAACCTGAGGTTAATTTTCCAAATTCACATTTTACATTGCTTACACATTATACTAAAAGCATAAAATAGTTCAGAAAAGTAATAGCTGCAAAATTCGCAGAAACTACCAGTTCTAAGTGGCATGCCAAAGCTTGGTTGCCAAAATGTCATTCCGTCACGCAAATAAAAAGTTCGTAAAATTAAAAGTAAAAAAGATAGAAATTCCTGTTTTTTTAGTTTATGAAGAGCATTATGCCAATAATAATGATATGCATGAGAAAAAGAATTTTTTATTTGAAATTAGATACATAGAAACTTCAATTAATTGTTATTTTGCAAGTCAAAATGTCATTCCGTCACATATGGAATTGCCCTACAGCTAATTCCTTCTTAAGTATGATGTAATTATAAAATTATACTCCATTTCGTACATGTCACAATCTATTCAATCAATAACTAAAAGACAAATGTTCTTGTTTCGGAATTTTCTATGAGAAAATCTACAATTCTAAGGAAATGTCAACTTAATATGATTGATGATAGGTTAATAAATGCAGAATATAAGATAAATTTTCAAAAGGAAGAGAATGCATGCCAAACTTTGGTTAGAAATTTAAAAAAAAACGAAAGAACCGAAAGGAGATAATTCTTTAAAAAGCAAGTATTATAATTTAGTGTTAAAGATTTTTACGAGTTTTAACTTGAGTTAGATTTGTTTAAGATAAGGTATTTTGAAACCAATCAAAACGCAACCATTCGTAAGTTAAGAACTTTAACTTCTTTAACAATGAGAACATTCTTCTTCTCTTCATTTCTGATGGTATAAACTTTCGTTAGAAGGCTCTACCATCATACGAAATAATGCTATTTTAAAAGGTGTAATTCATTAAAGTTCTTGGATTCCTTTTTGCATCCCTTTATATAGTACAATCTGTGCTAATTATGAAACCAATCAAAACAAAACATTCGTAAGTTAAGAACTTTAACTTCTTTAACAATGAGAACATTACTTCCTTAACAATGAGAACATTCTTCTTCTCTTCATTTTTGATGGTATAAACTTTCGTTAGAAGGCTCTACCATCATACGAAATAATATGCTATTTTAAAAGGTGTAAATTCATTAAAGTTCTTGGGTTACTTTTTGCATCCCTTTATACAGTACAATCTGTGCTAATTATGAAACCAATCAAAGCAAAATCATTAGTAAGTTAAGAACTTTAATTTCTTTGAAATGATTACAATGAGAACATTCTTCTTCTCTTCATTTCCGATGGAATAAATTTCGTAAGGCTGGTTACGAAGTTTTGCTGTCAGAGGAAATTATAAGCTCTTAGTAAATAATATGCTGTTTTAGTAGCTATATTTCATTAGAGTTCTTCTGTGTTTCTTTAAATCTATAAGGTTACTTTTTGTAATCCTTTAATCTATGCTAATTATGAAAATTACGCTATTACACTCTATGCTGATTATGAAAGCTATGCATAATGCCAACTTGTAGAAATGTCAAAGTTTTGTAACAAAGATCTAACTGTGTTAACTAATGTGTAGTAGTAAACTTAATGCTTTTACTGAATCAAGTGAAATATGTAGAAATGTCCTCAATTTGAAGATTTGTTAAATCGGATATCTAATCAGGGCACTTTTAAGTCAAAAACTTAATAAATTTCCAGAATTCAGAGTATCTTTTTCTAGCAGTGTAACTGAACCGACACATGGCTTATATTATTTTACTTCTGCTATTGAAAGTAATTTTTATAAAACTACACTGTAGAAAATTTAAGATCAAATTACGGTAAGAAGAAACTGCACTCAGGGAGCCGGAACTATTTACAGTAAATTCCATTTATACCGGAACATGCTGTGTAACCAAAAATCTGATAAAACGTAACTTTCACAGTAATAATTTACTTAAAATCACTGATGTTTTATGTATTTCATGTATTTTTTCCTGGACATATACAAAACCTTCGGGGTACTGAGGGAGTTAATTTGGCATTTGTCCTCTCTCTCAATAGAAAAGGTTTTGTTTTATGGCTACCGAGGCCGGTACCCCCTGAAGACGTCGGCTTCGGTCGTCATATTTTTATTTTATTTTATTTCCATTAATTTTTTATTGCTTCAATTATTCTTTCTTTCGAAAATTCTGCTGCTTTTAAGTGCGTTTCTTTCAAAGATTGCTTTGTCATTTTAGAATTTAATATTTTGTATTCTTTTACAAAAAGCACTGAATCACTCTATTAAATAAATATTATTGTAAAATTTGCGAAATAATATTTTACGGTAAAAAGCGATTTTACTGATAATTCACCGAAAGTGTCGGTACATTATACCGGAATTTGATCTGTAATTTTTAACGGTATATATTCTAATAAGGACTTACCAAATAAAATAAATTTGCTATTCCAAAATTCTTTTCCTTTGACACAATACCCTTATTGACACGCCATATCCTGAACAACTATTAGAATAAACTTATCCTAAAAAGCCGATACATTTTAAAATAAATTTTGAGCCGCCAGGCAACTTAAAATTAAAACATCTTTCGAACGTCCTTTCCAAAAGAGAAAAAAAAAGGGGTGCCGAAAGAAAGTGTGATAGAAAAGAGAAGAACGTTCGATTAATCGAAAAATGAAGCTGCGAAAGATTTATCTTTCTCATTATCTCCCCCGCCCTCAAAACTTATTTTTCCATTTTCGAAGACTGCTTTTTTAGATTGAACCCTTGATCCAGATGCTTGCTTTTATTCTTTATTCTCTCATCTGATGAAGTCTTGTTTACCAAACGCAGATGGGGCCAATACACACACAGCCAGAAATGAAGCATGAAACGCAATCAGATCTTAAAAGAGGATGCGGAGGAGGCGCCCCAAAGATCTTCTCCATAATGTCCGGAATAATTTACGTTTTTATTGGTGGGGATTTAACCTCAGGTGTTATTGATGTTTAAGGAGCATACGATGATGGCGTTAAAATCCATAGATTTTTCACTAGGAGAGGATATCTTAGTTAAAAACGAGTGCGATAATATGGAGTAAAGGTGTCTGGAAAGATCATTCGAAGTTGTTTATTTAAAAATAGTATTTTTTGAAATATTTTAATGTAAAACACGTTTGAGCTTGTTTTATGATCACCTATTAAAATAGCGTCATTATAGTTAGATTAAAGTAAAAAATAATATGTAAACATAGTAATAAAATACAGATAAATCTATCTACACTGTTAGAAAGTTCAAAATCTATTGAACAATAACATAGCATTGTTTAAACTTGCAAACTTAATACGGTACTAAATTAAACCATATTATTGTACGTCTTAAACTTAATAACATGGTATTCTGGTTCAACTTGAACTTAAAAATAATTCAATTTATTACCCTAATAAGGTTACATAAAATTTATACTATATTTGGTTCAACGTATAAATAAATTTTTCTGAAAGGGAAATATTGTTAAATAAGAGGTACTTGTAAATATCGACTTTTATTAAAAATATTAGTAATTGTTTATTTTTGTGTCTATCGAAAATATAATCATTAAGATAAATATAACGAATGAGCATAGTGATATTACTGAGGTTTTTCAAACAAGGTTTAATCTCATATTAGAAAGATATCTTGTACAGTATTTAGCAAACAAATACGTAATATATTTTATCTTAAAGTCTTAAAATAGTGCCACTTAATATGGCTACTATTCACAAAGAAAAAAAGTATAGTCAAAATGTTCGAAATTAACCATGTTTCTGGCTCTATAGAAACACCGAAAATCTCGGTAATTTTTATCGAAGCATTTCGTTAATGATTTTAGTAAAATTAACAGAAAAATATGGTTATATAATATGAGATAACATTTGGTAGATGTGGTAAAATGTAATAATTTTTTGAGGATAATTGAAATCATGGCATACAAAAAAATTTATTTGGTTAAATTTACATTTCAGTCTTGTACTTTTTACGAAGTGTGTGGTTATAAGAACCATAAATTTTAAAACCAGAATTTTCGGTAAACCGTTACCGTATGAGCGAAAAAAATACAAATGAATGGTTTAAATACTCCATAATTTGATTTTATTAACTAGTTTTATGATTTTTTCGTTTAAAAAATATTACTACCATGCAGTATGGTAGCTTAACCAGAATTTTTTTTCTCTGTGTGAAGGTGAGAAAAGGTTACTGCTAGAATATTGTTTTGTAATACTATTATTTTCCATATTACTATGCATCTGCAAGAGATAAAAATTATTATGCAGAATGTCGCTTACCTTAGTCCTTAGAATCCTTGTCGAAAATATACGAAGAAAATATACACATTATCAATCAAAATTTACTACTTAAGCCTTTCCGGCGCATTGTGTTCAGTCTGGCAACACCTATTCCAAAAATACTGCAAAGAACTGCTTCGAAACGTCCAACATTTATAGCAACCATTAATCTTTAATACAACATAGATCTTAAATATATTTGTTTGTATTTTGCATAGAAAAGGAAAAGAAAATAAAGTAGCTCGTACATTTTTATTTTAATATCATTTTTCTAGAAAATATTATATTAAAATATATACTAAAACAACAAAGCAAAATTTATTATAATTTATGGAAGTTTTGAAAGTGAAATAAGTTTTAGTTCTTAAATATTTTAAACAAGAACGTATTAATTTTTTTGATGGATATAGGCCTAAAACAATCACATTATTATCATAAGATTTTTTTCCTCCAAATTAACTTTTTAAACTGAGAAAAAATTATTTTGAGACCAAAAACAGTTTTCATACGAATTTAGAGTTAGAAATAACTCAGTTCCTTTATTTATATTCAAGTGCTTGAAACACAATAATATATGCTAATCAGGGGTTTGGACTTCATTTATGTATTTCCCTTTTTCATTTTTTCGAGACATTCAGACCACTGCAAAAATATTAATTAAAAAAATAAAAGTCTGATGAGGAATTCTGCACACATTGCAAAAAATTTTGACGGAAAAAAATTTTAAAACTAAATTAAAAATAGAAGATGAAACGACAGTTTATATAAGTAAAAAAAATCTCTATATTTTTAAAAGCAGTATTTCAATGAAAATGAGAGATATATAAAATGAAGCAATAAAGTTTTGAGCTTTTTTTTTCAATTCTTAAAAAAAAATTGAAAACTTGAAACTTTACCCTATCTTTTAGCAAATAAGTATAAAATTATTAGTATACACACAATGTCTTTTCATTTTTATATTTAAAAATGTTCTTATAATTAAGTTTAATTACAAATATTTGAATAACGATTACAATACTAACGATATTTAAAAATTAATGTCGATCATGTCAAAAGTCATGTCCAAACCATGTCATTAGAAGCTTTGCTTAATCTCTGATATCCATCGAGCGGTATTAGAGCAATTTAAAGTATGACTTCGACTTCTGTTAATAAAGGCGATGATGAATGACGTGTATTAGGCACTTTTAATCTCTTTGATGGGTAAGTTAAAGCACAGGGTAAGTTAAAGCATAGAAGTGGCGACGTCATCAACGATACGCATGGATGGATATATTTTAAGGAAAGCAGTTGGCTGAGCTGAATCAATTCAAAGTTCATGGTAAATGTAGATAGTATTTTGTAAACTAACAGTTACACCGGTACACACTATGAAATATCGGTACCTTAATCAATATTTTAATTTAGTTGAAACCATTTTTTCAAAACAGGATATTTTATTTAAATCAGATTCAATGAAGTGTAATTTACCTTAAATCAAATCGTTTTTTTATAAGGATGGATAAATTAGTTGAAACTCAGTTTGCGATTTTAACTTTAACCAAACTTTTTCTCACGAGAATTTAATTGGAACTTAATCAATGAACAATAGTTTAGCTTAAATCGAATATTTTTTCAAAAGAGAAACGATCATTAATTTGATACTCATTTAAGGATAATTTTTATTCTAAATCAAATTCATTTTTTCTCAGAAAAGGATACAGTGATATTGATAATTATAACAGTTAAAATATGGATTTTGTTATAGAAAGAAAAAAGAATTCTAAATCTATATGAGAGAAAGTATTTTCTTTTAAAACAAAAGGGGAAATATGGAAATATTCAATAAAATATTGCATGCTACCAGAAAGGTTTTATAGTATATTTCATCCAGCAAATATTATTTACAAAAGAATTATAAAATATCTATAAATATCTTTAAATTTTTTATTCGGCTAGATCCTGCTTAGGTTGACTTTTTTTTTTTTGAATTCTCATTTGCCATTTTTCTCGTCGCCTCAGAAGCGTTAAAGGGATTTGAGCACTTGAGCAAGTTGCAATAGGAAACTTTCAAACTTTTTTCTTCTCTGTCGTTTCCCTAAGCATTCAAGAGAAAGCTATTTTTATTCAAACACTTTCAAAAGAAACAGATTTTAAAGGCTTTTTTTTTCTTAGGAAGCTGTTGTAAAAAGTTTGGATGGAAAAATAGAAGAAATATTATTCGATATTGAAAAAAATATCATGGAATAAGAGATGCAACTGGAGCTGTAAGGAATGGAATTAGTTATTTTTTTTTCTAAAAAAAAGTACGGCCTTTCAACTCATTAGTTATGAATAAGTGAGATAATTGATTCTAAACTCAATAAAATTCTTATGAATAAAAAATATTATTGATTAGGAAACCGAGCACAAAAATTGTTTCAATTTTTAAATTCTAAAAAGAAAAAAAAATGAATCTTATATTTTAATTGGTATTTGGAAAAAAAGAATGCGCTAAAATAATCTAGCGTAAAACACTCATAAGAAACACTCAGAGTGTAATAAGAAAATTTATAAATAAGCTCAATAGTAATAATAAAATGTTCAAGTTAATGTTACATTATGTTAAAATTAATGTTTTTCGAAGTGAAAATCAATGTTAATTAATGATACAATTATTGTAAAAACTAATGATAATTAATATTTAAATTAATGCTAAATTTTCCCTTAAAAACTCATAGGATCAAGTGTGTTTAACTATGTAAATTTAATTATCAGGATTCAGTAAATATTCAAAAAACAGTACTGCCATGCAATGAAAAAAAAACAGCGTCAGTACTTCGTGAAAGATTTCAAGAAAAATGGCTTGGCAAATTTTAAGAAAATCTAAAATAAAATCTAAAATAATTTTGGAGAATGTGAATTTATCTTCGGTTTGTGAACGCTTTCTTCTCTTTATTTGCGAATGATGACTCATTCTCGATTTCAGAAGGTTTTTCTAGCCTTGTTTTGTAAAGGCAGATTCAATCACAATTCTTTGTTCAAACTTAATATAAACCTCCTAGCGAGTAAATTAATAGTATTGTTTCAAACTTGGATGGTTTTTTTGCTAATAATTTACAAGCCTTGCTGAGTAATTTGATAAATCTTGATTAAGGTTGTTGCTGACATTAAAATCTTATATTGCTATCCGGCTAAATACTTTCAAATTACTGTAATTGGTGTCTTATTATACTAAAATGTGTTTTAATTTATAAATATCCTTAGTTAATTTTTTTAAATAAATCAATTGTTGATTTATACATAAATGTTAAAATTAAACAATCAAATTAATTTTCAAATTATTTAAAGTTGTTTACGAGCAATTATAATGGACTATACCCATATCTTTTTTCAAGTTTTACTAGGCTTGTGTCTTAAGAAATAAAAACAGAAAATATTAAAAGTTAGGTAATAAAAAGGGTTTGTTGTATTTAGTAACAGAGCATTCTTTTGTAAAGAGAAAGTATATGTCTCGAAACTTTTAAGGAAACAAAGAGGAAAAAGTACTTTTCCGGTACTATATATAAAAAAGATGTTTCTTTCAAACAGGAAATCTAAGAGTTTCAGAGACTTGTGCTTTCGTAAAATTGTTTTTTTCTTTTCCATTATGATAGTGTTTCTAGCATTAAAAGTGTTGAATGGTGGTTCTTTTTAACAGGCTAGCAAGTAATGATAAAGTAAAAGAATGTAATCACATTACTTCAAAAGCCTTCGCATTTATAATGTAATTTTGTAAATACACTTTTTTAGAAGAAATTTTCATTGCATAGCTGCCAACCTTAGGAATAAAAAATTAGGAACACTATACGAATGTAATCACATTACTTCAAAAGTCTTCGCATTTATAATGTAATTTTGTAAATACACTTTTTTAGAAGAAATTTTGATTGCATAGCTGCCAACCTTAGGAATAAAAAATTAGGAACACTATATGCGACAAAATTATACGCACCAATTACGAGAGTAAGACAAAACTTTAACTATTGAATAATAACATTAATAGACATATATCTAAATACCTCTTGTAAATTAGTAAAAAAAATTACAAACACTATCTTTTGTGGGAAATTTATAATATTAATATTTTATAATTAGGAATACCGTTATAATGGCTAAAGAAACAACCATTACCTATTTAATCTATAAAATTTAATCTCAACACCACAATTGGTCGCAGCTATACAACAAAATGCTTTACAGTGTGGGACCGATCATAACCTAGGTACATGCTCAGGGCTTGGAGGAAAGAAAAAAAAAAGTGTGGGACCGATGAAGCAACACCAGCCTCAAGGAAATATACACCAAAGAGCTATTACATTACGACCACCCTCCATCTATGACAATGGGCTCGCCCAGGTTTTCATGGTTTCTCGCCCAGGAACAATGTTTTCATGGGGCACATTAGGACCCATAATCCTCATAGAACAATCCCTGACGTCTGTAAGCTATTTGAACATAGTTGCAGACCAGGTTCACCCATTCATGGCAACAGTTTTTCCTGCGGGGGATGGTGTTTACCAACAGGATAATGCCCCATGTCATAAGGGTCGAACCGTCGAGAAACATTCCAGTGACTTTCAAGTCATGTCTTTGCCCTGCCACCCTCTCTCTCTCTCTCTCTTGATTATAATCTTGCTTTTACTCTATTTTTTTAAGCTGAATAATTACGCATCTCGAGGGAGCCATAATTACTTATTTTTCACACCCCTTCTACGAATTTGGCGTATTCAACACGTTATAGCAAGTAATCGGAATCACTGCAAGAGTTTGTTAATTTGTAACAGATATAATTTTTTCTTCTTCGTGTTAACAATTAGAACATAGTAATATCCTCAGTGGTAGACGGATCATGGGTTAGAGTCCTCTTCCCGTCAGGCTAACCGTAGGAGTTTCTCGTGGTCTTCCTCTCCATGTAACGCAAATGCGGATTAGTTGCATCAAAAAGTCCTCCACGAAGGCAAAATTTCTCGCAATACTTGTTCCCTTGTCTTCTTGATTGGATTCAAAATTACAAGGCTACGGAGTTGAACATTAATAGTCGTAAACCCAAAAATTGGGTCGGCTGCTCAATGACGGTTATGAAATAAAATAAAATTAGAACATAGTATTTTACGATATCTGTTACGATTTAATACAATTTCATTCTTCGGAAAAAAATTACATTTCGGACTCATGACTTTCAAAACTTATCATTAAAAAAGAAAACTTACCTTAAAAAAAATGGTATACAAAAGATAAGAGATAAAATCCAAGGTAACTTACCTATAAAGAGAAGAAAGAAAATGGTTAGACAAATCAGTTTGCATGTTATATTAAATATTGATAATAATATATAAGAATAAGAAAAACTATTAATAGACTCGAAGCCTCTTCATTTTCACAATTTTTTGCTAAAAAATAGTTTATAATTTTTAAATATTGTAATTCACTCTGTAATTAGTTATACAACTAATCTTTTGTCTAAAAACCAAGTTTTGAAGTTAGAGAAAAAGTTTCAGAAAAGGAAAAAATTTAAAATTTCGGAAAATTTGGGTCAATTTGATTGTGCACACATATTTTAGCTTTGACTTGGCTATGATGACCAGGTTCATGATCCTTGAAGCGTTTTCAATTGAGTTCAGATACGTAGTAATTTTTTTTACAAGATGTTTCAAATGATAAAAATTTGAGAGTCTGAAAGAATTTAACGAACCCATTTTTTTCTAAGTTAACAAATGTGTAGAAAATCCCAGAAGTCTCTAGAATGTCTGGCGTTTTAAGGCAAGCATAAAATGTGAGAATTATAACATATTTTGCCTAGCCATTGCATGGAATTAACATATGTTGTGTCTTTGTGAGAATTATTATATACTTTGCCTAGGCATTCCATAGAATGGTAAATGCACTTTATACAAAGTATGAAATATGAGAGTTATTACATACATTGCCTGGCCATTGTATTAATAGCCTAGCCATTACGTAGGGTGAGAAATGCTTTTCAGGTAAAGCGTAAAATATTAGAATACAAACTTTGCCTTGTCATTGTATATAATGCTAGTTTTTTCATTAATCATTATATGTAATGCCAAGGATCTGCATCAGTATTAATCGTTTTATACCTCGTGGGTTTATCATTAGTCATCCTACTGAATGCCTAGGTATTGCTTAAATATTAAACCACTTTCCGTTCAATATTATAGGCATTCTACTGAATGTCGGATATCATAAATAGAAGGTAACATATATACACTGAAGTTTGAGCACATATTTGCAAAACATTTGCAAATATATATTATAATTTACATAAGGCGGTGGTAGCCTAGTGGTTAAAGAATCGGACTCTGGTCCGGAGGAGCCGGAGTTCGATCTTCGATTCCGCTAGGACCAACCAGTACATGCGATATCCGTGCTCGTAAAATTTGAATTGAAAGTAGTTTGGTTTGTCTCTGAGCAGTACCATGGGTACAATAACCTGGATATAATTTCCTTCCCCTTCAGATCTATTCCCAAATCGAGGAATGTATTCGCGAATGGTGCTGAAATCTGTCCGTGGGGTTCTGGGATAAGACGTACTTTCACCCTTGCGGTGTTCTCTATATGCTAAAGATGAACGCACCTTTCTGACTTAATTCGCAGAAGGCCAATAGCTGACAAACTTGGCTTGGTCAAGCGTAATTATAAACAACAGCATAATTTAAATAAATAGATAAATAAACTAAAGATGTTTTAATGATATTTAGTAAAATTAATGAAAAAATTTTTTTTCTAATGCCCGCCTGTGTTAACAACCGTCAATTCAGGCATCCACAGGGCGATTTTGTTGACATCTCTTACAGGGGCACCATATTAGGTGGGCCAACGTCGCTCCCACAGTATGGACAGATAGTACAGAGAGGGAAGGAACATCCATGCTTTGCCCGGGATTCGACCCCAGAACCTTTCTGATGCAAGGACAGTTCCCTGCCCCCTACACAGGCCGGTCGGTAAATTAATGAAATATTCATTCATTTATTTGTTCTAGGATCATATTTTTCATATAATGCTGTATCACGTTTACACAACGCTTAAATGTTTAAAATAATATAATTCATTCAGCAAAAGAAAAAAAAAACAAATTTATGTCAAAGAAAATTTCTATAGATGCTGTTTAAAGAATTTTTTTTATTTAATACTTAAAAATTATTTATTCTCTAATCTCTAATGATAAATATCAGAACATAATATATAAATAAATAAATCTATTTATTTTTTCTCTTTTTTCCCCATTTACACAAAAGAAGAGGGAAAAAAAGGATTTGTAACGATTGTCAGAGTCACGATAATGTAAGAGCAGGATTTTCGTCTATTCTTTTATTTTTTGTCTTGGAAGTCTCGAGCTTTCTTCCTTCTTTATGTTTTAGGTAAATTCTTTCACATTCCTTTTCCGATTTTTCCTGCTTTTGCAGAAGGGTCAAGCAAATCGCCTTCCCTCTCCCGTTTCTGCCGTTCAATTGTTTCTCGGCAACTTCTTATCTACGGGTCATTTGAGTAGGGGAAAAAAATCCCTAACCGCGTCTTCGACACATTTATTACCCTCCACTCTAATTTAGTGAGATGGTCAAAGAATTTAACCAACCACATAATTTTCCCCGGTATTTTGCTTTTTTCCCTTGTAATGAGTATGTTGCAATGTCATATTTCTATACTGACTATTACTTTATGACTAATTAATTCACGAAATAAGGCTTAGCTAATTTAGCTTACACTGGTGGACAAAATTAAGAGATGGAAGACATTTTCATAAATATCTAAAAAAATACTGAATATAAATAAATGAAATTTGGTATGGATATAGCTTATTCCATGATAATAAAGTATGCAAAACAAAAATGAAAGTGCCATTCACTGGCAAGACCTATTGCCAATAAATTCAATGTAGTCTGAACTTAAGGATAAAAGATGAGAATAAAAGTGAGGCTTGTACAGTGTGTGTTGCTTCTAGTATGGTGTATGGTTACCCCTGACAGACAGACAGCATGCACAACGAGTATGCATGCTGTTAATAAGGGGGTTAAGGAGTACTTGTGGAAGACCCTCCCATTCTTCCACCAGAGCAATTTTTAACTCCAGAATGGTTCTGGGGGGAGATTGGCGCAATAGCTCTCCCAAGAGCATTCCAAGCATGATCAATAGGATTCAGGTCAGGGGATTTGGCTGGCCAATCCATTCGTTGAATATTCTCACTTTCCAGATACTCCAACCATGAGAACCCTACCTGGTCGCGCATTGTCGTTCATAAAAATGAACTCAGGGCCAACAGCGCCCCTGAAAAGACGCAAATAGGGCTCTAGGACCTCATGCCTGTACCTCTGGGCATTCACGGAACCATTGTCAAACACATGGAGCGGTGTGTGGGTATCTTGCATGTGCTAATGAATGTGCGAAAATGCTTTCCATCTCTTAATTTTGTCCACCAGTGTATATAATTATTAAATTTATCTTATTAATCCAGCTAATCTGGCCGAATAAATACTAATTTAATGATAAAAATATAAGAATTTAAGCACATAAAAATCTAACAACTTTGCAATTTCTCCATTCATTTCCCCTTTTTCCTCTCATTATGAGTATGATATGTTACATTACGATACAGAAAAAGCATTAATCGATCATGAAAAATACCTACTCTTATTTCGTTCATTCAAAATTAAGTTATTTAACCAAGATCAGTTTGTTGATCAGATAATAAATAATTGATAGGCATTTAACAATTATTTAATAAGTTATAATAAAGTCGTTAAAATTTGGCAATATAGTTGTTTAATAGAAACTAGTAGTTTTAAATTCTTAATATTTACACAAAATTTAATGATGTTAAATAAATGATTATTAATCAAAAATAAGAATTTATTCCATTCCAAGAATTAGTATTAGATGTGTTTTATATTTTGCGTGAGCCTACGACGAACATATTAAAAGAAACTATTGAATAAATGCAAATGAATAGTATCCATTAATTTTAATAAGTAAATGAGAGTAAAATTAACAGTCAGTCTTTTAGTAATAGTACACATAATTATTATTCTTAATTAAATTAATAATTGAGATTAGGTTTTTTATTTGAATATTTTTACAGACAAAATCTTATAGTGTCTATTAAACAAGTCTATTTAACAAGTATACTGCAATATAAGTACTAAAAATTTCAATAATTTTTGCATATTCTGCGGAGCAATTTTTACAGAAAATATGCCGACATGAAACTTTTACATGGTTAAATATCACTTTCGAATATATGGAGACGAAAAAAAAAATGAATATACACTATAAAAATTCCAGATAAAATTACGGTAAAAAGTGCTGGTAAAATAAGTTCAATATGTAAAATCCATTTTACTGTAAAATCTATTTCCACTATAAAATTTTATACCGTAATTTTCACGGTAATATTTATTTAATTACAGTGATTCTGAGAAAATGTTACTGCGAAAGTAAAGGTATATCATATTTTTGTTCCACAAAATTTCGACATTTTGAAATATTTTTTCCTCCTCGTTTATCAGGAAGGCAAATCAATACCTTAAAAGGAAAAACGAATAAAACAGGAGCGATACAAACTTTACGAATAAAAAAATTTCTCTGCTCTAACATTCTGGCATACGTATTGACTAAAGACTAGTTAAACATTCGAACTCTTTCTCTTTTTTTTTTTTTTGGATTTATGACTATCAACGTCTCACTCAGTATCTTTGTAATTTTGACCCTAACCCAAAAAATAAGGATCAAGCATTGAGACAAACCGGCTCTCATGGAGAATTTTTCTGACGGAACTAAGCCCCCATTTACCTTACAAGGGGATAAGAACCACGAAAATCTCTTAATGTTACTCCAACGGCAAAAGAATTCTAACACATGAACCGGATACCACTGGGGATATTTTATGTCAGCACTGTAATTGGTGCGAGCTGGGAGAAGACTCTCGGCATTTTACTTGTCCGAGAAATGCTGGCAGCAAAATTTTCACAATCTGAGCAATATAAATTGCACAAAATAAAATTTAGCCTAACAAACTTGAAAATGATCTGAATTGTCACTTTATGAAGCAACAACCTTTCAACTGCAAGCGATGGAACGACAACTTATTTCTTAAGCTTCCCATTAATAGCGAAAGATATGCTATCGGAGTCCGTCTCACATGGAAACATGGATCGTTTGAACAAACGATCCTTTCTGATGCAAAATCTCAAGAGAATAGCTTCCTTCGGAACCCCCTTGGAAGGGGAAAGACCCCCTCCCCTAAAGTGTCTTCCTTCGTTTGTCTTTACGCCTGGGACTATTATTTACTCTCGCCTTCGCATCACTCTCTTAACAGCGAAAAGTGTTGTCTACTCGCACGATTCAGCCATTTGTTGATGACAAGTCACCCTAGTCCTTTTGGATAATGAGGTTTTCCCTTATAACGCATGGTTCAAGTACCATACGCCAAAACGAATTTGGTGATGGCCGTGATATATTTTATTCCACGGATGATGCCAAAGATAGAGATTGGCAGGAAATGGAGAGGAAAATTGCTGGAGAATCAAAAGTTGCTGTTTGTCTGTAGTTCCCATTCTTTTTATGCAAAATTATAACTTTGCGAAGTGACTTGTAAAAAATAAGATTACTATTTTAAGTGGCGATGATTTAGATGGGGAATTGGAGAATGTCTCTCTCGTTTGTTTTGGCTCAATTGACTGGAGGTTTAAAAAACTTTGTAGGGTAATTTGCTAAAAGAAAATAATTGCTTTGAAAATTATTGTCACATTATTTTTTTCATTCAGTAAAAATATATGGTACAGCTAAACGTTTAGAATACAATTATTCCACAGATTAGATAAATGTGCGGATTAACTTGGATGATGAGTTAAAAGTAATACAAAATTCTTTCACTTCTCTAATTATCTACATAATATGCAATCTACTTAGATTAACTGCACATTATTTACTAGGAACTTGTTAAAGGGAAAATGAGATCTTTGCTGCAAAAACAGTAACGTTTTTGAAAGTTTAAATTAAACTTATATTTTTGTTTTCGTCATTCGAAAAATCAAGTTACTACAGCCAAACAAAAAACACTTAAGTTACTATAATCAGTCATATATCACTTTAAAAATTATAATTCAAAGAACCAAACGATTAAAAATAATATTTTAATTGGGTACTTGCAACTCGAAAAGAAGTGAAGTGATTATGCCTAACCATCTAATTTAATTCAGAATTAATTGAGTACCTGTAAGTGACGTCACTGGTATGTGTCGAACCTGATTGGCTTCTGAATCGACAAATGTCTCGATTGGCGTCATTTGTAAGTATCCAATTAAGGAAACTAACATAAAGTCATTTATTTATTTTTTCTGTATCTAAAGAATATTGTTAAACCAATCGACAAATTAATTGATAGATATCGAATGAGAGAAACTAGCTTTTGAATTTCAATGCCCACATTATCTGGGTAAATTGCGGAAAACACTTGATTCTGCACTTTAACAGATTACCCTATAAATCTACAGATTAACTGAGCATAAAAACTACTTTCTAACTTGCTGTAACATACTCATAAATCATTATACAGGGCTGTTACGCGATAAAGAGAAAAAAACAGTTATATAAATATTCATTCCTATCTTTCATGACCACCGCTTTTTTTTTCTCTAGTAAAACACGAATAAGTGCGAAATTTTATGCAAACACGAGTATGTTACAAAAGTTAATAATTTTTAAGTTAATAGCCTTTAGTAAAAATTATTTTATTTAAAAAACATTAATTTATAATAATATTAATTTATAATATAATTTAAGACTCCATTAACAAGCTAGAAATGTTCCGCAAAAGTTTCTATGTGCAATATTAGATCTCGTTACTTTGAAATCTGACTTATATTTTTTAGTCTGAAATTTCTAAAACGTTTACATTTAATTAATTTTATTAAATTTAAAATGTTTCTTCGAGAAAAGAAAGAAATTTTTTTAAATTCTGTTTTTAATAGAACAAAAATTAATTTTCAGAATAAAATAATCATGGTTTTTCATCATTGACCAGCAATTCAACTACAAAAAGTTACCTATTCATCGCATTTCTTCATCAATTGACTTGCCAATTTATATAGATTATAAACAAAAGAAAAATTTTAATTCGTTTTTGCTTTAAATGAAAGTCTGATCTCTTACTTTAAAGAAAAGAATGTTTTTCAGCCAAATAAAAACTAATCTCTTTTTCTATTTTTCCCCAGTAACTAATAATATGTTGGTTAAAAAGATTTCTTCCAGGAAAAAACATCAAAATTTCGTAAAATTCAATTAGAAAAAGACTTCGCAAGCTTAAAAAAATATTTATATCTGATTTGAATAAAACTGTCAGATGAAAATTTTAATTTTCAGGGAACTGCAGTATGAAAAGTTTCTTAATCATCACACTAAAGTTAATAGTGGAACCTTAAAATAAATATTCAATCCTAACATGTAATTAAATTAAAAATAGTCTCTTTCAGATAATAAAAAAATATATTTTAAAAATAAAATATTGCAAAAAAATTTCTGCTTAAAGTAGATACTGCAATAAATTAAAAAAAATATATCTAAAAATGAATACTGTTCCCACAAAATGAAATTACACAATTAAAATAATGGTTTGAAATAGCATTTTGTTTATTTACTTAATTTTAAGATCGATACTGAATAAACGATTCATTTTGATACAGATTGTTATTAGATATTAATTTCTTAGCCTTTTAATTTTGAACCTAACCGAGAAAGCAGGAGAATTCTTTGACAAAATATTGTTAAAAACATACATCGGCTTTTTTATGCAAGTAATAACTTTTACGTCAGATGGAGAGAAAACTGTGAAAATCTCTCATTGTTAGCACCACGTAAAGTCAATTTTAATGCATGATGTGTTTTACCACTGAGAATATTTTACGGTACCACTACGACGTTTATGAGCCGGGAGCAGCATTGAATCGACCAGATATAAGGCCAGGATTCGAACCTGGTCTCCTCATTGAGAGGTTACAGCTTTTTTTCCTTAATCGTACCGGTTTATAATTGATTTATTAATCAAAAGACATCAAAATTAGATTTTCAATCTTTGATGAAACTATAACGTGTTTTGATCTAATATAGATTTTAGATTAATACCTGCTCAGTTGTGAGAAAAAAAATCGCTGGTTGCATGCTATGTAGAGTAAGAAAAATATATAAAACAACCCAATTTTTTTTGACATTATGATAATAATCTTCCAACTACTCTCCCCAGAGTTGGTTCGACAACCCTGTGAAGGTATTGACTTTTCTCTAAGACTTTGATATCGAGTTAACTACAACTAGTTAACTTTGATACTAGTCTAATTGTGATTTAATACACAGTAAAAAATTCGGAATCAAATTATGATAAAAAGTACCGGAGCTTTAGAATCAATTTTACCGTAATTTTTACAGTAGTATTTATTTAATTAGCGTGTTTCAGTGATTTCTTGGTAATTATTACCGTAAAAATTACAGTTCATTGAGTTTTTTCTTCTGGAACATGTTCTGAAAAAAAATGGGTTTTGTGGTAAAAAGTGTCAGTACTTTTGTCGTAATTTGATCGGCAATTTTTTGAGATACCTGGTTATCTGGATTGGGATTAAAATCACAAGGCAATGGAGTTGAATTGAGAAAATTGCCCAATATTGAGTCGACTGTTCAACGATGGTTATAAAAGAATCCCCACTATTTACACGGCTAATAATATCCCAACAAGCAAACAGGAAAATAATGAAAATAAAGATAAAGAAACAGTAAAATCCATGACTATTTCTTAAATAAGACCCCAAACAAATACTATAACTTCCACAAAAACAAAATGATTTTCAAAAACATAGCCTTAAACACCATTAACACACCTCCATACCGAAATCTTCAGGGCAATAAGAGTTTCCTCGTGAACTCATCTTCAACTCCGGCTTATAAAATAAGTCATATTGGTTATACTTCCATAGCAGAAATTGTGTCGCTATATTTACGAGAAAATGGAATTTATGGTTTGTTCCAAAGACATTTTTTTCTCCACTGAGCACTAGTAAGGTACCTAAAACACGGTTATATCGAGGGAATCGTAATGGCACCTATATATAGGAGATAATATATTTTTTCCCCGAAAAAAAGAATGCGTGGAAGAAGAGGTAAAAAGTTTTTGGGGATATCTTTACTTGCATCTGCGGGAAAAGGTAGTTTTTTTTTTCTTTGGTTTTCAAATATTTTCATAAAGGTAAGTGATTCAGATTGATCTTTTAGAAAAGAATATATGATCACTGTTTACATAATAAAATAAAAATAGAACTGATTTGGTATATTTTCATAAAAATTACCCTTTTTAACACTGCGGGAATAGAGAATCTGTTTAAATTAATTTTAATTATTTTGCAAGTTTTAACTTTCAAAACGCACGTTTATTTGTTTTAAACTATTAAAATTATTTATATGATTTAATGAATTTATTTCAAAAATCTCTTTTAACTTTTTGCACGCAAGCCCTGATAGACATCAAATTAATATTTTAAAATTAACAGCCTAAATTGCTTTAGAAAGGGACAATTCATAAAAGAGAATGATCAAAAGTGTCCTATTAGCAATATTTTTTTAAAAAATAGCCTATTTAAATCAACAAAATTTGCATGTAAAAAAACAAGATTAATTGAAAGAAAAACTATAAAAGATACGAAAACGCTACTGAAATACACATTAAAATTAGAAACAACAACAGACAATTCAGTCGAAGAAAATTAAGCAATCAAAACGGGTTGCTATGTATTTCGAATCAAATATCTTTAAAAGGCAGGCTTTCTGAGCCCTTATACCCTCTGAGGAATTTATTCCTCTTCGAGAATTTTCACGAATTTATGTAAATACAAACGTGCTGTTTTTTAATCAGCAACTTCTTGCAGATGCAAAGAAAAATAGGAGGAAAAAATTTACAGGCTTTGCTCTATGTGGTTGGTAATTCCTTCTTCTCACGCCAAGCGCACGAAAAAATGGCGACGCAACAAAAATAAGAAATAAATATTAGAATGCTTTAAGTCTTGGATGATAAACGGACTTGGGGTACAGAAGCAAAAAGGAAATAAACTTCTTTTGACGCCAAAGCGAAAATTAAAAAAATAAATAAATAAAATAATTCTACGATATAAAATATTTCTGAAGAGTATTCTTGTGATGCGAAAAAATTCCTTAACCTCTCACAGTGTCTCAGCATTTCCGCTCCAAAAAGTTTGCGTTCGTAAAAAGAAGCAAACCTTATATTAAATATGAAAAGTAACGACAAAACATACCAATATGTTGCCGATAAACAAAAGAATTTTATTACATTTCTTACTAAGAAGTTTCATTCGGAACTATTAATTTGCATTTAATAAAATAAGGAAGATCCCCAATTTAATACATATTTATATTTTGAAAATGAAATGTTTTATCTTTGCCTGAAGGCTGTATTATTTTATGAAATTTGATTTCAGCATGTATAAACAATTCTAAAAAAAACGCTAATAGCCTTAAGGCTTTGTTTGATTTCATACTTATTGAAAACTCTTCCGTTAATTAATCAGGATCTAGCTCTTTTACTTAATTAAACATGAATGTGATTTTAACATATTGGTTTGATTCGTATTTACGGACTAATTAACATCAAAAACTTCTAAGTTTACTCGAGAAAATTTTTACACTGATCAAAAGTTTCTAATTTAATTCCGGCTTATTCTTTTCGAATAAATAATTAATTGTTGGCATAGACAAATAAAGTCTTTATTAAAATTTATGTCTTCAAACTCAATGAATGATAATAAAAGAAAGTAAAGGAAGGAAGGAAGGAATCAGCGATATAATTGGACAAAGATAACATTAACAAATATGATTTCTAAAATCAACATTGCTGCTGTATCAATTAGTTTCTCTTATAAAAATACATTTTCCTATAAAGCGAAAGAGAAATGTTTGGTTTATTTAAATATTTAGAAACTACTAAAATAAAATTAATTAAGTGTTCCGAATGTTGCCAAAAATATTTTCTTTTTTTTCACAACTGTTAACATTGCAAAGCTTTTTGGACGAACTGGAGCAAGTTTAGAATAATCCAAGTGCATAAATTAAAACAACTCTTTTTTTTAAATTTGCTTCTAACATTCATAGCTAGTATTGCTAACTAGTATCATCATCATAGTTGGCCAGACAGTCCAATGTGAGCCACTGCCTTCTTCTGAAGATTTTTCCATAACGACTTCCGATTTATCTTTGATCTCCGATTCTTTTCATTAATTGCAAGAAAATCAGACTCCACTGAGTCAGCCCATCTCAACGACGGCCTTCCCCGCTTTCTTGTTCCCAACTAAGTAGTATAAGTTGCTTTTAATTAGGATGCTGCTAACATAGCTTTTCTGTTTCTAAAAGAGTAAAAATTCCAATTGGAGCATATCTTATCTGTTAAATCTTTTTAGAATTAAAACAACTATTTCGGAAACACATATGAAGAAATATGTTTCGTAGGAGAATGCAAAGTAATAACTAAAGTATAAGTAAAACCTGTTGTGCAATAGCAGTCCAAATTCTGTTTTTAAAAAAAATCTAAAAATGGCGTGCTATTTCAAGTTAATAACGAATCAAATATTCATACACACTTTAAAAGGTCTAGTTATACTTTATCGCCAATAAATAAAAAGAAGTAGCTCAAAATCAAATGACTTTATCCGTTAATGAATTATTTCCGCCAAATTTTGGCGTCAGATGACCGATATTTCTTGTTTACAATCAAGCAGTGAAAACGAAAGTTTGCTTTCACTTCACATCTCACAGAAACCGAAGCAAATTGTTACAAAAAGCATGCGTGCGTTTAGTTGTATAGTAAAGATAATTATGCTATCATAAGTATTAAATAATTGTAAAATATTTAATTTCTAAACACTTCGCTTTTGTTAAGCCTTGTTTGAATTCACACTAATATTCTCTCTGTGCTGCACGCATGCTTTATTAACAAGATAATTATATTTAATGAAATATTGTATGTATGCGTCTTAAATTAATGAACCTTAATTATAAATTTTAGTCATTTTAAAGAAAAAATGGGGGCGGCTACTTCCCATTAAGTAGTAAAAAAGGAACATTCTTTGGTGTAATAAAACATCTAGATCCAACAATTGGGTATGGCGCTTCATGGTGTAAAGTAGTTGCCACCATTTTTGGTGTGGAGATACAAAAAAATTTTTTACAGCGAAAAAAACGTCTAGCTCATGTAATGTAACTACAAATAAAAATAAACCACAAAAAGCAGCACACACTACGATCCTTTTTTAACCCCTTAACGATCGGTTAATTTTCAAGAAAGCGGTCATAAAAGTGTCTATTTTGCCAAATACACGTATTTGATTAGTGCTGACATCTAGTTTAAGATAAACTAACTATCTATAATTACCTTAAAAATATCCTGGTACTGCCATCTGGTGTGTAAACTGAGAAATAAAATGTTTTCCGGGCAAAAGAAATGAATTACTTTTATTCTTATTGGGGCGTAATATATAGATAATAGACAATAGATAATAGACGTAATAGACAATTTACAACTGAGCACTCCGGCGAGGAAATTTCACGGGAGCTAGAAATAGAGGGCGAAACCTCACCCCGCCATTTTCACGGGAGCGAGAAGGAAGGGGTTAAGTATAAATCATTTGAATTTGTAATGCATTGTATTAATTAGATTTTTTTAGAAAGAGTGTCATTTCGTAATATGTTTTATAATTCCATTATTCACATTACGTTTTGGCAATAGGTTTTTTAAATTCTGAAGCACGATACGAATAGAAACTTCATAATAAGCTGTATAATTTATAATTACTCATAAAATTTCTTGATTCATTATATATATTTCCAAATTAGTTTTCATTAATTCTTCAAACACATGAGTATTGTTATTTCTTAATTTATTTTCAATTACAAATATTTTTTTTAATTATAATACGCATGGTAGTTTTTCATTTTCATTGAATATAAAGAATATTTTTAAAATCATTTGAATTCTATAATTGCATTTTGTCTAATTGACGCATTAATAGAAGCTTTTTGAAGAAACTTAAATAGTAATTTCTTTTAAAAATCTATCATAATGGAAAAAAACAAAAACCTAAAAGACATAAATGTGAAAATTAATTAGTTTTACAATAAAGATTATTGTTTATGCATGAATACTACTTAAATTTAACATTACAGACACAAGAAATTTTAATTTATAAATGCGTAGGAAGATTTTAAATAAAATTCAAAATGTTAAGCGGATAAGGTAATGAGGATTTATATACTTAAAAAATAAAAGACGAAAAAGTTCAAAACCTTTGTGATAATTTTTCCGGTATTTTTAAGAAGAAAAAAAACTGTTGAAAAATAATAAATAATTTAAATTTATTAATTTATTTTTTTTGAATATAACTCCCTAAGTCATGTTCTTAATCTCCATTTTTCTTAGAAAAAAAATTAATTAAATTACGAAATATAATCTATAATATCTTGTTACTTAATAAATAAAAGTAAGTGATATTTACGCTTAGGGGAAACAAGTGATTGAGTTAAAAATAGAAATAACTAGAACTAATTATTCTGTTAACTATAAACTTTTCTTTTTTTAATACGATACAGAGAACACTGTAATTACAAATTTAAATAGTAAATTATTATTCAATTCTATAAAAAGTAATAATTTTTATGCTACTAATAATGAAGACTAATGAAAGATAACAACATTATAACTGTATAAGTAAATTAGTAAAATGTAAGAGGTGCACATAATTTCAGTGTTTAGCAGTAGCAGTATTAAATAGTATTAGCATTATACAGTGCATAATTTAGTTTCCTTTTTAATATATACGCCTTTAAATATACGCCTTTAAATAAGTAATACGCCTTTAAATAATAATATTTTGCAATTAAGTTTATATAGTAGAGCATTTTATTGAAAATAGAATTTGTTTTTACAACGACAGTTGTTTAAGTTGTTTATTATAAAAATTGTTAAAACTTTAAATATATATGTAAACGGATATATGCGATATATATTATATAACGGAAGTATATTATAAATATAAATCTTTTTTATTGAATATTAAATTTTTATATAAATATGCGTAAAAATAGAGTACCCATGTACAATAAAAATTTCCGGTTCCAATTGAGATAAAAAAAAAGTAGCGACATTCCAGGTACTGGAACTTTTTACCGTAAAATCTATCATTACCGAAATATGTTACGGAACAAAAAAACCTTATATATCGTAGTATTTACAGTGATAATTACCGTTAAATCACTGAATCACTCTAATTAAATGAATATTATATCATAAGTAAGGTATAATATTTTACGGTAAAAATGAATTTTATGGTAAAGTATATTTTACGGATATGCCTGCACCCAAATTGCCGGCACTTTATACCATAATTTAATCCGGAAAACAGCGTATAATCATATTATGCCATTTCTTGCGGATCTGCTGAAGTTTCAAACAAATAAACAATTAAATACATTAACTAAATTTTGAGGATAACATTTTGAGGATATTTTAAAAAAACTGAATAAGCCTATTTGAGAAACATCAAAGAAACAGAGATGAGATATCAAAAAACATTTTGATTTATTCAGTTTAAAAAAGCAGTATTAATTCACCACTCAAGTACATTACTCACAGAATCGACATTAAAGATATATATCACTCCAGTACATTTTACTCAAGAGACCCGCTGTGCAACTAATTGTTTTCCAAGTATGTCCTAATACATATTTATGGTTCCAACATGTGGAGAATTCAAGAAGGGGGCTCTCCTTGTCCCACGCAATTGACGCCGTCTAATGCCGGATCCGTCTCCCGGACTCCATTTGGACTTTCCAAAACGTAATATATGACAATTACCTGTCACGGTATCAATTGATCAAACCTTGACAAATGGCTGAAGATCCTGACATGAAGTGGCGTTGTTCTCATATGGTCTTTCATTAAGAAGTCCGCCTTGAAGAAGTTATAGTATTGGGTAACAGGTGTAAATATGTCTACTTCACATTCATGAATCCTATTATTTGTCCATCTTGACTTCTTAATAGTAGGTAGTGACAAATAAATAATATATAATCTGGAGTGAATGTCGTAGGAAAAGATGGAAGAATAATATTCTAATAAATTCTGTAGTACAAATGCTATTTCAAGTAACAGATATTTTCTATTTGTTCTGAAAGTATCGCGTTGCTTCCAATCGCGTGTTGCCATTTGCAAAATACTAAATTTTTGGAAATTAATTTGTTTAAATCGTACTTCATTTGAGTAGTTATACATAAAAAAGACGCAAAAATGGCACCATTTTCATTCTTTAGAAAATGTTTTTATATTTGTTAAAAACTTTATTTGCTATAAAAAATAAAGAAGTTTGACTATTCAAAATAAAACTTGTATTGTATTTCATTGTATATATTACTAATCAAAACCTTATTATGTTAGTAATATGGGAATGCGCATCCGCGCACAGCAGCAGCGCCACCAACGAACTGTCCTAGCGTTTAGACGGGAGACAAGTCTTCTCAATTTTTTCTGTTTTTATAATTAAAGTTTTTGCTTTCATCATGTTATCCTAATTCTGGTTCAATATACCAAATGTCAACCTCTACATTAATGAAAATTTTCAATGAAGGAACTGCTTCGCTCTTGCAAACAGAAAATATTATTGCTTATAAAAAATATATAATTCAAAAAAAAAAAATAAGCAGTTAGATATTGGTGTAAGTAGGTAGAGATAATTAGTTACATGTCTCGAGAATCTGGTTCTATATTACACATTTTGGTTAACTTCAAGGAACTGTTTCTAAGGTACTTGTAAGTAAACATCAAGGTATTTGCTTCATGACACATTTCTGCCAATCAGCTAAAGTTGAGGATCCGTTCTTATGGTACATTTCAAACAACATCGAAAATTTGTCTTTATGGTACATTTCAGTCGGTTTTGAGAATCTGTTCTTTTACTGTATTTCAGAATTAACGTTGAAATTTGCTGTTTTTCTGTCTCACCATCAATAACAAATGCTGATAAATAGCAAAAAAAAAAGGAAACGAAAAATCAACTGTTACAAAAAGATAATAACTCTTTTAACAGTAATTTGTAGCAGATATATTTCACTGACCCCGCTGCAATATGTTTCTTAAAAGTAATTGTCCTGAGTTACACCCAACAGCAACATACTTTCCAATACTAGCAACGGTTATTATATTTATATGTAGGGGAAAGTGGGATAAGAACGAGAACATAAGATTCGAAGGTCAGTTGGAGCTAAATGGTTCGACCTAGAAACTGTCAGATTTAATCAAGATATTCATTATTTAGTTACATATAATAATATCATTCCTGATAAGTAAGGTCTGGATTTTGATGACATTTGCATTTTTTTGCATTTTTGGACATTTTTTGTCTTTTAGAGCATTTTTTTAGATTTATAGGGCATTTTTCTTGAAATTTTGGGGCGTATTTTGCATTTTAATGCATTTTTTAAAGTTTTCTGTTAATTTTTTACAATTTTTATTATTTTTTATCAATTTTCATTATTACACTGGCTTCCAAACAATAAAGAAAGTCTATAGGATATTAACAGGTGAAGCAACATCTTTTCAAATTGAAGAAGAATTGTCAGTAAGTAAGACCGTCTTTTTCAAGTACGCACCTATAACATCAGTAGACGTTGAAAGAAGCTTTTGCAGGAATGAAAATTTACTTTCAGACAAGAGACGCTCGTTTACATTTCAAATTATCAAAAAACATTTAATGATCCAATGTAATTCTGATATTTAGTAATATTATGAGATGGAAGTTGTTATATCCATTAAAGTTTCTATACAAAATAAAAATATTTTGGTGTCAATATATTTTCCTTTATTTGTTATTTTAGGATATAAAACATATTTTTCAAACTTTAATGAGCGTAGAACAAGTAGTACATTGCCTTATATCTTTTAAGTGACTCATAATAATTTTAAAGAGCAAAACATTTTTTTAATTCAATATTTTTACTTTATTTAAGGCATTTTTTGCGCAATTTTTGCATTTTTAAGGGCATTTTTTGCACTTTTTAAGGGCATTAGTTGAGATTTTTTAGGTCATCAAAATCCGGGCTCTACTGATAAGTACTAAATGTTCAACGTTTTTTACAAATGATTTTTTCTAACGCCCGAACAAAATCGCTTACCAAAACTATAGTGATTATTAATTACATTTCTTATAAAAATTTTCGAGAATTTCTTTATAACTATACAAAAACTACAATTTTGTATAAAGGGTCTTGAAATATTCGACAAAATACGAAAATAAAGCTTTTTGTACTTTGGGAAAAGGATCCATAGTAAAAAAAATGGTCCGTAAAACCTTTCTTGAGCTTTGGATGTAGTTATATTCTTCCTCCGCTATACTGCAGCTTTCAGGATCCAATAAATTGACCTGGATATTTTGATTTTAATTGTTGCTTTATATACCTATTTTTAAATTTATTACTATTCAAATTAATTTTATTGTATTTCGGCTATCAATTATACATTTTCTAATTATTTTGAACCATCAAACAGTTATCTTTCGAAGAATTTTTTTCATGCTTTCGAACTTCAGCTGTTTTTATTGTAACGAAATCATCTGTACTCTAATGTCATTGTTATTTTTTTTTTTGTAATTTATTGTGGTTGTCAAATTGTATTGTATTGCATTGTAACAGTCAAGTGCTCATATCCTTGGGCGGAACGACTGACCAAATTCTACTGCAGCTTTCAGTATAGACTTTTATTAAATTGGTGGGGGCGAAACCGGGTAGAACCAGGTCTTACCCAGATCTTAGAATTTATCGAAACGTAACGGAACAGTGCTACTAGGACTAAATCCTCATTATTTGCTGAGGTTTGAATTATTACTAAACGTATAATAAGCTGAACAAAAAATAACTTGTATAATTGCAATGACCTGTAATGACCAATAAATAGAGCTAGTTTAACAATGAAAGAACATTAAAGAGTTCACATAGTAAAACAAACGTTTCTACACAGGCGACATGAATAAATCAACAACAACAACACGATAATATGGTAGGTCCTTTCTTGACTGAAGTGCAATTCAGAATTTGCCCGCTAAAAAATAGCTAATTTCGCTTGCCGTTTGTCCGCTAATTTCGACACAATCGAGGTACCTGGTCACAACCTAATACTCGGTCTAACCTTACTCTCTCCTACTGATTTTATACTAACTTGCCTTTCTATTCTTCACAAACTCGAACTATTGTTGAATCAGAAATAATTTCTCAATCTCCTGCTACATATTTAAAATTTAAATCGAAAACATCACAAAAGTTTCCCACAGAGAGAAACATTATTAGTAATTGTAAACCTCTACTAATATATTATCGAGTTCCTCTGATAATGTTTTTTAAATAAATTTTAAATGTGGTTTTTTTTTAAACAATTGTTCAGGAAAAATATTTCCCATATACGATGTTTTTAAACTGTAACAAACTCTTAAAAAATTTTAATATTTAAAACTTGAAAGTGCACTTAAATGGTATTTATCATGAAAGCAAATCTATACGCAAAATTCCTTAAATTATTCATTTGCCCCGAATGGAAACAAAATTTTCTTTTAAACTTAAATTTTTCAGTATTTCTAAGAATGTTAACAGGATTGTGAGTTTAGAGAATTTTGCGATTTATTCTTAAGAAACAATTAAATCAAGTATGCTCGTATGAGTTTCCTCAAAACTAGAATTTTAAATTTACAAAGTGGAAAGACATCAAAGAGTGAAAATAATGTTAGAAAGAAACATTGGGTTAAAAAAATTTCAATCCGTCTGTCTTTTTATGGGAAAAGAAATTTATCATTTAAAATAAAAATATAGTTTAATAAAGTTGAAAAATTTTCTTTTATTAGCATGAATGTAAGTTAAAAATAGAATTGTTTTAACATGAATATGACTTTGTAAGTAATTTTAAAGCTCATGCTCTGAAAATAAGAATATCATTCAATCTCTATAACACTATTTTTTTTTCTTTTTAAACTTGTTTAAAAAATGCACTAAGACTAGCAGATATTGTCCCATAATTCTCTGTCTTGCTGTGAGCAAGTTTTATTACAATGGTTTTTGATAGAGACAACAACAGAAAGTTTATTTTCGGAATAAGTTATTAATTATAGTCACGTGTGTCTTTATTTTATTTAATTTACAAAATTGTATCATAGTATTATAGAATAGTTCATAGAATAGTATAATAGAATAGTTCAATTTAATATTCAAGTTCTATTCTCTATTTCTATTTTCATTGCACATAAAATGATCCTTAAATTTCATTTCTTTAAACACTAATCTTTTAGTCTATAGCAAAGGTGATAGTTTTGCTTCGTACAATAAAACAGTATAAAAACGCAAAATATGCATAAATATGTTTTACTGTGTGCACAATTTTTCATGCTCTCTTTTTTTTCCGTGAACAGAAATTAAGTTAGTCTATGTAGAACAAGTCGTTTCAGTTATGGAGAGTATTTAACATGCTAGTCGTCATCTTCTATTACTTTACAGGAGTTGAAACCACTTGCTGCAAAAATATCAAATTTTATCCTCTCCGTACTGTAGCTTTTAAACACACTGCTACAACAGATCTTATGTTTAGATTATCAAGATAAGCATAGACCAATATTATTCTGTATCGTACCTCTTTTCAGTTGGTTGTTTCAGTTTTTTTTAATAGAATGTATTTTTCTTAGAGTCATGGGGACAAAAGAAAACAAACAACTCCCCGTAAAAAAAATTTTAGAGCACCAAACAACAAACTTAGATATATACTGTCGACCTATCAAGAGAATTCCTTCCATTTGAAGGACAAGGTTTTTCTGCCACTGTGGAAAAAAAATGTCTAATGGTTCTAGTGGGACTTGACGGATTGTTAAGATACATCAAAGCGAAGAAATTTACTCCACAGCCCAATTTGTTTTGCTTGCAAGAAGGTTTATTTTTGGATATTTTAAATAAAAAATAGGTAAAACAATTGCTAAAAAAATTGGAGTTTTTCCTGCCAGTACATGATTTTGAAAACTTCACCAAGTACGACAAAAAAATGTAGGAGACTAAAAAGAGAAAATTTATGGGCATGCTATGCGAATGTAAAAATCTAAGAAACATTAGAAACACATTAAATGCCTACAGTATATAAATAAAGCGGCCTATTTAGAAAACTCAAAATGATTTAAATGCCATAACCAAAGTTCACAACGCAACACTAAACCATGTGGGAACTAGTCATAAAATCTCATTAGCGGTTAATTTTCGAAGCGAGTTTCATCTTCAACGCTTAATAAATCAAAGGCCTCAAAAGCGCGCGCATGCTACTCAAATACAAATCCCATCAGCTCTTTTAAACGCCAGGCCACCACCAAAACAAACCTGCAATTATTTGCAACCGTTGCACTTCACAGCAGAAACCAATTGTTTGAAATTGAAACATTCAGCGTGGTGCAAGAACTCCTAACCCGTATTAGGAGTGTAATTAATCTCTGCGGTGCAGGAGTTGGTCTTCCTTTTGAGCATCCTTTGCTCTTGCTGTTCCAATCGCGAAGATCCCGTTGCCCCGGGCAACCGAGTAGGGATTGGGACAAGTCGGAGGGAACTGTCAGGAGAGATATTGGAACAAGACGAAAGGAGTAGAAGAAAACCTTCATTTCGTTGTCATTATGCTGCGTATATTAGCCCTAGGATTTCTAAGAAGGACATTTTGGAGGAATTGAGAACTTCTGGGGAGGTTTGGGATCCCATAAGTAAAAGGAACAAGATTGGTTTCAGTTGGGTATTTTCCTTTTTTTGAAGTTGGAACGTTGGTATCGAATTTAAAAAATTTAATTTAAAATCGAAAATGTTTCGCGTTATTCTGTAAAGCTCCCAAAAGTAATTTTTTCGTTCGACTCGAAATAGGAAAATTTGACGATATGTTTATAAAACGTACACTTAAGACACTTTTTATTACATAAATTTGGGAATATATTTTTGAATTTGCTTTATTATAGTTGTTTTTCTTTTTTTGCAATTTCAAAGTAACGTTGAAAGAAATAAACACTATGAAAACAACTGCTTCCGGCTAAAGTGAAAATATTGTCTCTGAATTTATTACATTCGAAAACTTTTTAATACATTGTACATACGTCTA
Source organism: Parasteatoda tepidariorum (assembly GCF_043381705.1). Taxonomy (NCBI): domain Eukaryota; kingdom Metazoa; phylum Arthropoda; class Arachnida; order Araneae; family Theridiidae; genus Parasteatoda; species Parasteatoda tepidariorum. The sequence continues at coordinate 41,977,623 of NC_092211.1, read as the reverse complement.
AAAGAAAAAAGGATTTTGAAATCAAAAAAGGATTAACTGTAAGAAATATTTAACTGATTTATTTTTCAAATATATACCCTAAACATTTGTATTATATTGTTAATTTTTCATAAATATTTTTAGAAAACTATTACTTACTTTTCATGAAATTCACTCTTTCAAAAAAATTAAATTAGAAGTAGTACAAACGTTATAATTTAAATACTATTCAATCGAATATTACGAACAACATCAAATGAAATTGCTCCTGACTTCCAGGTACTCATTGCATACTTAGAAAAATAATTTTTTGCATTTTTCGAGATAAGTTGAATTGAAAATCACAAAGCGTTTTACCAAAGTTTGATAATTGAATTATTCATTCTCTGATGGATATCTGAGACTCTGCTTAGATAAATAATATTTTACAAAATAAAAAAAACAGGATATTAACCCAAACAATCATTCAGCAAACGTCAATATACCATATTTTTTATCAACTAAATGGAAACTCATTTATGCTAAAACAACTAACAATTTAAACTCAAACGTAACTTATGTTTGTGTTTAAATTATATTTTTATATACGCGTTAATCTTGTGTGTACAACTGAAGAACTTGGAAGAAGGAGATAAAAATAATGATCTAAAAAAGCCCTAAATTTTGGGTTTAAAAACAAATAAAGGTCAGTTGCATGAGCAAATATCGTTCAGTTCCAAGTCATTGAATAAGTCTGTTTTTAATGGGAAAATGTACTTTGTAAAGAACCTATTCCAGATTTCCTAAAACTAATGTTCAAAATTTAATAACAACAGACCTTGGTTACAATCGTACCATAGACAAGTTCGCTGTTTATAAATCATGAGTCCCAGGTATCGAATAGGAAAATCAAAGAATTTCTTCAAAGTCATTTTAGATTCCAAGCTTCTGAGGGAATTTGATAAAATTTCTTTTGAGAGTGCAGTGAAAAACTAAGTTTCCTTGGGAGTGGAGAGAACAACAAAGTATCCTTGAGAGTGGAGTGAACAACAAAGTATCCTTGAGAGTGGAGTGAACAACAAAGTATCCTTGAGAGTGGAGTGAACAACAAAATATCCTTGAGAGTGGAGCGAACAACAAAGTTTCCTTGGGAGTGGAGTGAACAACAAAGTATCCTTGAGAGTGCAAAGATAAACAAAGTATCCTTGAGAGTGGAGTGAACAACAAAGTTTCCTTGGGAGTGAAGTGAAGAACAAAATATCCTTGGGAGTGGAGAGAACAACAAAGTATCCTTGAGAGTGGAGTGAACAACAAAGTATCCTTGAGAGTGGAGTGAACAACAAAGTATCCTTGAGAGTGCAGTGAACAACAAAGTATCCTTGAGAGTGGAGTGAACAGTAAATTTCCTTTCAGAGTGAAGTGAACATCAAATTTCCCCTCAGAGTGAGATTTCCTTTGAGAGTGGAGTCCTCAAATTTCCCTTGAAAATGGAGTGAACAACAAATTTTCCCTCTGAGTAAAGTGAACAAAAAATTTTCCCTCTGAGTAAAGTGAACAAAAATTTCCCCTCAGAGTGGGATTTCCCTTGACCACGTAATTAACGTCTTGAGAGGGGAGCCCTTAAACTTCTTTTGAGAGTAGAGTGAACAACAATTCTCCTGAGGTTAAAGAGAACAACAAATTTCTTATGAGATTAGAGTGTTCTACAAATTTTCCATGTGCAATGCAGAGTGTTTTCTTGTTACAGTTCTCTTCATTTGTTACTTCAATAATCAAACTAAAAAGTCTCTAAAATGACATTAAAAAATAATACATTCTTAAAAAAGCTCCATAAGCAAACCCCAACAATGGTTCAGTTTTAGCAATATGCAAATATATGTTAGATTTTCCCTCTAATCGCCTCCAACAGAAATCTTTAGAGAGAGACGCGCAAACAGATTTATCATTAACGCTTTTCAAAAGGATACTTGACTAACTCGAGAGGCTCCCCCATTGTAGAGTAAATACAGGATAATGCAATTAGCCAACACCTCGCCAGCACTATTAGAAACTGCCAAAGTGTGAGGAGGCTTAGATTAATGAGATATCGCTTTTGACACGACGCTGCATCTAAAATACCCCCTTCCCCCAGATGCTTTTCAGACTCAGAAACCGGTCACCACGCGTTACTGATTATCAAGTACGGATGGCCAAAGCGTTTGCAGCACAGCAGAAAGGGATGGAATTCGATAACATGTTAGGAGGAGGTATTGGCATCACTCCTCCATGGACAACAAACAGTTTAATTAGTTTTTAACGGGTTTCAAATTATATTAGAAAGGGTTGAAACTAAAGCACATAAATGGTATGTCTTTCCAAACGGTATGTTAAAACTAGATACTCATAATAAAAAGAACTAAGATTTCTTAATTCAAAGCATTGACTTATAAGTTTCAAGTAGAATAAATTGCACCAATCTGCACACTCTCAGAAAACTTGAGTCTACATTGAACTGTAGCAAATGTAAAGTAGTCTGATTAACATAAGCCAGTTTCCGTTAATGTTAAACCATAGTATTGTGTTATGAACTCTCAAAATAAAAACCGGTTCACCCTGAGTAACTTTTGATCAAATGATCGGATCTTCACGTTCTAGGACTCAATCTGGAAGGTTTGAAAGGTTGACCTCAAATATGTTAAGTAATTAGTGCAGGCGATATTTTAAGTTACGAAATCAGACACAAAAATGTATTTATTTCTGAATAAACATACTTTTTTCTCCGACGGATTCGGATTATTGATTCTCAAAATATAGTTGGCATCCGCAATCTAGGAAATATCGCCTCAATGGTTTGGACAAGAAAGGGGTACAAGGATCCTTTAATGTTAATTTTACTTTTTGCTTATTCCATAAATTTCTCGAGAATTTAAGCGAATTGAAAAATATTTTCAGACAATTATAAAATTCGTTAATCCAAAAATAATTCAATTCGAAATATAACTTTGAGTAAATGTTTATTATGCTTTATTATTTTATTAATAATAGTTAAAAAACTTTTGAAATGTAAGGTATAAATTTTTGAAGTTATACTTCTTATGCGACTTCCAACAAGGTTGCGTTAAACGTTTAACGCTATATTTTTATTGGCCGGAAAATCAAGTCGTTGGATCCAGTTTTCCCTCATTCATTTCCATATTGTTTTGGTTCTCACTAGCATAAAAATAATAAAAGTCATAAAATTATTGTTTTTCTATAAATATTTTTTTAGTTTGATTTGATACACATACAATTTAATAGGATAGTATCTTTTATTTTCAAATTCAGTGGATAACAATTGTAAAAAATGAGTGAAAACAATCCCACGGACAATGCGACGGATTTAAGGTTATGTCAAGGTACGTCTCTTGTGAATATCAATTGATTGTTAGGTTTTCTCTTTTGAAATTACATTGTGACGCATTCACATACATTATTAATACAAATAAATTTTCCATGGCGAGACGACGAGGCAACCACAAGCACTTCCACTGGTTCAAGAGGTCCACGAGGGAAAAATGCACAATATTACCGTTATTACAGAGCACGGAAGCGAGCGGTGACGAAAAAAGAGTCGTTGAATAGAACTAGTGATCCTTCTACGACTGCTGATTCTTCTACAATTAACGTCACAGGTTACGAAGTTTAACTTCTTCCGCGCGGAGGGATTCCACGCACTATTTTTTTTACGTCATTTCAAAGAATGTAATTTTAAATGGCAAAATAAAAAAATTGAGCAAAATTGATCTAATAGCTCCTGCAAAATCAAATTTGAAAAATACGACATTTACTTCCATATAAATTACCATAAATACCGATTGAAAATGTTAGGAAAAGCACTTATGTTTAAAAAAAACATTACAGCATTTTTAGAAAAAAAGCATTGACATTGAAAAAAGCATAGTAATTTCAAGAATATATAAAAAAATTTAAGAATAAAAAATTATGACTTCAAACGCTTTAATTAAAAAAAAGATGCAAGCTAACGTTTCTATTATTTAATACTAATTTTAATGCAAACGAAGTTAGATAATAAGTCAAAATTTAAATTAGTCATTTAGTTTTCATGCTACTTAATATTCAAATCTCGTCAAAATTCAAACCATTTAAAGCTGTGCTCCTATTTTGTAGCAAAACTCAATTTTAATGATTGGAATCACGAATTTAATTTTCAAGAACATTCACTGGAGAGAAAAAGGAGGAATTGCAAGCTAATCGAAAAGAAGGAACCTTAAATTGATTGTCAAAGATGCAGAAAAGCATAAAGCCTTTTGAAAACGTTTGTCAGTATCTATTATTTTAGGGCTGACAGATAAGGGGGACGCTCAGCTTAAAGATGGGGTTCTTCAGACGATGCAAAACTACGCATTCTATTCCTTGCCCACTATCGATCAAGAATATTGAGCATGGAATTATTTTTGCTTCAGAGTTCCATTCCATGGGACAAGCCGTTCGATACGTTTGAGTTCTCTGTAGCCATAATACGAATTTGAAAAGAGGGAGGGGGATAAATTGATGGGGAGAGAAGAAATACATTTTTATTTTCAAGATGTGATCGTTTATCTTTTTATGTTTCTACAACATCGAATTTGGAAGCAAAAAATAAAATGATTTTTTTACGGTAAAATATTACCCATTCGAGCATAGATAACAAGCGGAAAAGACGGTTATGGAGAATCTAATTTTGACCAAGACATTTGTTGACAGCCCATCGTCTAAATATTAATTACCCGATAAAGATATTTATCTTCATAGATAAGTAGATATTTAAGAAATATAGATAAGCTAAAATTGTATTAAATCAGATGTAAGAAAAGATTAAAAAATTAAAGGATGAATTAGAAAGCAAATATTTTCTCATTTAGAGAGCGAATATTAAAGAAAAATATATCTATCAACAGATTTAAAAACTAGAAACTCAATTAGAAATACAAACACAATTATCTGCTTATCTATTTAGATAAATATCTTTATCGGTTAATTAATTTTTAGACGATTCGCTGTCAAAAATGTCTCAGTAAAAATTAGCTTCTCCAAAATCATATATTACGGATTGTTTTCTGTGCTCAAATATTTTTCGAAAGTAAAAAAATTATCTATTAAAAAAATTAATTTTGACCAAGATTTTTGTTGACAGTATATCATCTAAATATTGATTAGATGCTAAAAATTTGAATAGATAAGAATATTTTAAAGAAAAATAATTTAAAATCGAGCCGCTCAGTTATAAATATATGAAGATAGATAAATAAAAATTAGGAATGTAAACAGTCGAGTAAGATATTTAACTAAATTGATTAGATACTGGAAAATAATTTTATAAAAATGTATTTAAAAATAAGCAATTGAAAATACAAACACTGATATCAACATATCATTCAAATAGACGTATTCATGAAGTAATTAATTTTTAGACTGCATATTGTCAGCAAATATTTTAGTTAAAAGATTCTATACAACTACATATTGTTAACTATGTTCGAATATAAAATGTTTGTAATAAAAAAGGCCATTAATAATTTAAATTTTGAAGAAAAGAGTTAAAAAGAACTATCGTTACATCTGTGGCAAAGACTAAAATATTAAATTGCAACATTTTATGGAAACATATGTTATAAGCTAAACAATTTTCGATGAGTAATCTATAAGTAAATCAATCAAGGAGTAAAACATTATTTTAACAATGAGTTATTTGGAGTAAATTATTTTCTTTCGCCAGTCTTACATCCTAAACACGTCAGTAACTAAATAGTCAAGATAATGGTGTAGAATAATAATGTAGTTGCAGAATAATAATGTAATTGTAGAATAATAATGTAGTTGTAGAATAATAATGTAGTTGTAGAATAATAATGCAATTGTGTACAATAATACAGTAATAGAAATAATAATGTAGTAATAGAAATAATAATGCAGTAATTGATATAATAATGTAGTTGTAGTATATTAATGTAGCAATAGAAATAATAATGTAGAATAACCACTAATATTGTTCTTTAAATTATATTAGTCGAGTTATTGTTGATTAATATCCTGAGAATACTCAGCAACGTTAATAAAGTTTTAAATTTAACCATGCTTTCGTTCAAGTTGAACTATGATATCGGTTCATTTAAACAAAATATGGGTGCCATAAATATATCCCTTGTTCCATAAAATATATGCTCTTAACCATAATATTGGACGAATGTGCCCCAATCTTAATAAAGTGTTAAATCGAGCCACGTATCTGTTCAAGCTGTAATATCAATTAACTAAATAGAATTAAAATATTATGTAATTAAGATAGTTAGATTATCTGATGATAACATGTTCTATTATCGTCAGATATTAAATAGCTTGTTAAATAATATTAAATAGGCATATTAAGTAGCTTGCAATAAATTGGAACGCTATTATAGTTTCAGATATCTAGAAGTATCAGGCATTAATTTACTAATATATGCAACAAAATCTTGCTTTACCTACTAGAAAATTCAAAATCAATTTAAAAAAATTAATTTACTTTCAAATATAAATAGCTTAAACTCTAAAGCACATTATCAAATGAGCATACTTAGAAAAGAATCTAAAAGATGTATCAGGCAAAAACCATTGATTTTGAAATATTTAATTTAGATTGGAATGACATAGACTGATAGAAAAGCACTGTATAAATCAAAATTTACATACAGAGAGACTATTTTTAATGAAATTCAGAAATATCTAGTTTTTATAAACCACCGCAACAGACTAAATAGTTGACGCGTTTGTTGCGATGAAAAGTTGCTGCGGCGAGTGAAGAGAAATATCTCATTGTTTACTTTTCATCATAATAATGGAAGTTTCTTATTATATTAACGCGATCTTCTACAATTTACCACCATAAAAAAAGCTTTTCTAAGTCAATTGCGAAGAAACTTAAGTGTTCTAATTACAAAGGCCCAAGCAACACACGCAGAACATTCAGTAAAATAATGTTATGACTACTTCACTACTAGAAAAACTTAGTTCTTTTCGGTTTCTCAGTTTCAACAATTATTATAACTCACTGTTATCCTTTCCTTTTCGTTAATTGCTGAGAAAGGAAAACTAATATTGATAAAAGCTTTTAAGAGTACTAAAATAACAACCTGGAATGCTAAAAACTGTTTTCCCCGATTTTTTTTCTTAAGTAAATAAAAAGGATCTAAATAACGCCACACTCAACAATATACTAATCAGGGGTCTGTTTAGAAGAAATTTGGGTCCGTTATCAGACCCTTCACAAAATATCTTTTCGTAAAATATTTTAACAATATATTTTAACTTAAAAACAAATATTTATACAAAATTAAAACTTCACAAAATATTTTAACTTAAAAACGGACCCTTCACAAAATAATTTATCTTTTAATCGGACCCTTAACAAATTTGTTTATCTTTATTATTGTTCTGTTAACACTTCTTCCTTTATTCGTCCGAAATGAATATTCTGCGTTCAGCAGTATAGGCTAAATACCAAATATTTGTATGTTGCATCTCTAATTTAGTGGCAGCAATTGCTGTTTATTTCTTAAAATTAAGTTTTTTTATTATAATTTCACAGTGTTGAGCATAATCTTGTATGTCTTTACAATTTAAAAACTCCTTGAAAAGGATTTTTGCAATAACAGGACCCTATTTGCACAAATTCACAAAAGCTCGAACCCTGGTTGAAAGAATGTGACTTAACATTTATTTTATATTCACAAATTACGAGTAATTTTTTCACAATTTTTACAAAAACGGACCTTTCACAAAATGTCTGGATAGACCCCTGCTAATTATAGTTAAGTCAAAGTTCCAATTATAGTTAAGAAAAATCTCTGGAAAATACAGTTTGCATAAAAAAGTAAAACAAAACTCAATGTAGATTGAAAACACAATTAATATCCTATGGCAGAGATGTGGAGTTATGCAGCCGCATGATGGGATCACCTCTTCCATTTCTGATTTTTCCGATACTTATTATATACCGATACTTACTTTTCCGATACTTCTTATACAAATTTTCTTAGACATTTTTAACTTTTAAAAAGTAAAAATAAAGTAATTTGAAACTAAAATGAAATTTTTAAAAAGTAAAAACTTTCTAGAAGTATTCAAAATAATAAAACTTCAAATCTTGTAAATGTCATCAGTTAACTCAAAAAATTATGAGTAAGTAAACAATGGACATGGATGACGAATAAAACGTTTGACGTTGACGCTACGAAAACGGGTGACGACTGACATTAATTCGTTATTTATTGTACGATTTCGTGCATTTGAGATTTCTTTCCTATTGATTTCGAATTGTTATTTTTGAGTCCTAATTTTTAGATTTCTCTCTAGGAACAATTACCATGCATCGATTCAACTATAAATAAGGAAAGCCGAGCAGTGATAATAAATATTGTGATATTATTTATAAATTTAAAAAATAATTATTTCCTGCATAAATAAACATATGTAAATACATTTTGGCGTACAATAAATCAGAGATATTTCAATTTCAATACAATGTTGATTTAACTAAATTTAAATTACATCAGAAATTGGATATTTTTAATGAAAAAAATTACAACCAGGCCAATAAATTTGTCAAGAAAATATTTATTCGTGAGCATTTCAATAGAAATAAAGCGAAGGAACAAAAGATTAGTCACAAAAGAATTTAAATAATACAGCGGAAAAATTGAAATTTAAATTCATAGACATTTAAGTGAAAATTAACGCGTTTTCTTTCAATGGGAAGAAAAGATTTGCAAGAGCATCGTTTTCGGAGAATGAGGATATGAATTTAACGTCTCATTACAATTACGTTTGAAAGCTATCAAAATGAAGATAATATATTTACACATTGAAAGAATTATATATATGCATTGTTTTCGGTAATTTTCGAAATAAAAGTCAAAAATGAATCTTTCTAAAGGTTATTTAAAGAGTTTGATAAGGAAATCATAATTCGTTCTAAATCGAATGGATTTTACATTGCTACATAAATTAACTTAACGATAAATCAAAAAACCAGAAGAAAAGTCAAAAAATAAAGAAAATTAAAGGAAATAAATTAATAAATAAGGAAGTAAATGAGAAAGAAGAAAAATATGGCAACATTTTTAAAAACTTTAATTGCAATTGTACAAAATATACAATTTATCTGCATGTCAAATTTCCCACATAATTTACGGCTAAAATGAAGGCTGCTTACATACAGTTGTAAGTATAACATTGTTCTCATTATAAGTAAAAAAATAAGAAAAAAATCGAAAGAAAATATGAAATTAAATAAAGAAAAAGGAAAATACGTCACCACTAAGAAAAAGTTTGATCACGATATCGCAAAATGTGCCAAAATTTTTGCAATATAAACTTTTTCAAGCAATTTACAACTAAATGAAAGGTTATTATTTCAATAGCATTGTTCCGACTCTAGCATTTATTGGGACTCTAACTCATAGACAGACCGCCACAGGAAACGAATTACTGTATCGCGCTAAATAACTTTTGTTCCAATGACATGATTTTCACATACTAATAGACGATCTTGGAGGTTCAGGGTATGGATATGCTAATTAGTGAGGGAAAACTGTCAATTAGGTTACGAAATGACACTGTAAAATATTCCGGATCAAATTACGGTAAACAGTTACTGCACTTAGGGAGCCGGTAATTTTTACCGTAATATCCATTATTACTGTAAAATTTTAAGGAACAAAAAATCTGATATACCGTAATTTTTACAGTAATATTTTCCATAAAATCACTGAGTCACTGTAATTAAATAATTATTGCTATCAAAGACACCGCATAAATTTTACCGTATAAATTGGTGTATGGTATAATCTATTTTACGAATATTGCAATCAGTGTACAAGCACTTTTTACTGTAATTTTATTAGGAATTTTTTACAGTGCAGACAAAATACATTAATTTCTCTTAAGGAACATACGTTTTTACGGCAGGTTTGAATTTTTGACCCTTAAAATATGGGAACGGGGTGATTATGCTAAATTAGTTAAGTTAGAAGAGCAGACGAATATTTGATCCCTTAAGGCAGTGTTTCCCAAAGTGTGGTACACGTACCCCCAGGGGTACGGGAACAGTTTAGCGAGGGTACGCGTCCTTATGCGAAATATCTTGCAATAAACGAAAATTTCAAACAAACTTATTTAAAAACAAAGCTAGCCATGAAAATTTACGATTACGTATTTTTCTATTTGCTATTTTTTGCGGAGTTTGCAGTTAATAATTAGTGGTGTCAACAGCCAGTTGTGATTTTTAACTTATGTGCAATTTTTTTTTATAGTAAAAAATACACTCATTTTTTTATTAGTGGTACACAGCATTACGAAAAATTTAGAAAGGGTACACAAAAGTCATAAGTTTGGGAAACACTGCCTTAAGGGATAAAACATTCGTAAAAACATACGCAAAAAAAAAGAGCAAAGAAAACTTAAGGCTTAAGTTTTCTTTTCTCTTTTTTTGCGTTTTTGTTCATGGTTCACCTAGGTTTTGTTAAAAAAAAAAACCTGTTTCCATTTTTATTTTCTAAATTCAATACCACCACAACAATAAAAATATTTTATGCTCCTTATATTCCTTATTTTTCATTCGGACATTTCTGTTAAGTCACATACTGTGTTTTTAGAACATTGAATGGTAAAATTAAGAATAAAAATCTGCGGGAATAACAGACAAGGCAAAGTGATGAACAATACAACACAATTTACGTTAATAAAATAAAATTAAATATCATCGTCAATGTAATGCTGACAAATATGAAATTAGTAAAGATCTGCAGCATCGTAATTCAACCAATCAAAACTAAGAGCAATCAAGCTCACCGATGAAAACCAACGCATTTACCGTCTACAATTAACAGTTCACAGTATATTAATGATTTTCAGACTACATTTACATTTAATTTTCACTCTTACCAAACAGTTCCGATTCAATAACACTCTGTTTAAAGGCGGAATTGACAAGAGAGAAGGCAATCATTCATTGCAATCCCAATTCTAACCCTTCACCCTCTTCCTCTCTCTGTTCTAAATGATTATTCTCGAAAATGGAAGATTCATTTAAAATGGAGAATATTCCAGATTAAGGAAAGTGAGGTATGTAAATATAGATAGTCTCAACAAAATTCAATAAGATTAAACATCAACATATGGAAATAGCCAAAACTATGGTAATCAGTTTATTATTCCTTCATAAACATAAACAATCTTCTTATTGTACTTACTGCTCAGTTTCCTAATTTGTTAGGTTGCAAAGCTAGTTTGCAAAATAAAAAGAAAACGAACACTTTCACTATCATTAAAATATTTTGTCTACACTACCATTGACTAGTTAAATCTTCATTTCTTTTCTCCAAAAAGTATTTAAAATATTGTGCTTTTATCAAATATTTGAGTAGATGTTTTTTGTATTGTTGCTTTTATTCATTTTTGTAACAAATATTGATCGTTAAACAAAAGTGAATGAACAAAATCTTTTGGGTACGAAGCCTGAAAAAAAAAAAACAATTCGAAAAATCAGGGGTAATAGTGCCTAGTATTTAATCATATCATGTTATGCAAAATGCACACGAAGACAATTTTTGGTGTGTTCATCACTATGTCAATGAAAGCAATTCTATTAAAGAACACTTATGTTCAAAAGTTAATGGTTGTGAAATGAAAATCTAATGAAGTGAAATTTTAAATGTAAACGCATCAAAATATGTCATAAATAATGATAATAAAAACTCAAGATCATAATTTAGTAGGCATAACAGATAGATATTAAAAGCTTTTCAAAGAAAAATTTTTATTGGTGGGTTCGTATGACGTATGACTTTACCTAACATGTTCCACAACTCTTTCGTGAAACACTTTTGGAACAATAAATTTTACTCCACAATTCAAGTTGTAACTTCTCTCGATATTACCCGAAATTTAATTTCCAGATTCTAGAATCAGTTCTAGGAAATCGAAATACATCAAGAAAACCAGTGTAAAAACATTCCGCAGCGATTTACGGTAAAAAAATATACCTGCCCTTACGGAGCAAGTATTTTTCACTATAAAATCTTGCGGAACAAAAAATACGATATACCGTAGTTTTTAGAGTAATATTTACTGAATCACTATAATTAAACAAATATTAATGAAAAAATTGCGGTATAAATTTACCATAACTTTATCCAAAATATTTGATAGTATAACAAGGTTTTCGATAAGGCAGGATGATCGCTATTTGGCTTCAACTGCAAAGCCAAAATTCGTGATGACAGGTTCTTAACATTCAATGATCTCTACGCTTCCACGTACCTTAGTTTCGAGACAAACAGTTTACAGAAAGGTTAATGAGACTGGTCTAAATGTCTAGAAGTATCAGTAAGTATAGGAAAGATCATCTCAGACAGGGGAGAAGAAGGCCTATGTTATATCTGCTAATGAGTCTTGGTTTAGTTTAAACAATGATTTTTGACGTATTCAAATATGAAGAGAACTAAGCATTCGGTTTCATGGGAGCAAAACTTTGTACCCCTCATTAGCATTATGAAAATTGACTACTATGGATATTATGGCGTTTTCACATAGGCTAGCGTAATGTTTGAATGTTGTTGCATATGAGGGATGCAACATTTCTTCATGATTCCTGAAATATAAAGTTTAAATCTTAGACGTAAGCTTGCTTAGAGGTCTCTAGTTAATTTTTAAAGATGTAAGATTGGTGTTGCCATCAGAGATTTTCCTGAACCATATCAAATTTTTCAAACATCCTTTTTTTGCTGTGATAGTCATTAATTATGGGATTATATTGCTGTGATACTCATTAATTATTATTTGGAGCATGCGACGTTATAATTTTTTACATTTTTCCCCCCTCTTTTGATTTGGTTCACTGTTAAAATGATAGTGAACCATTTGTGATTCAGTTCTCTATTTCTTAAGTCCTCCGTGGAAATGCGTTTGTTCCTCAACATTGGAAGATCAATGTTTGGAGAGATGCATCAGACATACAAACATTGAAATCTCTGATGAATTTGTCCAAATTATTGAAATCATCTGAGGTCAGTGATGTAATGAAGTTGGATTGGCAAGGCAGGGGTCTGTCCAGACATTTTGTGCAAGGTCCGGTTTTCGTGAAATCGTGAAAAAAATTACTCACATTCTTTCAACCAGGGTCCGCATTTATGAATTTGTGCAAATAGGGTCCGGTTATTGCAAAAAACTTTTTCAAGGAGTTTTTAAGTTGTAAATAGATACAAGATTATGCTCGGCACTGTAAAATTATAATAAAAAAAATTTTAATTTTCAAAAATAAACAGCAATTGCTGCTCCTAAACTAGAGATGCAACATACAAATATTTGGTATTTAGCCTATACTGCTGAACGCAGAATATTCATTTCGGACGAATAATGGAAGAATCATCTGCCGAAGACAAAACTTATTTCGTTTACATCCATCTTTCTTGTTTTCTGCCCTGGGAAGGGTTTATTCGATTAACAAAACAATAATGAAGATAAACAAATTTGTGAAGGGTCCGATTAAAAGAAAAATATTTTTGTGAAGGGTCCGTTTTTAAGTTAAAATATTTTGTGAAAGGTCCGTTTTAACGAAAAGATATTTTGTGAAGGGTCCGTTAACGGACCCAAATTTCTTCTAAACAGACCCCTGGTATGGGATCTAAAATTTTAAAGAAACTAAACAACCAGAATATGTGAGGCGAAAATCGCTTCTAAGCATTTATTATTAAATAAAAAGAAGATTGAAGAAAAGTTTCTGTAACGTATGTCAAAAATGTAAGAATATAACTGTTATATTTCATACAAGATATTATTAAATCATATGTTTCTTGGAAAAACGAAGGAAAAACAATGAGAGTATTCAAACTAATGTATGAAGTACAAATATCATTGCTTCATTTCAGGGTTGGGTTTTTGACGTCAAAAAGTGGTTTTTGACATGACAAGGGTATAATACTGGTTTAAACCGTCAAAAACCCGTCAAAAATGTCAAAAACTGAAGTTTGCCAAGAAAATATATAAACTTCAAAACTACCAACAGTTGCCATGCATTATATTGAAATTTAATTATACTATAGGTAATCAGCAGGTTTTAAAATATTTTTTAATTAAAATTAAGGTAAAATAACAGATTTAAAATCTCAGAAATTTATATTCAAATGCATGTGCAGAAAAATTTTGCACAAAAATTGTTTAAATATTTATATTTAAAAAAATTTTTTTTTTCTTTTTGATACTTAAGAAAATTAAAAGTTTATTACTATGCATTTTTGACATATAAGGAACATATAACTAATATTTATAAGGAACTTACAAGTTATGTTGTATAAATACAAACTTGATATAAGATACAAGTGTATAAAAATTTTTTTTTAATGTTATACCGAATATCTTTATTATCCAGTATGTTAATTTGAATTTAAAAGTAGTTATATTTATGAATAATGATAAATATAATTCATATTGTTTATTATATTTATTTATAATTATTACACTTATCATTTTAAAACAATTTTTATCTCTTAATTTTTTTTTCTCCACTTGTATTAAGAATACAAATAATGCATATCTTGAAAGCAAGAAGTAATTATTCAACAGCTGAATATTTAGATATTCAACAAAACTATATAGTATTCAGCAAAATGAAATTCACAAGTATTTGGATAAACTAAATTTTCAGCATAGTAAATGAATAGGCTGAATATACTGTAAATCGACACTAACTACTCTGTGTATTTAACAGAAAGCACTTAAATTTGTATTGTCTTATGTTAAAAAGATTATTAAGAAGATTTAAAAGAATATTAAAAAGATTTTTCTTTAAAAGATGTCTAATGTACAAAACTGCTAATGTTTATCTTTAAAAATGTCTAATTTTTAGTATAATCTATACTATACACTAAATTTGGTTATAAATAAATTTCTTAATAATATCACTGCAGATTTTCAATAACACATGAAAATGAATACATAATATTACAAAAGATGTGAGTTTTCAAAAGTACAAGATTTTGGTTACTATTCAAAATATAAGTGTTTCTTCAAAATTTTAAATTTATTTTTTCTAGAACATATTTAGAAACACTATCCTTTAAAAAATATATAAATTTTATGTATTAATTAAATTTCACATATGAATATAGGTTTTTGACATTTTCGACATTTTTGACAGTGAGGTTTTTGACGTGACGGTTTAAACCATGGTTTAAACTGTCAAAAACTGTCACATGTCAAAAACCTGCCAACCCTGCTTCATTTTATTATTAATAGATATGCTTCAATGCAATAACAGCTGTAAGATGGCTTTAAAATCACGCAGAAATTAAACATTAGAAATAGAAGATTAATTAAATATCCCAATTAATGAATTTTTTTATCCTAAGGAAAAAGAAAATGTTTTGATTTCACGCGAAAAGCAATAAAAGCTTTTTATCATAAACTATTAAACAATAAAAATAAATTTTTACAGATTTTTCACTAATAAATCAGTGTACTTGATTGTTAAGATTTCATAAGAAACAGTAACAAAAGATTTCCTCAAAAGTGAAACACATTATTCATTCCTGCGCTATTAAGTACAATTTAAATTCAGCTTCTTAATATATGAGTGATAAATAACTCCAATAAAATCCATATTAAACAAACTGGTAATAATGGTAAAATGATGTGCTAGCAGCTTGAAATAGAACTGAAAAATAAGTTCCTCAATTCAACGATAATTTAAAAGGAAAAAAAAATCATCTGACAAAATATTGATTCTGATTCTTCTGTTTATCGACACTCGAAAAAAGAGTTTCTATCTGATTATCGACAAGTCGAAGAGACGTTATGAATGACTTTTCCTGTGAAAACTCAATCAATTCTAATTCCCTTCTTTCGGTTGAAAATTTTTCTACATCAATAGATTTTCTTTTTTCAATATTCTAAGATTATCAGAATCAAATATTGAATTTTATGAACGTTTATTCTCACACAATGAGTGTATGAATAGCATAGGGAAAATAGAAATATGTATTTGGGGAATGTTAAGGGATAATGTTTGATTTGCACATGGTGGTCATTACTGTCTACTTTAAAACGTTCTCAGTTTACCGGTTCAAGAGAAAACTTGTAGAAAAGATATTTGTCATATGATTAACATATTGAACATATTCGGATATAAATTCAGGTGATTCTTTTTAATGGTAATAACTGGATACAAAATAATAAGCTCAGTAATTTTCGCTTGTTTACAACTTAAACAAAACTAAAATAGTTTTAATATAATTATAACTTATTCTTTATGACAATTCATTTTTAGTTTACTTTCTTAAATTGCCACCAAAATAACTCGCGTAAGACTTTCTTCTATGAAAATCTAGACCCACACTCCAATTATGTTTCACAACAACTAAATATAAAAAGGGTCACGTGATATTTAACTATTTTAGTATAATTACTTGATATTTAACCATACGTCTTTCAGACTTTAAATGCAATTTCTATGTAATTAACAAAAACCTTTTATAAAATTAAAAAAAAGTACGATTATTTTAAATTTTGGAAACGTGATTTTCCTTCTATTTATTTTCAATGATAAAGCAAAATCAAATGAAAGCAAAAGAAAAAAAACACGTGGACAGAAGTTATTAAAGTCCTTGTCCATAGAAAGTCTTGGACAAGTTTAGGTCAGGGAATCAAAGTAAAAAAGACACAGATTAGAGTAACGGAAATATGGCCACTGTATTGCAATAGATCATGGGAGTTTTCATAACTCAACTATCTCGTAGATATGTAGATATAAATAACAATTATGGTGTAGTAAATGGTAATCTTTAAGACTTCCCAAGTTTTAACTCGATCAGTAGATCAACTATTATATATCTGGTTGTCTAATTATATTCAAACGGACTGTCTCATAAGTAATTGAGTACTTGTAACTCGAGAAGAAATGATTATGCCTCACAATGTGATATAAATTTAATTGGATACCTGTAAGCAACCGCCAATCGTGTTGCACCCGATTAGCTTTTAAATCGACAAATATTTCAATTTATCTACGATTATTTCACTTTCAGAGATACAATTTTGTTTTTGTTGTTTTGATAATGCTATTTATTTAATAGATATTAAGTTGAAATATCCATGAAACATTTTACATTGGTAGGGGAGATTAGATGAGAACGAGAAAAAAAATATTTTAGCAACCAAATTTAACTATTATACTTTATTAATTTAACTAACGAGATGAAACTATTTAAATTGATTTAATTTTCCATCACAGTAATTATTCTTTGCAAAGAAAAAAAAATTAAACCTTAATTAAATAATCTTTCGCTTTCAGATTAAGTTCTTGTCCAGGAAATATTAACAAAAAATAGTCACAAAAGATTAGAATAATGAAAGAAGTGTAAATTACTTAAAAAAAACTCTTAAAAATAATTAAGAAAAATGAGAAATATTCTATTAATAGGGTAAATCTGAAATTAAAATCAATATTTAAAAAAAAATACATGGCTTAAAAACGATGATAAACTTTTTTTTTCAAACTGATGTAAATATATTATGCATGATTATACGCTGATTAGGAAAAGGAGGCTTTAAATAGTTTTTCATTATTCCTTAACATGATTTCTGTAAAGAGATTTTAAGAATAAAGAAAGTTGTAGTGCAATTTTATGTTTCAGAAAAAAGCGTTTGCCTTATTTGTAATTTAAATAAGGTGTATTGGTAAAAGAATATTTTTAAAGCCAGTTAAGCAGTTAGCTTGGAGATGTTTAAAGCTCGTATAGAAAGGAAAAATATCCCATTTTTTGATAATTAGCATTTATAATATTAAATAAATATAAGATAGTTTTTGAATCTGCCTGTCATAAATGCGTACTTAAAACGGAAAAAATATATATTTAGATATTTTGTTTAATGACTGTTTTTAAGGTTTCTCTTATCTTTAATAATGCACAACTTTAAAACAAATTCTCACTTTTTTTTCTTTTCAATTTCTTTTGAAAATTTTAAACATTTCAATGTAAGAAATAGAAGAACTTACACTGAAGGTATACATGTTTTGTGTTTTCGGTGACATTAATTTCGCAAGTCTCAACTGAATTTGTGCTTAAATTGGTAGATTAAACCAATGCACTTAGAAAAAAAAATAAATGCAAAAATTGGTTTAAAATTGAGCGATAATATTGGAAATTTAAAACATAATTTATTTCAACTATACTAGGATCTTACATAGCAAAATTGTTTGTTCAAATTGAGTCATTGATTCAAGTTTAAAAGTATTAAAATTGCACACTAACATTAAATAACTAGTCACCTTATTAAGGTTGAGGAAAATTTACACGATAATGTGGTTTTAAGTAATCCAATATTTTTTAAAATTTTATTTGAATCAAGATTTAAATTTATTTAACAGAGGATTTGAAATTGGTATCAAAAATTTTCGGAAAACAAAATTTAAAATTATAACTTTCCTTACAATTTTGTTTATATGATTCAATCTAGTAGCATGTTTTTATCACTAATAGACCAGTCGAAAGCTTTTATTACATAAATGCACAAGAAAAGTATAATGGAAACAAGTTCTGAGTGAGAATTTTGAAAATTGTAGTAAAGTTTATTTAAACTACACAACATTCATTCCTTTTCCTAGTCAAAGTTCGCAGTTCTCGATAATCAAATGTAATAGATGACAATCTTTGATTGTTTAAGTGGAAGAAAGTTCCAAGAGTATTTTACTCCTAAAAGCCGACTAAAACCTCCAAAGTCCTGTCTTTTGACTACAAATATATCTAGTAAGTAAGTTAAAACACTAATAGTTTAACATTCATTACATATTTCGCAACAGTTATGCATTCATTACATATTTCGTCAAATGGGAGCCAATTGGAGGATAAAAAATACAGGTTATGCCTATTTTTTTCCATTGCCAAAGTAAGTACACATCTTAAAGCAAGTTTAATAAAAATTACTAAAATTTCACTAAAACTCTTTATTCACTTAGCACTTCATATATCGTACCAAATATTTTCGCTTCAAATAATATATAATGCCAAAACACTGGCGTTTTCATTTGGAAAGTTTATTTTCCTTACATTGATTGAAATCTTGATCAAAAATTTTCCCTAGCAACAGAAGGTGACAATAAAGTAAAACATTTATCAAATTGTTTATTTTTCTCGTAAAAACAATGGGACTAAAAATACGTGATAACATTACTGATGTAATTCGATGAGTTATATTAGTTTTGGTAGCGAATTAAATGCTATCGTAATGCAACAATCGTGACAAAAAATTTAAACGGCTCATTAAATATCTTGTTAAGAAAATTTAGGAACACCAGTACCAGGAAACTGAGAAATATAATAGTAGCTCTACTTATTGACTTAAAATAAGAAACATTTAAAATAAAAGTATTGATACTGAAAAGTTTACAAGTGACATAACATTTTTTTAAAAAAAAGAGTAGTTCCAAACTTGAACGAATATTTTAAAACGCTTTTCTTTTCATTGTCTATTTGAGCTTTAACCCCTTAAGTCGCAATATTTTCATAGCTTCAAGATATTCCCTTCATTTGGAATGTGCCCTATTGCTTTAAGATACCTCCTTCAGTCAGAATATGTCCTAAAACTTCAAAGTATCTCTTTCAGTCGGAATATGTTCTATAGCCTCAAGATACGAGGGCGTTTCGAAAAGTAAAGATACTATGGATCGCATTCCTTAAAAAAAACTTTTATTTAGAAAACGTCAGTTACATCTTATTAACTCGATTATTTATTATTTTTCGGCATAATCACCCCCGTTATCCAAACATTTGTTGTCGGTGCGCAAGCTTTTGTATCCCACAGTCATAGAAGGTTGCCGCCTGTTGTCGGAACCACATTTCAACTTCATCTTTGATCTCATCATTGTCGTGGAATGATTTTCCACGAAGATGTGACTTCAGGTAAAGGAATAAATGAAAGTCGTTGGGCGCAAGGTCCGGGCTGTATGGCGGATGGTCCAATACTTGCCATTTGAATTGTTTGAGTTAGTGCTTTGGTTACGAGCGCTGTGTGAGGTTGAGCATTGTCATGAAGCAAGCGGACTCCATTTGTCTATTCATAACGTTCCCATAAACAGAAACAATTTCTTTGGGAATATCCGCTGGTCTCTGACCTTTTGCATGAAGAAAACGAATGACAGAGCGCACTTCGCATTTGGCGGGATTCTGAATCGCCGCAACCATTTTAAACACGACCTACTCCAATCAGAATCAACGTTGAAATACCGAACGACCGACAGGAGAAAGCTAACGGTTCAAGGTTAATACCTGTGTTGCCAACTTGCTCGCCAAAGCTTTTCTTTTCCTCTGGCGTACGGTGTATCTTTACTTTTCGAAACACCCTCGTATATACTTCAGTCGGAATATGACCTATAGCTTCCTCTTTAGTCGCAATATGGTTTAGAGCTTCAAGATATCTACTTCAGCCGTAATATGTCTTACTAGGAGGCTTCGCCCCCTGCTCGCTGGCGCTCGCCAACCCACGGAACTGCTTTGGCAGTTCATTACGGATTGCTTCGCAATCCAATGCTCGCTTTGCTCGCTCATTGGATACGTTCTTAACGTCTAGCTTTTGTATACTTTTTTGAATACTGAAGTTCCGAAAACTTTTCACTGTAGAAAATTCTAAACCTGTACATTTCAATATTATCTGGGCATTTGGCGATGCAATACTTATAGAATTGAAGGATTTCTTACTTCAAGTGCTCAGGTATCATAATTTTGATCTAGTTGCGCTTCTATGTCATTTTGATTTATGTTGCTAAATTAACTTTCAAAAAATTTTATGGCTGGCAACAGCATTTATATTTTTTAAGTTGTTTATTTTTATTTATTTTAGAATTCGTTATTTTTTTAACGAAATGTTTTTTAACCTAACAGAATTCTTTACCGACTGTTCTCTGTATATATGAAGAAAATAAAGTAAATATTTAAGTGTTGTGAAAAGAATCTTATTTAGTTGTACAAAGTACTTCTTTAAAAATGAAAACTGTTGCCACCGGCGGAAAAGAAATACAGCCAAAATTTGGGAGCCACGTAAGAGAATTATATATATTAGATAGCTTCAAAATGTCTACTTCTGTCGGCAAGTGACAAGTGTCGGTAACTCGGTCATTGACAACTTAATATTAATTTTAAAACATAAAAAATTTTTTAGATCAACACATATCTTCTTACTTCCAGACGATTGCTTCCTTAATTCAAATCACAATAATTTTTAACGTGTTGCAATAAAATACTGCCGGATTAATTTCTGTAAAACATAGCCGGAATAATTAGATTTCAAATTCTGATATTCGTAACTTAATTTTAAAATACACATATATAAACTTTGTAGTATTCACTTTATGTTGAACTTATCTGTGGTGTATGAAACTAAAATTATTTCTATTCGAATTCCAAACAAATATGGGATTCAATTTCATCTAAACAGCTGTGAACTGTGCCTGAAAATTTCGAACTTTCTTTAGTTAACTTAAAAGTTGTAACTCTGTCAAAGTTATTTTAAAGTTATTAACTATGTTTGTTCTAGAACTGTAGGTACCGGGCTCATTGATAGATCACAGCTTTACTCAATTATATTTAATATTTTCCCCAGAATTATAAAAATATGAAGCTTAATATTTAAAAAATATATGAAGTCGATTATTCAATTTAAAGTGAAAGCTCACGCATTAAAATCATTTCCCCTCGAAAAATCACAGATTTTGCGGGAGGGTAATTTTAATAAAAAATTGGTTAAAAAAACTTAAAATATAAATTTATTGGTCAGAAAGGAGTTTCAATAAAATAATGAGATTTTTAAACGTGTTTCATATAAAAAATGTTAAATATTTTTTTTTTAAATTGTTGAATAAAATTTGATAAAAAACCCCATTATTTAAAGGGGAGTTGAGAAACTTTTGACTTGTTAATTGGGTGGTGAGACAAAAACGTTTTGAAATCCATGGGTCGGCCTAGCCGTGTACCTTCTTTATGCTAAGTCTTCTCTATGTAACGTGAATGCAGCTTAGAACCGTTTAAAAGTTCACCGCTAAGGCATGTTCGTCCGAATGCTTGATTAAGAACATTCTTCGTCTTTTAGATTTAGCTAATAATCTACGGAGATGAACATTATTTCATGTTCAAATAATAAGTCAGTTCTATTTTATTTTAAAACAAGTAAACTTTCAGTTAGTTTCTGTTTCCAAACAGAGGTCATCACAATTCAGACAAGGTAAACTGTTCATTCATTAACATTTACTGTCTGTATCACAAAAAAGGAAGAAGGTGGAGATGGTACACTATTTAAATAAGACCCGCCTTCAGATCAACGACAAGCAAACATATGTATGACAAATATTATTCAGAAATAAATCCTCGTTTATTGGATTTGAATTTTAAAAAATTATGAAAAAAGGAACTAAAATTTATGGTTATTCTTCAAGGATCTTTTTTTCCTTATTGCAGCACAGTAGCAAGATTTAATTTTAAACTGTCAACATAATTTTCAGTAATATATAGAGTGCGTAAAAAAAACTTACCAAACATAGAATAACAAAGAGTAATGAGAAAAATAATGTCCAAAAGAACTTACCTAAAAAAGATAAAGATTACGTATTACTAGAGTGAATTATTAACATCAATGTACATTTTTATTTGATAAATAACTAAGCTAAATGGTTGATAATAAAGAACTACTATAATACATTCAACAAATCAGGATTCCATGGTAACTTCCCTTGTGCAGAATAAGTTCGCTGTACACTGTAAAAATTTCCTGTTCCATAAAATTCATTTTTACCGTAAAATATTATACTGTAATTTTTACAGTCTCTAATCTCTCTCTCTCTTAATATATATATCTGTGTGCGTGCGTGTGTGTGTGTGACATAAAAAGCTTCAATTAATCTTTTTATGCTTTTTCTTTTCGGCAAATCCTTTTATTTTATTTTATTATTCTAATCGAAACACTTTCTCACACTTTTAAATTCACACCCTGTCCTAAAATCTATTTTTGGCTCAAGTATGCATTAATTAAAAGTAAAGACATTTTCCCCTTTATTCTTTGTGGGAATCGTGCGGCCAATTTAATAAATCAATGGTAATTTCTGAGATTTCCCTCTTTTCCCTAAATCGAGACATTTTCGGATTTTTTGTAAGATTTTCCCTAACAGTAAAACGGAACCACGTGTCTCATTTCTTTTACGCTTTCAGAAAAAATCCTTTTTAAGTTTAAATACAATATCATTGATGTGAACTACAATATCAAAAAAAAAAAATAATTGCCAACTTTTTAGGCTGTTCAAAACAATGTATTTTGTTTATGCTAAATAATCTCATTGTATAATCGAATATAAAACGGATTTATTAGTACCATAATGTAGCTCAACTAGGCACCATATGAAACTTATTTCAATAAATTTGAGCGACATTATAGTTCAACGCACTCCGAAATTAAGGATGACACAGAAATAAAAAAAAACTGTACTTAATCATGAAAAACATCTTATTTCAAATATCACTTCACGTGGCATCTTTTTGTTTAATTTTGTCAAGGAAAAAAAAAGAGATAGTTCATCGAGACAATAATTGTGATATTTAGTTGAATGCCTCTGATATTAATATAAGAAACTTCTGAATTATTAAAAAAATACAGTAAGATTTGCAGCTATGCCAAAAAATTCCATAGCAGTCTTAAATTCCCTCAATAAAAAATGGCGTAATTTGGCGGATATATTTTACCGAATATTTCATCTAGTTGGCAATTTCTCTCTCTATCATTTCCTTTCTTTAATCTTTTTTCGAGTTTATAGGATGAAGTAATTTTTTTTAACTAAAAAATCATGGAGTAGAAATAAGTTTAATGAAAAATGAGGGCAGGAATCGATATTTTAAGCTATATTTCACGAAGAATGTAATGGGGAAAAACCGAAATATATTTTTCATAACACTTAAAATTCCTGCAAAATATAATTATATTCGCTAAAAGAATGTTATTTTATTATTCAGAAAGTTGATTTTTTTACGAATTCTCATCTTAGAAAAATGACTATCTGACAAATAATGAATGATACAAAAAATTAAATGTAAGGAAAAATGTTTTTATTTATTTATTACTTTTTGATTTTGCTCTTAAGGAAATTCTGCCGTAAAAACTCGTTTTATAAATATAACATTAATATATTAGTGATGAAGAAGTGTGTTGGGGTTGTTTAGTATGTTTTTTTATTGCTCGAAAATTGCATAAGAAAACTTTATTTATTACTTATTACAAACAAAACTTATAACAAAAGTCAATTATAACGGGGATTTCAATAATTAACGATGAAATTGGTTTAAATAAACACACAATGCTTCGTGCTGTAGAATATATGAGCTTGCTTCTTAATTTGTTTTGTCCTTAAAATACTAAAAAGAATCCAATTTTAGTTTAGGGTAAAAGCGCAGAATCGTTGAAAAAAGTTTTCTTCGATGAAATTAACCCCTTAACGATCGGTAAATTTTCAAGAATACGGTCATAAAATTGCCTATTTCTTTTATTACATATCACAAATACTCGCATTTGATTAGTGCTGACATCTAGTTTAAAATAAACTAACTTTCTACAATTACCTTAAAAATATCCTGATACTGCTACTGATATGCAAAATGAGAGATAAAATGTTTTCCGGGCAAAAGAAATGAATTAGTTTTATTCTTATTGGCGCGTTACTACTGAGTACTCCGGCCCGGAAATTTCACGGGAGCGAGAAATAGAGGGCGAAACCTCACCCCGTCATTTTCACGGGAGCGAGAACGAAGTGGTTAAGAGCTGTGAAGTAGTAAAAATGTGTTAGTTTCATACTACTTAAGAAGTTAGGTACAGCTGGTTGAAAGAAGAAGCGAATTTGTAGATAATATAAAAGGGATTTTGACAAATATTTTATAATTAGTTCGTAAAATATAACTCAAATTAATATTGCGGCAATTATTTAAACTATAACATTAATGGCATTTGAACGTTTTTCATATTGTATCTGATAGAATTATTGTAAAAGTACACAAATTCCAACTACCGACTTTTCAGCTCTAGTAAAATTAGCTAAATACTAAATTTTAAATTATCAGCGTATTGCAATTCTCAACGTACTACTACTATTTATAGGAAAACCTTACAATATATTAACACTGGAAGCTATACAATTTGTGCAGTAATTTCTTCAAAAAACGTGCTTTAACAGAAATAATTAGTTAAAGATGAAAATAAATTGTCAGACGAAATACACGCAAAAGCATCAATAACACTGAAAAACAATTATTTTTTTCTGTTGAAAGTCATATTTTTAACAGATTTTAGATATTCCCATATTGCTGATTTTGTCTCTGAAATCAATTTTTCTCTGCAAGCTAAAATATTTATAAATGACATTTTCAGTTTTTTTTTTTTTGTCTAAATTTACAAGTTTTAAAACATTATATATAACATGGGGTCTCATAAATGATGCGACTAACTTCTAGGGGAGTTAGGTCACATCATGAAGATTAAAATTGTATAGGAACCCATGCCCGGAAATGTCGTCATATTTCCCTAGGGGTGCTCCTTTATTATGAACTGATTTTTCGAGTCCTTCTGAAGAAGTTACAATAGGGAAATAAGTTAAAAGAATATTATAACATGAAAAGTTATTCAGAGCGTAAGATTTTTATTTTGTACTGTACCATAAGAAAAGTTAAGCAAAATTATTGTGAGTTATCAGAAAATTTTTATTAAAGAAAGTCATGAAACTAAAATATTTTTCGTGTATTTTATACAATTAAATTCTCATCCTTGAAGGCTGTTGAAATCATGAGAAGGACGTTCGAACTCGTAGAGGTATCTGTAATTGCACGTTTTCGTGATATAAATTCAAAATAAAAAAAAAATACGTTTTTTACTTAGACGCATTTCTATATACATTTGGCATGGTAATTATTATTATTTAGAAGTTTAGAGAAAATGCATTGTTTTCTCAACTCTAGCAAGAGAAATTATTGCATCCTTTACTCTTAGGTCCAGGTTGTCAAAAAAATTTGCATAACGTTTATAGTGCTTTAAATATTATCACTGTCCCCACGTTGAAATAGATATTTTTATGAAATTAATCCTTTTTAGGCTGGGGTCATTAAACGTGTGGGTGACCACTTGGATCAGCCTGCGGTGCGTGATATCAGTCCTTGTTAAACAGTTCTACAGTAAAGTGATCGACTTCGAGTTCAGGTCGTCGGGCTCTTCAGAGAATCGAAAACTGCGATGGCATGTCTTCGGATCATCCTCAGGGATGCCTTACAAACGGTTTCTAATTGACCATTGTGCAGCTCTAGGGTGACGGGAATTAAGTACCTACCTAACTTAATCCTTCGTGAATTTGTTAACACAAATAAGGTAGCACTTTAAAGGTAGCACTTTACACCGAGAACAAAAATTTTGGTAAAATTACGTCACTGTATAGTAATGAAATTTCTGGTGGAAAAAAAAGAAAAATAATAGTTTTGGTTAATAAACAAATATATATGGCATTTGAACCATTCATTTAAGAATTTTTCCGCACATATGGTAACGGTATACCGAAAAACCTGGTTTTCAAAATCATAGTTCTCATTACTACACATTTAGTAAAAAATACAGAATTGAAAAATATATTTTCCCGAATAAATGGGTATTAGCATCAACTAGACGAATGATTTAACCCGGAAAGGAAAGAATTAATTTCTTTTTTAATAAACCTCTGGGGGTACTGGATTAGAGATCGATCGTTCTCTGATTCAGGTCAAAATTATGATCTGTGGATGAATGGATGGATATATGAATGGGTCCGCCCTATAAACGGGTGCGACGTATGGTGTATCAGAAGTCGAATTCTTCGTAATAGATGGCGCCACTAGAAAACAAGAACAATCACACACCCCTGCTTAAACAGGCATACGTCAACAACAACAACAATAAACTCGCCAAAGTGCTGTCATTTTTCGTCAGATAGCTGTAAGAAACTAAATATTTTAAATATAATTATTTATTAGCAATGAATTCTCTTTTTTTAAAAAAATCAATATTCTTTTTGTATTAGTTTAAGGGTGAACTTATGAAAGTATACTTTGAACTTTTATTGACCACTAGACGATGAAAAGCAAGCCTTAAATGTAATACTGAAAGTCATCTCATTTTCAATTTTTCCAAAATGTTTCCAACAGCTTCGTATTCCACTTATATCTTCATAAACAAGAAACCAGATGATTACGTAATCGTTATTCGATAAAGCAATCGAAGATTTCAAATATGCTTCACTACGAACTCAATTTCCTAACTTAACGGTGGAATGAATTCGATTCACCCACTCAAATAGTTCCACTTCAAAAAACATCCATCCACGGATTCCTACATGTTTGATATTTAACAAAAATATCAAAACTTTTTTTTTTCAATGAAGACAAGAATATTAGAAGTTTCAAGAGAAACAAAAAAAAAATCTTTGCCATCGTATTAAGTTTTTCATATGTTGTCATTCTGGTCAAAATTAAATTTCGTTGGACGAATTTAGTATTCAAGATAATGAGGGAACAAAATGAATTTTCTTTATGATTACACTATTACACTTAAGCTCAATGTGTCAAATATTATTTTAAATTTCATATATCTTCAAGGTCTATCGACTAATGTGAGCAGTACTGTTCAGTAGTATAACATCAGTATAGTTCTTTGCTGCGGTGGCTTGAAAACAGGCATAAATTATAATGGTTTTTAAAAAAATAGCGTTGTTGGTAGCGAAAAAGTATGCGATCGCAAATGGTTGGCGCTCTTATTCCTTTTTTCCGACAAAAGTTCTTAAAAATCTCCGGTCGAACACTTTTGAAAGCTAAAAAAGTGAAGTTGCAAAATATATAAAAAATATATTCGAAAGGTCTTCCTTATTCAAAAGGTCTTTTCTTTTCCTTAAAAAAAGGGAAAAAGAAAGGCCGTTTTTGGAATTGGAGACAGTTATTTTTATCAGTTATTTAAAATGCACTACTTATTTTAAATTCAATCACACAAGGCTTTATTTTGTTTGAAAATTATCTTCCGAAAATATTAGTTTGTAATTATATTGAAAAGTAAAGAAACGCGGTAAATTTTACCATATTCTGGTAGTTTTATTTCTCAGTGTACTAAAGTAACGAATTTGCACGGTATACCTGTTGAAAGGATAATATTATAGCACAGTTTTGAATAAATTTTTTATGATATTTAACAGCCTTTAAGTTCGCATTTCGCAATGAAGTATGTAGTACATATAACTCTACACAAAGTCGCCAAACTGTGGACAATTTTTATCAGGCAGTTGTAGGTAACTAAATATTTTGAAAGCCATTATTTATTTACCATAAATTCATACAAATTTCATTTTATATAAATTCAATATTAATTTTGTACTCGTATTTTCCACTAGACGATGAACAGCAAGCTTTAAAAGCAATATTGGAAATCATTCTTTGTCTTCAATTTTACGAAAAGGCATTATACAACCTATTCCACTTATATCTTCATAAACAAGGAACCAGGTTATTATGCAATCGCTAATCCATAAGGCGATAAAAGACTTCGAATATGCCAACTCTGTTTTTTTTCAGAATTAATTCTGATTCACCCACTCAAACAATTCCACTTCGAAAAACATCCACGGATTCTTTCAAGTAAGCAATTTAATAAGAACATCAAATCACGTTTTTCAAAGGAGGCAAGAGTATTAGCAATTTCAAAGCTAAAAAATAAATAAATAAATAAAAAATGAATGAATTTTGCTTGTGCTTCTTTTCTTATCTGTTCTGACGAAAATGCTGTACAAAATTCGGCAAAATGACAAAAATTTTGTATATCTCCAAGTCGAACACTTTCAGAAGTGTTATGATGAACAGAATAGGTGAGAATAGAAAATCAAAAAGAATTTTTTAAAAAAAAAGAAGACAGGCGGTGTCTGAAAAATGAGACAATTTTTTACCAGGTATTTCAATATAAACTACATATTTCAAATTCAATTTCTAAATGCTAAGTCGTACAAGGTTTTATTTTGTTTAAAACTTATATTCCGCAAATGTTAGTTTGTAATTATATCGGAAATGTTAGTTTAAGCGTGAACTGATAAAAGTACATTTTAAACTCGGATCTAACAGTAGGCAATGAACAACAAGTTTTAAAAGCAATATTGGAAATCTTCCTTTTTTTCGATTTCAAGGAAAAGGCATTATACAACTTCCTATTCCACTTATATGTTCATAAACAAGAAACCAGGTGATTACGTAATCGCTAATCGAAAAGGCGATAGAAGACTTCGAATATGCCAACTCTATTTTCTAACTTAACGGTAGAGTGAATTCCGATTCACCCACTCAAACAATTCCACTTCAAAAAACATCCACGGATTCTTTCAAGTATGCAATTTAACAAGAACATCAAAACCCCTTTTTCAAAAGGAGGCAGGAGTATTAGCAGTTTGAGATAGAAAAAAAAACTATTTTTAAAAAGTGAATTTCACTTTGGGTCTTCTTTTCTTATCTGTTCTGACAAAAATCCTGCGAAATCTCCGAGTCGAACACTTCTAAAAGCAGAATAAGTGGAGGGTGGAAAATCTATAAGAAATATATTCGAAAGACCTTCCTTCAGGTAGCTTTAGTCTTTTTTCTGAAGACAGGTAGAGTTCGGAGTTAGGGAAGAAAAATGATTGGGAAAAATATCCTGATTTTTTTTATTACTTTTTTGCCTTTAACATCTTCCTGCTTTTTGATTGTAAAAGGTGTTTGATGTTTATTCAAAGGGATTTCGGGAAAACTCCCGGATAGGGGATTTGATAAATGCCGGCTACTTAAATGAAACTTATAATCCTACATATTTTTATCGGTGATTTTGACAAATTCGATTTTATTAAAAGCTTTATTAATGGAAGGATATAAATACTCAGACACCACGAAAAATCCTGTTTATATTTCAGAAATATTTCTTAGAGGTATTTGGAAAGTAGCAGATTTTCTTTCCAAAATTCCTAAAAAAAATATTTACGTAATTTTATTAAAACATACAAAACTCAACTTTTTGGCCACCGAAATTAAAACTTTACATTTACTTCTATGACACTTCAAAAGCAATATATGTTCAGTCTTCTTTTATGTTTTTTTTTTCAGAAGCAATTATATATAACATAGAAATAATGATAACATTTAAACGCGATTCAAACTCTTATGGTGCAACAATTTCGAAATCTTATCCGTTTTTTGAAGGAAAAAAATTAACTAATATATTAAACATCAAAAACTTATAAGTTTCATAAAACCCTAGGATTCTGTACACGGAGAAAAAAAATTAGTGAAATTACCGCATTGTATGATAATGAGGTATCTGGTAATAAAACCTTAATTCCGGTAAATAATACCGAAATATACGATATTGAAACCTTTAAATTTGCAGTTTTTCCGTTCATATGGTAACAATTTACCGGAAATTCTGGCTCTAAAAATTATGGTTTTTACTACCACCCACTTAGTTAAAGATATTGTACATAACTAAAAAGTAAATTTAGCCGAATAAATGGTTTTTATACCATACTCTAAGATATAATAAAAAAATTTACATCATTTTCCAAATTTTATCACATAGTATAAAACCATATTTTATCGCTAATTTTACTAACATTATTCAGTAACACTAAAATTCATAATTAAAGTAAAATACGATAAGCATAAGAATCTGCAAAATTATTTTCAAGATACACTCCAAAGCAAGAATCGTAAATTTAGAATGCATATTAACAAAATTTTTCTTTTAATGAAACTAGCTTGCTATTCAAAAATGCACACGGTACAGGCATAATATTAATATGAATTCAAGCAAAACCAAAGTGTATAGAAGTTAAATATTATAAAACTATTTTACACAATTAATAGATTTGTGTGAATTTAATAAGAACATAAATGTCTTTATTATACAAAGAAAAACATACATGCATTTCATAGGAGTTTATACGAGTAGTTTTACAAATCAATCCGACAGGAAGATTGAAAGCCCTTGACAAATAATAGACGACAATCAATATGTTTTATCCATCAGTAAAACAGATTGAAACTCACTTTGTATTAAATAGGCTGTGACCAGTTTGTCAATTAAATCCGACGAGAAGAACTTATATTTCAACAGTACACTTCATGTAATCAAACAGCTATCTTGGCCACCATATTGTCACTAAGTAGACTTTAAACTTCTAATAAGGGTCATAAAGCATTTGTTACACATTTGAAACAAGCTGTACCATCGTTTTACACAAGAATTGTTTTGAATATACACTGATTATTTACAAAATTTACTCAAAAAAAACACACAATCTCTTTAACCAACGAGCAGAAGATTGGTGTAAGCTTTATCAATTATTGGTGTTAAAAATAAGCAACCCCCTTTGAATTGAACAAAACTGATTGATTCGGCAATAGCTTAAAACAAAGTAATCATTCACACAATTTTTAGAGTTTTTTAATTACAAAATCCGATAAGTATTACACCAATGTGATACCACTAAAAAATCTCTAGGAATGTAAAGATTTCATAAACTTGTCTAGTAAGTGTACTGCAATAAACTTAGCAAAAATCGTATGTTTATGAAGTTTGATACAGTAAGAAAAGTTTATGCGATCCCAATTTTCTATAGATTTAGTAATACTACTTATTATTTTCACAGTGAAATTATTTTATATAGGTAATTTAAATTTAAAAAAAAATACATCCGAAGAAAAAGAATGCAAACGTACAACTTTGCGTAAAAATACTTAGTCACTTACTCAGCAGGAAGACATTGAGGAAATTTTTGTTTCGCTTCTTTTCGGTAAACTTAAAATCTCAGCTAATCACAGATCTCTTCAACTACTTTCGAAAAAATGTCTCTAGTTAATATTAAATGTTGTTAAAGTTTTTATTACTATTAAAAATATTTTGAGTAAATTTTGAATAACATACATAAATTCACTTTTAAATTGAAATTCAGTAAAAAAAATTTTTTCTTCAAAGTATTAGTGCTTATTTTTGAAATATACATGCATGCCTTTAAAATCAAAATAAAATCTTGAAAGAGCGACGCTTACTCACTCTTCTTTTATGTCAAATTCTACAAATGAAATTTCAAAAGTCAAAAAATGAATAAAAGATTTCAAAATGGTCTTTGGTAGTATATTATATGTTGATTTTTAAGCTATGCAAAGGAACTAACTGCTTGTATTGCAGAATCAAATTTGAATCGGTTTATATTTTTGTTTCGATTTTTCCTTGTCTATTTATTTTCCATTTGCGATACATTTAAATATCAAAGGCCTTTAATACATTCTAGTTTTTAATAATTTTTATAAAATAGTTTCGCTAGACACAGTTGCTATAAAATTTGATTTTCTTTTTCTTTTATAATTTGAATGCAAAAAAAATATGTAAGTTTTTATCGATGAAAATACTTTACACAAATTTAAAATCCATTAAATATTCAAAACATAAGTAGTCAAAAATATTTCTAATTGAAAAAATACATTGATTTATTAATTTTATTACAGATTGCATTAATTTTTTTCATTAATTTTATTCAAAGATATCCAACGTACGTAAACGCAATGTATTTTGATCTATGTATTCATGTAAGTATTTGTATTAATCAATGCTTTTCAAAGTATTTTTTCAACTTTTCCCTCCAACTGTTACTTTGTTAGTTTAAAAATTAACAATAAAAATTCATTAGTTTTTAATCACATCCAAACAAAAAATAGCTGAGAAAAATTACTGTTATTTATTTATTTTTTGCCTGAATCAGAAAAACAAGTTAACTTTGAATAATAATAATTTATTATATTTACTTATATCATATTATATTTACTCATAATTTATTTTATTTACTTTTTATAATTCAAAATATAAAACAAATTATATATGAAATGATATATTTCTTTGCTAAGTTTATTCTAATTGAAGCTAGTTTGGTACAAAACAAAATAATATATTCAAATCCGCTTTATGCATGTCAATATGTGCACGACACCAATTTAAATTCATCAGTTGGATTTAAGCTTTTATAAAATAATAAATAAATGAAACAAAATAATTGCAATTGAATGTAAAATAGTGATTTCTGTTGGAATAAAAACATCTCAAAATATCAACAGAAAAATTCCAGAGTTTAGTTGTTAACAAGTATAAATTTAAAGTTTATAGGGATAAAATATATAAGTTAACCCATACTTTTTTTTTTGAAAAAAAAGATTGTGACTCCAATCGATTTTGTTTAATCTAAAACAAAAAATACAAAACATCTATCCGAGGTAAATTAATTGTGTCTTTACGAGAGTTCTATAATATTTTTAAACAATTAAAAAATTTACATTAAATTGAGAAATTATCAATTTGATGTAATTTATTATCAGAGGAATGGAATTTATTGAGTGAAAACTTCAGCTCAATAATTTATAAAATTGCATTAGGAGTGAATATATTTATAGAAGTACACATAAAATAATTTACTTATTTGAAATAAGGCTCATATTTAGTTTTCGCTGCGATAATACTTTTTGGTGAAAAGATTTTCTCTTATCCAAGGACTAGGTCAAAAAGTATGGGTCATCAAAACAAATACATAACAGTGTTAAGAGGCGTTAAAGTTTTATCGAGGTACTTGATAGATGCAAAGTAAAAGAATAGATTTCATGGTTAGCTTTTACGTTTCTGAAAAGGTTATTCACTAAAACTACAAATGATATTCTTTAACATAATATGCTACTCACTAAAAGTATTAAATATCACACTTTAGATTAAAAATTATTCCAAGTATGCAAACTCTATACTTAAGAAAAATCATAAGAATAAATTGCCGCATCAAATGCAGATTCAACATAATTGTTTAAAAAATTTAGAAAGCAAGACTACATTCTGCTAAAAATAAAATTTTATAAGTTAATTTATTTTTAGAAAAGTTTTCCTAGTTATCTCAAACAGTAATTTTCTTAAATGTTTGTTAGCTTGCTTTTCTTAAACACTAACATTTTCTTAAATGTTAGTTATAACAGTAATTTTCTTAAATGTTTGATAGCTTGCAATATGACTGATGTAAATGCAAAAAATAATGTGCAATTGTAACAAGTTATAAATTCTTTTCAATGATAAATTCTGCTTGATAGGATAAAGAAACGATTGTAACTTGTATTTTCATCAGTCGCAGAATTCCATCTAAAATATCAGTACTCTAGCAATTCTGTAATTGGTATGGCAATAATTAGTGACTAAGGTATGGTTTAAAATATTTTAATGACTATTCACTATTTGTAACGACTAGAAAATGATTTAACTCACTTTTTAATCAAGTATAGAGCTCATTGTTGAATTTTATTATTGATATTTAGGCGCTTTAATTAAGCATAAATTATGCAAAATTTAGAATGCATCCTTACAGAAATTTAAGGTATTTTTGAGGTTTCTATGAGGTTGTTTTGAAGTGTCAAGTTTGATTTGAGGTTTATTCTATGTTGATTTCAAAAACAACCTTAAAAGATCAACCTCCCAAGGTGTATAATCAAGATGTATGAAATTGTTTTATTCACATTTGAGGTTGTTTTGAGGTTGATTGAAATCTACTTTAGAACAACCAGCTGAGGGAGGTTATTTTTGATGTGTATGGGTTATTTTTTTACACTTCAAACAAATTCGTGTATGAGGTGTGAATAATTTCCCCCGATCTAAACTCAAATTATTTATGAGTTATATATGAGATTGATTTTGTGAGGTGCAAATGAGGTTGAAATTTTGGTTTATTAATGAGGTTATTTTTGATACAAAACATAACCTCATTTTCTATCTCAGGTGTATTTTTTTTTTGCATCTGTCAACCTCAAAAACACCTTATTTTTTTTAAAAAGGATCCAATTTCAGATCTACGAAGGTTAATAAAGTAATATGTTCTAAGAAAAATTTATAAACTTGTGCTCTAAAGGAAAAAAAAAATAACACTTCAATTACAGAGACAGTCTGTTACAATATCTTTGTATGGTAACTTAGTTTACGTTTAAATTTAATTTAATAATTCTTTTAATTCTACTGTTTGTTTAATTGCCTTTTTCTTTATTTAATTAGAGAATGTCGATAAAATGTATTTCCGGCCCTACCCTGCTTTTGCAACATCTGTTTGGGAGGACAATAATTTATGTTTCCTATCCCACTGTTAGGAAAGTACCAACTAATAGACAGAGGAGAATCTTTGACCAGAGGAGTTTGATGCGCGGTAAGATCATGCGAACTCACCTTTTTAATTTAGGATTGGTTTGAAAAATATTTTAGTTTTGATTAGATCTTTACTCTTAATCTACCATAATTGAGTTTTAACTTCAAAAAAGGGTGGGTTTTTGAAGAACAATAAGAAAGGATTCCCGGGGTGTGAAAGAAAAGTTAGAAGAGGAAGAAAATATAATGAAGCTGATAAAATGCGAAAGTAGAAAATGTTGTGGATGGGAAGTGAATTTAACAAAAGCTAAGAAAGAGAACTGAGTAATAATAGAGGTATAGAACTTGATTAAAATCTTGAGAGAAAAATGCAGTTTTAGCATGAAAAGAAATAAAGATGATCATCACAGAAATGGTAACCTTTTCACCTGTCTCATATCTATTAAAGAATTATAATTCATTTGGTTTTGGAGTACTGTGAATTTTATATACTTTACTTTTCTATTGATTATTTAAAAATATAAATAAAAGGGAATGATACTTCACAAATTTGTAAAGTCTAATCTTGTCCGTAGTCTTTTTTTCATTCTAACCACTATTCACAGCTGCTACGCAATATATGTTACATAATTATTGCTGTTTCTAATGACACTTAAACAAGCAAAGCATTAAGGCGAGCCTTACGTTTGACAAGTGTGCACCGCAAGGGTGAAAGTACGTCTTAACTCTGAACCTCACCGATAAATGGCAACAGCACTCATTCGGGAAGACACTTCGTCAATTTAGATATAGATATGCAGACGAAAGAAATTTTTTCCAGATCCCTGTACCTATGGTTCTGCTCAGCGATGTAACCATACGATTTACGATTTCAAAGATTTTACGAGCACATAAATCGCATGTATTTGGTAGGTCTTGGTGGAGTCGAGAGCCGTACCTCGGCCTCGATGCATACTTAAATTTATAAAAATATTACTGAAAAAAATTGAAAAAAAAAACCCAGATTTTAAATGTTTCGATTTCACTAAAATATAACATATAAAAAAGCTAAAAAAAAGTATTTTAAATAATTGTTCAATTTATTGTAGTGTGTTATTTTTTATATCATTAGCTCAATATAATCTTTCCTGAAAAAATCTGGTACAAATAAATATAAAAGTTAAAATAATTCAAGCAGTTAAAAAAAATGAAACCAGTTCTAAATAAATGGTGACAATAAAATTACAAAAACTATTAAAAAGGCTATCAGACAACTTAGAAAGCTGGAAACAAAAGTGTGTCTCACAACTAAGGATAATGAACAATACTCTTTTGCTTTATAATGGATAAAACTTGTCTACACAAAACAGAGCAAGATAAAAAAGAACAATTCAGTTCGTACAGTAACAAACAATTGTCCGGTTTTCTTACATCTTTTGACAGCCACTAAATGGATAAGGCGGATAGATGGTGCAAAGAAAAGAAACAAATATAGCGTCTTAAATAAAAGTGAGAGAAAAAAAATGTGAAATTTTACCCGAACTAAGTCATAAACATTTGTCACTGAGTTCTTGGCATTATATCCAGACTTGGCGAGATTTTATTTTTTCTAGTTTGTATTTAATTCTAGGTAGAAAATACATAAGAATATATTTTTAAAAAAAAAATGACTTCATAATGTTTTCATTTTAAATTGTTGGTTTTATTTAATTTTCATTTATATACTCTTAAATAAAATTAATTTGCATCATATTAAAAATAACAGGAAGAATTTTGATGAGAATTCCTTTGTTTATAGTTAGAACAATTTTTTAACTATTAGTTTAAGAAATTAATTTAGCTATTAGTTTAAATATTAGCATAAATGCAGATAATTAGTTTAAATATTAGCATAAATATAGAATATTATTTCAAGCACTCCCAAAGTTTTTTTTAGTTATTTATTAGTCTTTATAGTAGTATTTTTATTAATCGAAAAATTTATTTCTAATATCACTAAACTTACATTTTTTGTTTTATTTTACGTTGTAGAGTGCACAAAAGAACCCACTCAGAATAACTTTTAATCTAAGGTTCGGATTTTTACGTACTAGGATTCAATCTCAATCAGTCGTTTGAGGGGTTAACTTCAAATGTGTGCAGGGGGTGATCTCAAATGTGCAGACAATTTTTAAAGTTACGAAATCAAAAAAATGAATGTTCTTTCTTTGAATAAACATATCTTTTTTCGACGGATTATGATTTTTGATCCGCAAAAAATATGGGGTAGCCGCAATTAGGAAAATGGGTCTCAATAGTTGAACTTTTTAAGCGGATTGATAAAGTTTTTTTTTGTTGTCACAATTATAAAATTCGTTTATCCAAAGATAATTCCATGCAGTAAATACTTATTACTTTTTATTAATTTTTTTGATAATGATCCAAGAAAGTTCTGAAACTATTTAAACAATTTGAATAAAGGACTGAAAATATTAATCTTTAAAAAGCATTTATATATTTTCACAAAGGAACTTCAAAAAAATAAAAGTTTAGACCTTATTTTAGTATTTTTCTATACGTTATGCGTTTTTGAATTACCATTCCATTAAAAACAAAAATTTTAGAAATATAAATCACGAACATGAACAGGAACAAAATGTTCCTAATTGATAAACCATTTAAAAGTTTTTTTTAAAAAACCTTTTAAGCAAAATGGAACAAACAATAAAATCAAACTTTTAATTATGAAAAATGTTTACACAATCCATTTAGTTTTTAGAAACACATGAAAAAAACAAAATCCGTAAAAAAAATAATGAAAAATAAAAACATTCTTAAAAGAAACTTGCGATGTTTGTTCTTCGTCAGAAGTCAGTCTAATACTAGAAATAAGAAATAATGAAAAATCAATAAAAGAATGTAATCGCGAGGTAATGTTTTATTCCAGACAAAACTCAGCAGCTGTTACTTAAGCGCCAACATATTTAATGAGCTGCATTCGATATCTTTTTTCCTTTGAAAATACAATCTCAGTTATACTTTTTTTCTTTCCTATTCAAAACACTGCATTATTGATTCAATCGTATTGTAATTAACATTCCGAATATATTGTTTTTCCCTTTGAAAAAAAAATCTCTACTGATTTTTAGTTTGGCTAGGGGAAAATTTATTCAGTATGAATTTATTAATATGATTTAGCATTCAGATAGTTCAGTTAGAGCGAATGTATTAGCTAGAGTAGTTTCAAAAGCTCTCAATGTTGAGGAGGTATTAATATTCATTATGTATAGTCACTGAGTTTATGGAAAGTGTAAATTAAACCACAGAAATGGTTAAATAATTTAACCTCTGTGGATGTAGCGGTGCATATTAAAGAAGGTAATCTACAGTGATACCTGTGTTATACATAAATGAAATGGGAACAGTTTTTTTTCAAGATTTAATCTTTGAATTTATTCAGAACTGTCCTATTAATGAAAATATAATGGCATCGGAATAAAAGTGATTTCCATTCAAAATTTTAAGTTTATATATTTACAGTGAATGGTTAAAATATTTCAATCATTTACCACGATTTCATTAACTCATTTTCGAGTCTGTAAGCATAAAGTCGTGTATAATCAATAGAGAACTGGTCAAAAATTTTTATCACCGATTAAAAAACGTTTTTAAAATCTTAAATTTTAGCTGAATTTTAGTACTACGTGAGAATATAAGTGTCATGGCCTCTACATTCAGCAATTATAACCCTATTATCGCCTATTCAAATTAATAGTCAATTTAAAATTTGACCACTTTCCGCCAAGTTAGTACTTGTGCTTGAAACAGCATAACTAAAGCACTATGTTGGGTGACAATATAACTTTAAAACTCCTGATTACTGTAGTGATATGATACAAAGGCTACCTACACGTACATACAATGGAGCTACATTAACTCTTGGTGTAATCAAAGTTTATATAACCATCTAATAGAAATAATTGTTAATCAAACTTTTGACCCCTTTCTGATCAGTCAGAAAGTTTTTAATTCAAGTTATAATTATTCCCCATGAGGTACAAGGAAAATCTAACGCAATAAAAATTTCAAGTTATTTCTGACAAAAAGGAAAAATTGAAAACCTCGAAACCAAAATGAAAAATAAATTTTAAGTAATTTCACTTTAAAAGTAAATGAATGTTCATAAATTTCCCTTATCAGCGGAACGCCACCACTTGATTTTCATTTCTACATTTTTTGTTTTAGATTTTACGAAAATAAAATGATTTTCTTTTTCTTAGCCAACTTATCATTTATACCATTTTAAAATAATTCAACACTTTTTTGTCCAAACTATAGTACAATAAATAATAGGATAATATATAAAAAATTGAATTGGTGCTAAGTTTTTGAGTCTCGTTTCCAGACATTTTTAACTGCATAAAGCAAATTATTATAATAAAATATTCAAAAGATATATTAATTAAAGCATGCGTCTAATTTGATGAATTGTACTAAAAGAGTTAAGAAGTCGTGCATGGATATCCTATATTGCCATAATCAAAATATTTCACATCAATCATGAAGTAAAACAAACTGTTGCAAACAAAATAAAATGTTTCTAACAAAATTAAAAGAATAGTCTCTGTGTTGCTCTCCTTAATTTGATGGCTACACTGTAAACAAGGAGTTAGAGAAAATGAGTTAAAATTGTGATAGAAAATCTAGTCAATTTTGAAAAACCCATAAATTCATTTTTATTTGTGATAAGCTCAAAATGTTTTACATGGTCGATATAACATGCTTAATAATGAATACGCGGAGTTCTTAAACTTGACAATATTTGTTTTGTTTCGGAGCTATTATGATCCATATCCCATCTTTACTCAATTTATTTAATTATTCATTTTCACAGTGTACACTAAAAAGCTAACTTGGGCCAAATTAACAAAGCTTAACTTTAGGGGGGCCGCAAAAAAAATCAATGCTCATGGAAATAAATATTTTTATTTTGAATAGTACATTGTAATAAACATACATAAAATTAAATTATTGTTTGATACTTGACATCTCTTCTCTGCTACTATCTTTCCAATTTCAGGAGAAATTTTATTGGTCGAGACTACTTTCAAAATTGACCCAACGCGAGCGTTATTAATACGGTTTCGGACAGGAGATTTATTTTCATTCATAACACAAAATAATTGCTTGCACTGATAAGTACTTTTTCGAGTATTTTCAAACCTTGCCGGTAAATATTTGTAAAATTAAGGCACACCCACTTCAATGAATTTTGCCTTCAAATTTGA
The DNA here is from genome assembly GCF_043381705.1 of Parasteatoda tepidariorum. Classification (NCBI taxonomy): domain Eukaryota; kingdom Metazoa; phylum Arthropoda; class Arachnida; order Araneae; family Theridiidae; genus Parasteatoda; species Parasteatoda tepidariorum. Next base: position 41,937,178 of record NC_092211.1, on the reverse strand, counting down.
GTCGCACTGAATCTCTATCACTTCCATTTGCATATTACTGGGTACTGAGTCTATATTTACTAAGAAAATCGAAGAAAGCAAACAAAATTTGTCTTCCAAAGAATTAAAATTTTTAAACCTTGTTTCAAGTTCTGCTTTAAGATTTGAAAATTTTTCAGCGTATTTTTGATACGATGCAGTATCCCTGGAATGGCAGGCGCTGCAAACCAATTAGAATTTTACATTTTCGAGCGTACAATTTAAAATGATCCGTATATTTTATAAATAAAGTATATTTTAATTTCATGTGCTAGTTTCCTTTCTAATTCACATTTTTATTTTATTTTTACTTTGCGTCGGATATATTGACTGGGCCGCGAGTTTGACACCCCTGGTGTACACGAAAGAGCAACATATTTTTATAGTTGAGTAATATTTTGAGCTTTGTTAATAATTCCCAGTTTTAGTGACCTTCAGAATTTAATGCCCATTTCATAAGATTTAGACCCTTGTACCTTTTTATTTATGTATCAGTCTTTTGTTTAAAAGCTTGAAAGTGTATGCACACAAATCCATACCCTACGTACGACGTGTACTGTATCAACGGAATTTGTGCGTTTTAACGAAAACAATCATGGAAAATTTAAACTAAAGAATGGGTCCATGCCAGCTGAATCGATGTGGTTCTTTTCCGAAATTTCTATTTCACGCTCTCTATTTGTTGTATTTTTTCACTTTTAAAAAATTCATATTTCATAATTAAAAACCCGTCTCTTCTAACAAAATTACTTCTTGTCTTAATTTTAAGACTACTGTGTATATGGGAGTCTGTGTATACTTGAGCACTGTGTATATGGGGAGAACAGCGTCGTTTTCAGACTCGAATTCTACTTAAATAAATAATAATACTTTAAATAAACATTTAAGTACCAAGCAGTAATTATTTTTGAAGTTACGAGTTACTGTAGTGAAAATAAATCATGAACAGAAACGTTTTAAACCGTATTTCGATTTTTGCTATAACGGTTATAAATAAGTTGTTTAAAAATATTCTTAAACTAGACAACAATGGTTCACCTAATAATTATTTCGGGTGCCATAATTGAAAGAAAACTAATGCATTCCGCCTTTTCCTCGGGTAGTAATTTGTCCTCTTTTAACAAGCTAACTTTAAATCGTCATTTTTAGTTTTATTATGTTTCTCTGTCAAAGCTTGTTGCTTAAAAGTTTGTGATACTGGAAAAAGGAAAAAAAATCAACATTTTACATAAATTTTAAAAGAAAAAAACTAGCTTTAGGGCACTCTGAAAAAATGATTGCACTGTAATTCCAAGCACACTGACAATAAAACTTTTAAAAAATAAAATTAGGTTTTCTAAATAACAGAAATTACGAAAACGAAAGAACGATAAAAAGAAATACTTAAACGGAAATCGTTAAATAATCTTAATATCTTTTAGGTTTAACATTACTTTATATCGTTTTACTAAAAAGGGTTAAAATGATTTTTAAGTTCATACGGTAATAAAAAAAATAAACAAATGAATAAAATAAAATAAATAAATAAATAAAATAAAAACTACACGATAAAAATAAATAAAAACTTTGAACTAAATTTTATTTAAAGGGAATGAAATACTGAGGATCCCTTTCAAACAATAATTAAAGAAATACCTGAAAACCAGAATTTTATTTTATTTAAAACGATGAAAAATTATTCTTCTTATCTATGTTGTTTAAAAAATATTAATCAATGTTAAATAGGAAAAAAACATGAACAATTATGTTTTATCACAAAATTTTAGTGTGTATAAAAAAATAAACATGTTTACAATATAAATTTTTGACAGAAATGATTAAGATGAAATTATTATTCATAGAATAACAGCTATGTCAAAATAAATTAAAAGAATCATGTTTTCAATATTATGCAAAAATATAAATCCGTTTCTGCATAAGTTCTGCTCTTAAAAGGACAGTTACTTTTTTCAAAAAAGAAAATTAATTTTGGAGTAATTTTAACTCGGATTAATTTTTCAGAAACAAGGTAGTCCTACCTATTATGTATTAATAATATAAATATTTAAAAATGGATCAATAAAACGAAACCTTTACGGTATTACCGAAGCGAAACGGTAATAGTTTACCGGAAATTCTGGTTTTTGTAAATACAGTTCGTTTTACCACACATTTAATAAAAAATACAAAGTAGAAAAATAAATATAATCGAACCAATGGTTTTTATGCCAAGTTTTATAGTATCATGATAAAATACCAAATTTAACTACAATTACCAAAATTTATCACCTATTATAAAACCATATTTTATTGTTCGTTTTATCAAAATCATTACCAAAGATCTTCGGTTAAACTTACCGTGCTTTTTGGTATCACCTTAGTACCAAGAACACGGTAAATTTTACTATATTATGATAGTTTTGACCATACTTTTTTCCCCAATGTATGATGATTTTAAAACTAGAAACTGGTAAAAATTAAAACATCATTGTTGTTTTTTTAAACATATAAAAGTTATTTTGGATGTTTTGAAAGCAAAGAATAATAGCTGATAAATTACTTACATTTTGCCTTTGAAGAATCCTGTCTGGATTTGAGAAAATACATGTACCGGTAAATCATGTTTGAAGAGTTCAGAGCAATAGGCGATTTCAAGAGAATTAAATATCCTATCAAACAAAGCTCAATAATTTGGTAGCGAACACACACAGAGACACAAGAATATATCCTTTGGTTCTTCTCTTATAATTCGTATATACGATTTTCACTATTTAAACCACCAGATGTCTTGAGCACTTTACAAAGCTTTGTGAATTCGATTAAATTAAGATGCACCAACACAATTCATTATTTGACGGTCACTTGCTGACGTAAAGGCCAGAAAATAAATATCCAGAGAAAATAAATAAGATTTTTAGGGGGAAGGTACATTTTATTTATTTTTTTATTAATGTATTATTATAAAACTATGTAACTTTTAATAAAAATTTTCTTAGTCGCAAATTATTTTTTGAATATAGAGGTTGGTACATACGATATTACAATAATGCAATCCTATAAATCATAAATATAATTAAAAAATATGTGATTGAAGCTAAGGGCGTGTCACTTCTTAATTGAATTACTGAATTTAAAAAAAAAATTTACTTAAAAGGAAAATATATATAAAGAAAAATCAAGACTTCAAATAAATAAAATCTAGGTTTTTAAAAATTACACAAAATGATTTCTTTTGATAAATTTTAAACTAAAACTATTGCATTGAGTTAAATATGAAACTATAATAATTTTTACAATAAATTTAAAAGCAAAATTTCTTCGAATTCAGTGTCACACAGTTAAATTGAAAACTAAGAGAAATGTAAATAAAAATTAATGTATCCATCAGCAGATTACTTAAAATATCACATTTTGTTCGTATTAAAATTTTATAGAACATAATTTAACGAAAGTTTTCCTGCTTTTAAAACCACATAATTCGTAATCCACCTTGGCACGTATAATATAACGGCAAAAGTACTAATTCGAGAAAAGCACCAAATTTATTCCTTGGGTTGATACACTTATCCATTCGAACACTTCAATATCAAGAATTATTTACACGGTTTGAATATTAAAATTACAAAAACGATTAACCTTTACAAAAAAGTACAAAAATTACAAATATAAACAGACATCCGTTTATAATTAGAAAATAAAAATTTTAGACAGCCACATTTTCAAATTTCCCACCTACACAGCGCAGCAATTTGCAGCAACTGATCGAGGGAAATGCTGAATACATTCTCCCGAAATCCAGTTTCCCGCATTTTGAGTTATCCCCGGAAAAATTTCGAACTGAGAATTCCAGCTGGAGTAGAGGGCGCTGTAATCTTTACCCTTCTATTTCGTGTTTTTTTAATAATCAGCATTAATCTGACTCTGTCATATCTTTCACATCGACCAATAAATCAGTAAGAGTAATAGGGGGATTATTAAAAAAAAGGGGAAATAAAAATATTATCGAAAAGTTTAATAACTGTCCAGAAAGTCATATTTAAAGAGGTGAGCTTCATATTTATTTAAGAGTAAATGTGATCCTCTTTTTTTTTACTTGTTGGAAACTAATTACAGTTTTCTAGCTTTAAAGATTCCTTTTATATTAAAAACTTATATTTTTAAGGAATTGTTCATGTTTGTAAGTAAGTTGGAAAATATCTTACTTTTAAAGAAAAAAATATTTAATCACAATAGAAATTTTTTAAAGGAAAAAACAAAAGTTCAAAATTGATTTCAGGAAATTCTTCAGTTATATCCCACTAGAGGAATTCTACCTTAGCAAAACTACATTAGCACGGCAAAATTACCGTACTCTATAATAATGATACTTCTGGTAAAAAAAAGGAAAAAAAATAAAATATAATTTTGGTCATAAAAAACCAAAATATACAGTATGTAAACTATTAATTTGGTGACTTTTCATATATATATATCGTAACAGTTTGCAAGAAATTCTGGTTGTCAAAATTATAGTTGATTTTACCACACATTTAGAAAAAAAATACAAATCTGAAAAGTAAATTTAACCGAATAAATGATTTTTATACCATGCTATAAGTTATCATTATAAAATTACCAAATTTCAGCACATTTACAAAATTTTTTCTCATATTATAAAACCGTATTTTATTGTTAATTTCACCAAAATCATTACAAAAGCACTGCGGTAAAAATTACCAAGCAATTTGGTATGCTCATACACGGTTAATTTAACTATATTCTAATAACCATGCTTTTTCTCTCAATATTCGCAACCATTTTGGTTTTTTTTTATCGATAAGCAGGTTGTAATATCAAAATTAAAAATCATATATCCTCTTAGAAGGTCGTATTCTTACCCCCAACTTCATATTTTTTAAATGACGATGGAAAGCTATTTTCCCACATATAATTTGCGTAGTCACCTGATGATAACTTTAGAAAATACAAAAAGTGCTTTGTTTATATAAATGTGGGTTACAGTAAAGGTTAGAGTTGGGTCAAGAAATTATGCCAACACTGGGAAGCTATTTTCTCTTGAGCTTTATTCGTTCGTTTTATCATTTCGCATCGAGTTTATTTGTAGTTACAACAACATTTATAAATTTGTTTAATTATGATCACAGATACTCAATTTTATGGCCAATTCTTCACGGTAGTTAAAAAAAATTGGGAAAATTTTAAAAGACTTGAAAGAGAGACAAATGTTACTGCCAAATACCGTTAAATGAGAGATAAATAAATAATTTTTAATAAATATTATCATAATTGTTATTTATTTCATGCTGATGCCAGCCAGAGGCGTTTGTTCTTCTCTGCTTATTAATGATCACATCATGTAATTGTTCTGTCAAAAGAAAATGCACGATACACTAAGGCGACAATTATCTTTTTTTTATGTCATGTAAAAAAATATGTTAAAATGGGATTTAAAATTTCTTAAAGCCCTTCTATGGCTGAAAGAATAGAATATTTCATTCAAATACTTCAAAGTAGGAAAAACAGAACATTCTTTAATAAGAATACAATTCAATAAATATACGGTTTAAAATCGCTTTCTAATATCCAATCTCATTTGAATAAAATAACGGAGCTCATTAAAATATTTTTAAGGTAATCAATTATCTAAGAAAGTGCAATTTGTACAAATTTTTAAAGCTCAATTTAGCGTTTAACTCAATTTTCCTATAATAAGGAAACAAAACGTCTTAATTACTCTGTTTTAGACTAACACTCTAAATCACTTGATGTAACTCATTAGCACTTGACAAATTATTCTATTAGAATCTTAAACATAATTCGGCTTTTCTACTTAAAGAAATTAATATTAGTATGCTATTTTTTAAATCTTTGCAAAGTGTTAAAAAGATAAAGTATTTTGGAAAAAGTTTTAAAATATATATTTTTCCAGAAAGCACAGAATTTCTCATTTAAATTTAAGAAATGATAATAATCTCTTGAAATTCTGCATATGAAACTCGAGAAGAAATTAAGTGATTATGCCTAACCACGTAATTTAAATCATATTTAATTTATAACCGTCGTTGAAGAGCCTACCAAATTCTTTGGGTTTACGATTACTAATGTTCAACTCCGTAGCTCTGTAATTTTGAACCCAATCCAGAAGAACTCCTTGGGAACTCCTGGATCAAGTATTGCGCGAAATTTGCCTTCTTGGAGTACTTTTTGATGGAACTAACCCGCATTTGCGTTACATGGAGTGTAAAACCACGAAAACCTCTCTCGGTACGCCTGGCAAGTGAACTCTATCCCATGATCCGCCAACCACCGAAGATATTTTACTTCAGCACTGTTGTCGGTGCAAGTCAGATGCGGAATTCGCATCAACCAGCCATCCCTGGGATTTGAACTCGGTTCGCCTCACAGGAAGGCGAACGCTCTATCCCCTGAGCCATCACGCCTCAGTCATATTTAATTAGCACTTTTCTACATTTTAAGAATAAATTAAAACGATTAAAATGTTTTAAAAAAAGTCTTGTTCATTACACTTGTTGCAAAAGTGGCACATTAAGTACATTTCGGAGGTAAATATTATCATACGCAATGTATATGATTTCATGACTGAACATGCATTGCGAAAATATGCATTGCTAAAACTACAAGAATATGGTTAAATTTAGTGTTTCTGGCTCTATGAGTAGACCAAAAACTCGTTAATTATTACCGTTGCGCTTTGGTAATGGTTTTGATAAAATTAACAATAAAATATGATTTTATATTCTCTGATAAAATTTGGTAATTTATAGAGTCTCGGTGCTGCCATCTAGTGTGGTAGAAACTAGACGTACAAATTAACATAGCCAACGGTATCTCACCCATTGTGATGGTCCTGAAAGAGTGAATAACACTTCTGGAGAAAGCACTAGGTCTGCTCATCGAGAAGACTGATTGTGCAGCTCATTGGAAAAAAAAATTTTTTTTTTAATTTTATACCTTAGATCATGGCATAGTATTAATTCATGGTATTAATTCAATTATATTAACTTTTCAGTTTTGTACTTTTAACTAAATGTGTTTAAAAAAGAACCATTAACCATAGATTACCAAAAGAATGATTTAAATACCGGATATTTTGGTTTTATTTATCGATATTTTAGATTTTTTTTATCAGAAATTTCGCTACCATACAGTAATGTAATTTTAACAGATTTTTTTTCCGTGTGCATTTCTGTAATTGAATTTGCCGACTTAAATCACAATTTTAAGAGTTTAAAAAGAAAATTTTAAATACTTTAGAATACCAAATTGGATTAATTTAGAAACGATAAAATAATCTTAAATCGAATAAAAAGATAACAGTTACAAATATTTATGTCCTAGTCCAAGTAACATATTTGCAATGTAGGAGTTAAAAAATTGTTTATAACTGTAGTTAGTTGAAATACGGACGTAATTTTGCGTATCAGGGAGTGAGTAAAAGCTCTAATTTTTAGACTCATTACCAATGTTGCAATTGTACTATGAGAGTCACATTTTTGAGACAATTTATGCTATAGGATCCTAAGCACCTTATAAGATTTCATGAATAAGAAGCATGCGTTTCTGTAGTTAAATTTGTCGACTAAACTAGCAATGGTTGAATAGGGAATTTAAATTCTTCAGAACAGAAAATTGGAGCGTCACGGTGATGAAGAAAATTATGTACATAATTGAAACACGAGCCTGTTCGTTTAAGCTTTCAGAAATGCAATCTGTTTAATGACAATTTAAATATCAAATCCTTATATTAATTAAAGTGGAGCTAAACTTCCAGATGCTGTTGAAACTAATTGAAATGAGTTTCTACAATGCTGACTGAATGAAATTTCCAAATTAAACACAAGAATCTTCAAATGATCCGATTTGCTTAAGATTAATGGAAATTACAAATATTCAGTGGAATCGACGAAAATCCAACGTTTTCAACTGATAGTAGGATATTTAAATTGAACAAACGGTTGGATGACGTTTAGATGAAACATATTAAACTTTGCTTCAAGTCTTTGATGTTAAGACAATTAGTTAAACAAGCAGAAAATTTATGCTTAGATTTTTAAATTAAATGATATCTTGGTTTCATGATATATTTTGGAAAGATTAATTAATTGATCTCGAAAACTATTAGTTACCATGGTATACTAAATATATTATGTATTTAAAACTTGTGTCTGTTTTCATTAAATAAGGAACCATTTTGCAGTACTTTATCCTTTTGAACAATTTGATTATAAAAATGTTTTATTTTTCATGTTTTTAAATGAAAGATGAAAAAGATTGCATTTATTTGAAATCTGCAGTTTGGTGAAAAGCTTAAAAAGAGTAATTGTATTTAAAACAAAACTCACTGAAATAACAGAAAGGAATAGTTGTACAATAAATGTAAACCTGTATAAATGCGCCATTTTGTAAAAAAGGAGTTGAAAAAATAAATAAGTTAATAAATTAAATATTTAAAATATATTCCTGAAGTATAATTTAAAAACATTAGTCCTATGTAGCCTAATAATATGTACGAGATAAAAAATAAATAATTAGTAATTATCTTGTGTTATCTAAGTTTAATGCAGTAACATAACTAGAAAAGATTACGGAATTAAAGTTTTCTAGAAAATTTTAGGAAAAATATTTTTGCAGTGTGCATGCCTGACTATTCAAGTTATCTATAGAATAAAATAAAACACAATTTGGGTTTCCAACTTTAAATGTTTATATTTGTGAAGGATAATTTCATTTTCTGATCATTATATACAGTGTAAAAAACTCGGTAAATGTCTCGGTAAACTTTGCACCAATAGTTGGTGCAAAGTTTCTACGTGCACCATAAATTGGTTACATGAAATTTTTTTAAATTTATGTTGCACCATAAATTGGTAAATATGATCGAGAAATACATTCATGGCGCAATCGATTGCACCAAATTTTCTTACTATGAGAGGCACAAGCTCTAACTGTGACCGATAACTTATTTTGTAACTGTTGACTAATGGACGATTTTGTTGTCGAAGCTTGCTATCATCTCACGTAAGTTGTCGTTGAAATTGTCGATTTTTTGTGCAGGTAAGTAATCTTTTCTTATTTATTTGCAATAATTACAGTTCATTTCTTTCACATCATCTTTAAAAATTTTGTTGTGTGCTCTGAAAGAGTTAGTTTCAAATTTCTTCTAGGAAACTATATTCGTTATATGAGTAATTAAATATTTTAAAATCTATATTAGCTCTTTTTCAGTAAATAAGGAGATACATCCATTTTATACGCCCAGAAAGTGCAATACCAGTAACAAATAAACGGTAAATACGGCAAATATAAGCAGCATAGCTTTCCGCTCAATTTACTGCCGGTGAAAGTTTTCTAGCTCCGTGTTTTAATTGCATTCTACCGAACAAAAAAAAACAATAATAGTAAGTACTTTTTGTTAGGATTAAAACTTTTTATCAATATCTGTGCTTCTGTTTTGATTTTCATGTTCTATATTGCTCATTTTCGTTTGTAATGTTTCGTTTGTAATGTCACAAAATTACACGAATTTTTGTCTATGCATTCTTAAATGCTTTTGTAGTAAAATTTTCATTTCACAAATTTCTAAAATTTGTAGTAAAATTTTCAAAGCAAATAATACTCCGAAGCGAATACTACTCAAAGCGAAAAACAGAAATCACGAGCGTTAAAATTAAATTCCTATTTATTAAAAACTGTTACAACCAGATTTAAACACAACGACTCACAAACTTCAATGTAATGAATTTAACAGTTAAAATCCTTTTCAAATTAAATAAGCAGAAATAAATTTTACTCTTTGAAATAAATTCATTTTAATGCAACATGAAACACTGAAATGTGAAATAATGAAACATAAAAACATTAAATGAATTAAATTTAAAACATTTAATAACATTGAAAATGTATACAGAACAAAAAATTTAAACAATTGCTATATATAAATAAAATAAAAATTATATTTCACTTGAGTACGGGTGACTGAACTCGAAAAATTGTTAATATTTTGAGGTATTAATCTCGAAAATTTTCCCCAATAAAGCTGTCAATTTCCTAGGAAAGAACCTTCAAGAAATTATTTTAGAGCAAAAAAATAAACAGTACAATTGTGCGTCAAATAAGAGAGGAAAAAGGGGATTTTACTAGTGAATGACTATTTGAAGAATGATTCTCATTTGTCACAGCTTTATGTCCTGTTATTATCACGCCCTTGAGGGGTGGAAAAGGACAAAAATACTATTCGAAGCAATAAAGTCAAAACCGTGCTTTGAATTAGAAATAAAAGAAAAAAGATCATATATTGAAGAAACTAAGAAACTTGGTCTTAATTATAAATATATAAAGCGAGAGATATATTACCTTATTGGAAAAACAGATTCAGCAGTATTAAAAGTTAAATATTTATTTCTCAAATTTAAGTTTTACTCGGGGCACTAATTTATCATTCAATTTATCGATTTATTCCTAAATTAATAAAAAAGATTTTAGATTGAAAATGAAAAAAAAATCATAAAAAACTAAATATTGGTTCAACTAAACTGAAACTAAATATATATTTAAATATTAATAAATATAACTATAATATAGAACAAATATATAGCTAACTTATATTTAAATATTGAATTAGCTGATTTAAAACTAAAATTAAAATAATTTAAATATTAAAAAAAAAACTCAGGGCACAGAAATATATATGCAGTTTTTTTTTTATTTAATGTGAAATTAATATTTTATTTTTATTGCATTTATATTTGTATAATTCTGTTAATCATGCGGTATTCACGATATTAATATAGAGAATAATAAGTTCCGTCCTTTTTATCATATATTGCTAAAATTCTTTTTTATAATCCTTGTTCAAAAATAATGTTAAAAGAAAGCTGTAAATATCTTTGATCGCAAATTGGTTATGAGGGGTAAAAATACCATAGAAATTTTTAGAAAGACTTGTGAGGAAGATAGAAATAAAGAAAAAAACTACAATCAGCTTCAATAATTTAGGAAACTTGGAGCGGTTTCTAATAATAGTCTCAATCAAACAGTTTTTGGTGTTTTCGGTAACACATACACGCGTATATTCATTTATTCTATACTCATTCATTTATTAGCTATATTTATTATTAAATATATTCATTTTATTTATTAGAGCTTTATTCATTTTTTTCCAAGTACGCATTGCAAGCTATATCCATTTCAATAAACGCGAATTTTGAACTATGCCATAGATAAAATATTTCTATAGTTAAATTCTATAGTAGGTATAAATGAATGATTATCCTACCTTATCAATGAATGTGGGTTTGCGGCAACTAAACTATAATATGATCATTTAGCTCGGATAACAAGTAATTAATCACAGTTGGAGATAATATATAAATTAATGGTATATAATCGTTTACGCAATAATTCTGTGACAGTGTCTCTGAGCAGTGTAATAGTTTCAATCGCAAATACTGGCGTAGCCTTTCCGGTTAAAATGTATCTTTTCCTTTGTTAATTCTTTAATTGCAGAATTGTAACGTTTTGTTTTCATTTTAACTATTTAAATTTTCCTTGCACAGAAATTTAGTTAAAGTTGAAATTTATAGTTGCATAATAATGGATGGCTTTAAATTCAATTAGTACACGGAAAAAAAACTGTGGGAAAAATTACAGTACTATATAGTAATGGCATTTTTGGTAAAAAACATAATCATGGTTAATAAAATCAAAATATATGGTAGTTAAGCCAATTATTTTATAATTTTTCCATTGATATGGTAAAATGTATCTTTTACATTGATAATTTTTTAATTGCAGAATTGTAACGTTTTGTTTTCATTTTAACTATTTAAATTTGCTTTATATATAGCAGAAATTTAGTTAAAGTTGAAATTTATCGTTACATAACTATCGATGGCTTTAAATTTAATTAACACACGGAAAAAAACTTTTAGAAAAATTACCGTACTGTATAGTAATGACATTTTTGGTAAAAAAAACATAGTTATGGTTAATAAAATAAAATATACGGTAGTTAAGCCATTCTTTTTATAATTTTTCCATTGATATGGTTTTCGAAATTATAGTTCTTAATAACACACAATTAGTAAAAAATGCAAAGCAGAAAAAAAATTTTCCGTATAAATGATTTCCATACGATGCTTCAAGATAGAATAATAAAATTACATATACTTACCACATATACCAAATGTTATCACGTAATATAAAATCATATTCTATTGTTAATTTTACTAAAATCATGACCAAAGCGCTTCTGAAAATTTTGAGAAAAAAGTACTGTTCCCATAGAGCCAGAAACATGGTCAGATTCTGGTAGGTTTGACTGTTCTTAGTTCTGAAGTAATATAGAGGTTTGAGCAATGACACGAATTCATTATCGAATTAATGTACTGGAAATTAATTTGTAGACAAGAGTGGTAGGACGAACTTTCAATTTTCTGAACAAAAACAAAAAATTTGCTTCTTTATACAAGTTTAAGTTTTTTTTAAGTCAAAGCAGTTCTATTTTATAAAAAAATTAACAATGTAATTCTTTTATTATTAAACCTATGCTGCCATATTTTCTTTACATTCAATGGAAACTTGTAGTTTAGAGCAGGCATATGGCCATTAAGAGTTAATAACCGACGAGTAGTTAATCTGCAGAAAGAATTACAGGCGATTAACTTTCACTCTTGTGTACCATTCACTCAAAACAATTTTAATAAAACATTTATTTTACTTCATCATCATTAATTCTCAGTCTATTTATTTAATTGATATGAACTGATACGCGTGCACCACAGTGAGAAAAGAGGTATGGTCAAAACTACCATAATATAGTGAAATTTACCAATCTTCTGGTTCGATGGAAACACCAAAAAGCACGGTAATTTTTACTGAAGCTCTTTGGTAATGATTTTGGTAAAATTAACAGTGAAAAACTGTTTGATATTGTGTGTTAAAATTTGGTAATTTTATCATGAAACCTTAGAGCATGACATAAAAACCATTTATTCAGTTAAATTCAGTTTGCAGTTAGTTTTTTTTATTAAATGTGTGGGAATAAGAACTATGATTTTTAAAACCAGACTTACCGGTTAACTGTTACTATATGAACAGAAAAATTACCAAATGAATTGTTCGAATACCGTATATTTTGCTTTTATTAAACAGAATTATGTTGTTGTTCTTTTTAACCAGAAATTTCATGATCATACATACGGTAATGTTACCAATTTTTTTTTCTCCTTGCACTTACTAAATTTATATACATTTAATATGCATTGTAAGTCATGAGTAATAGTCTTAATTTGTTTGTTATTATCAATTTTTATTTGTTATTCAGTCAGTTGTGTTTGATTTAATTTGACATAAAAAATTCAACAAATAGTAATACATTTTTATATCCAAATACTTCGGACAAAAAAAATTCCATTCATATTATTCCAAATAAAAAAGCATAAACCCGCATGCCTGAAAATTGCATGCATTTTGTTGTCTTGCCCCCTTTAGTCGAAAATCACGTAAGGGAAATAGGAAAAAGGGTAGTCGATTTAACCGGAAAATCCGGAATTCTAAGTCAAAGGAATGTCACTGAGAAAAGGCATCTCATGTTTTGGGAAGCAGGGTCAGTAGGAGAGGTTCCTTTTTCCCTCTCCAGAAAAACAAGGAAAGGAAAAAGAACAAACTAAAGACGGAAGGTAATGTTGAAGAATATACATTGGCTATTTTATCAGAGGCAAAATTATATATTAAAGCAAGTTTCATATTTGCTTGAGAATCCAAGAAGTGTCTAATTTAATTTGATGGCAAAAGGATATACGGCATGTACTTTTAAGAAAAATGTATCGAACATTTGTCAAAAATGAGGTAATTAAGAAAAAACTGTACACGTGCAAGGAGAAAAAACTTCTGGTAAAATTATCGTTGTACTGTATGGTAATGACAAATCTGGTTTAAAAAAAAAGGACATAAAATTTTATACCATATTTAAACTATTCATTTGGTAATTTTTTTCGTTCATATGGGAGCGGTTTATCGGAATTTTCGGTTTTCAAAATTATAATTCTCATTATCACACATTCAGTAAAAAAGGAAAAACTGAAAAACTATCTAAATATCATTATGACCATTAATTACAAAAAATGAAAAATTGTGTTGTTGTTTTCAATCCCAGCTGGGATAGCGGAGCCATGCCAGATCCATGAGGCCGTGAGTCTTCAAAAAATCGAGGAAAAGGAGAGGTCTCTCAAGAACCTCTTCCATGGTGAAATCCAGGCAGTCAAGTAGATGGTGAGGACTAGCTTTACTTGAGTTGCACATTTTACAAGTTGGAAAAAGTTTAGTTTGTCCACTGAAAGTGAGGCTCTTAGTATGCCCACTGACAAATCTACAGATAGCGGTTTGGTCAGCACGTGTACCCTGAAGGTCAAGGATGAAAAATTGTAATCACATTATTGCGATTACTGGTTACCGATTGGTCAATTTTTCTTTCCGAGCAACAAAATTTCAAGTCATGGGTGGCAAAATTTGCATTAATTAATATTTGCCTTCTTCTCGTCCATTGAGCTGGATTGGCTTTCTATTGGGTATTTCAATTGGTTACTCCAGAAGAATACGATCACTGATGCACAGAAACGAGGCCTATGATCTCAGCACCAGCTGATCGTTTATTTGTACATTTTATAAACAAGATGGCGTGTTAAAGAATTTGTTAAAATACAATTCTTCCTCGTCTACGTCTTTTACAAACTAGATTTATTATTTGTTTATGTATTTTATTGTAACCGAGGTATATTTTTGTTTTGTGTACCTGGCAGTTCGAGTTAGTTTGTTTATGTTCCACGCGGTTTCCTGTCTGTCTTTGCGATAAGTAAGAAATATATGGTGAAAGAATTGAAATCTTAGTGAAAGAATATAAAACGTGTCACTTAAAAGAATTGATACTAAACTTAATCGAAATAAAATGGGAAGAACAGTAGCTTACATAAACAAATGCCACATTTTAACAACCAATCAGGACCGAGATATTCACACTGCTTTCCATTATATTCAATATATGTTTAAGACGTCACAAAAGTAGTTCTTCAGTATTAATTTTCATATTAAAATCCCTGACAAGACACTAATTATGAATACGTTATTCATAAAAAGAATTTGAAAATACTTGAAATCAGTATTCTGTAAAAGCATTAAAAATGCACTCTGGTGAAAATGTTGTTCCGATTTTTTATTAATGCCTACGTTGGCCTGATTTTTTAGAATACTTTATTCGTGATAATGGTATTGAAATTGATTTATTTTAAATATGACATTGGGGCAATTTTTTCACGTACACGTAAGCGGATGTAATACGACTGTTATTATAATATTTACGAATATTTTAAGCAAGAATTATTCTGCACCATATTACCTTTATTTTAACCTACTTTATTACTATAACAATTTTTGTTTTAGAACTTAATTGTAAATTTGAGGACCGATTGCTGTGTGTCTTAATACTAAAATGTAGAAATGTGTACATAGGAAAAATAAAATTCAAAATTTTAGAATCGTTGTTTCAGAGAAATTTCAATTGTTAATACTGAATTCAATGCAAAGTTTTATTTCAAATACCTAATACTACTTTAATTTTAGCCTTTCTTCATTATTATACTAATTTTTCTTTCTTTTTTTTTTACTTTGGTTCTTGCACATTTACTTTGATAAAAAAGGACTTATAGCTGTTGTGCTTCGGACCACTGAAATTTATAATCGTGTACTTAAAAAAAATCCATAAACTGTTTGCAGTTTCAAGTTAATATGTATATATTTAAAGTTTTGTACTGGGAAGTAAAATATATATTAAGAATTTTGTACAGAAAGAATTTTATGAAACATTTAGTTTACATTTTAGTCTTCAAAAAAGTGTACAAAACTCCAAGCCAAAAGTATACAAAAGCTCATATCCAATAATAAGCATAGTGAGCTGGGAGGAAACAGCAAAAGCAGTTTCAGGGTTTAGGGAACATTAGCGATCTGGGAACGGGGCCTCCTAGTATAAACATATTCCGGATTTTTAACCCAAACTCAAATAAAAACAAATTTGTCTTCAGCCATTCAAACAGCGATAAATCAAAAAGAACGAAGGTGTTCTAAACAATTTGTTCGCTACAAAATTTTACGTTGAAAAAAAAAATGTTTTGGTTGAAAATCACAAAAAAAACGATGTAAAGAAACAAAGAATTAAATATTTCTTTGTTTCTCTTTCAAACAGAATAGTTACTGAGATCTTTGTGCTTCAGTCGTCATTGGGGAGTGCTTAAAAATTCATGAACAAAAACTGAATAAATCCGCTTAACGAAGGAAGAGAAAATCGTGATAAAAGTTTCATTTTGTTTGGCGACAAACAAAAAGCTAATAAAGCGTGGAAAGAGAGTTTGCAGAAAATTTGTTTGTAAGCAGATTTAAAAATATAAAAAGGAAAAATAAGCATAAATATTATATTTTGTATATAAACAAGAAAATTTAAGAAGAAACTAAACTGCTTTAATAAAACTCTACAAAGTGTGAAAATTTTTAAAATAGAAATTGTTTCCTTTCAGTTTCTAAGAAAGAGAAGAAATGAAAGCAGTAAAAATTCTTTGAAGTATTCTTTACTTTTAAATAAATAACACCTTTTATTTTCTTTAAAGATGATTATGAGTGTTCGATGCCTGAATAAGTTAATTAAAAGCATAGATAAAAACATATATTAATTACAGACTATTTTAATAACAAACAACTTTAAAAATTTTATATTAATTAAGTAAAGAAATATGTTTACCTGATGACAGCTTTATTTTAGGTTTTGAGAAAATTTTAAATGATATAATAATTATAGTACTGTTCTATCATTTTAAATTGCTTATTACTTAAATTTGACGCAAATCCGAAAAAGATTCTCGCAAGAGCGGTAAAAGTAATTATTAAAATCATTCAAATTGTCATTTTATGAGTGTAAAGTCGAAATTAAAAATATTATAATAAAAGGATAATTATATTTTGAAAAGTATGTTTAGTTAATGTCAGTGTTTTTAATTAAAATTTACCAAGCTGCTTTATTATTTTTTTTAATGTTAATTTTTAAATGTTAGAAAGTGATTGGAATTATCATCTCAAGTTTTATTTGGTAATAAATGTTTCTGCTGGAGAACACAAAATAATTGGAACTCCTCATTTGGCACACAGCTTTAGTTGAAGCTAGCAAGTTCAAAGTGGCTGAAACTTTGATTGGCAATGAAGTAGCAATGAATTTCGATTGAAGCGGTCAGGAAACGATTCTTATCTTTTGTGGAACTTCAAATAAAATGTGGGTACAGTAAGTGATCGGAAACATGCCAAAATATAGATTGCATATGAAATAGCAAGTGATTTAGCCTGCAGCAGTCAGAAAATTATTAAAGCTTGAATAGTAATCCTACATACAGCTCTATACTTCGTTGTAAGTTAAGAAAAGACAATTGCGGTATAGTATTTAAGTAATCATACGCTACTGCATAGAGAACCATTTTATTTCATTATAAAATTATACTCATATACTTTCAAAACAATTTAGAAGCTTTTAAAAGCTAAACGCGCAGGACAGAAATTTAATTCGAGCTATCTTTTACGATATATATCACAGAATTATTTTAAAAAAAGGTTATAATTTGAAATCTTGCTGGAATCTTATACTTGACGATATACTTCTAACATTAAGGAGAACATTCTTATAGAAGAATCAACAATATGCCGTTGCGAGAGCATCAGATTCAATTGGACCACTAAAAATGGTGTGCCCTAAGCTTACAAGCCCTTAACAAATTAAGTTCGAGATGAGGAATTTTTACTTTTGTTTCACTGTTGAAGAAAATCGTCTGTAAGACAAAATTATTACTCTTTCATGCAATTTCTTTAAATGCAAATCGAAAAACATATATTTGTTACAATTTTTAGATATCATTTTTATTAATTTTCATACTTGTTAATTGATTATTCAATCTTTCTTTTCTTCATTTCGCACGATTTAAGAAAGCAAGCAAAAAGAAAGGTGTGCAACGTCGTTTCAAGAGTTGGCGATGTCGATATCCATTCTCGCTGGGAGCTTGGCATCCGTTTGGTGTCGATGCAAACAGGCTCTCTCCATAGAGATAGTAGTTTTTTCTTAATTTGTAACAGAATACAGTTGAAATTTGACAGAACGTTGACTCGAAAGTGGTCAATTTAACGGATGCAAGTGATCGAAAATCGGACAAGAAATAATTGGTGCTAAATTGTTCCTGGTGATAAATAGTTCAATAAAATTATGATAAAAAGATCTTACAACGATAAGAAAACAATTGGAACTTGTATTGTCATCCGGTACACAGTAATTGTTCAAATGTGAAAACTGTAACTGCTAAGAAAATCGAATGGTCGAAATTTTAATTGACAGATAATCCTCTCCCAGGCACTAATTAGATTAAAGGAAATGGGATAGTAAAATAATTTCCAAAAAAAAATGAATATTCGTCTGACTCAAATTATTTCAGGAAAAAATAATTTTTGAGTCACAATTTTTCTGATTTCTTTACAAGATTTTTATTAATCTTGATATTTCACTTGTTTAGGATTTCAAATTTTGAGGAAAAGAAGCAAGTGTGTTTTTTTTTAAATACTTAAAGCTTTGGATTGGTAACTAAGCGATTTATACCACATTTGCTTTAAACTATATCTAGAATGTCCGATATCGGTGGCCGCAATTCGTATGCATAAGAAACATTTGCCACAAAAAGAAAGCATGAATAAATGTTTATCGAATCTTCTGGAAAACCGTCACAAGGATTTTGTGATTTAACTTTTTCCGGCAAATGTGTGCTTGGAATATATCGTGCATACTAAGAGGTTATATAACCCGCACATTTGAAAACATCAAAGAATAAGGATTTAAACCCGAGTGATTGTAGGAAAGAGATTAAATACATCCATATACAATGCTGAAGTTATTAAATATGCAATTTACTCAAATAGTTTTAACGCATAATAATATTTTTTGGATTATATTTGACTGAATATAGGTAAGTCTTGCATGCAATAATTGAAAATTAAAAAATATCATCTTGTTAAGAGTTTAAAGAAATAAGAGAAAAAGAAGAAACTTTAAAAGAGATCATAATTTCGGGTGTTAAGCATTTCCTAATTTAACTTTGGTATGGACAACAGGAAGTATTGATAAGACATAAAATGTATAAAAATTCTTAATAAAAACTAACATTTCAAAACTAACGAATAGACGAACCTTATAAATAAACTAATTGACTAATGAATTGACTAGCGCAGTGCAACTTACGAATCCTGATATTATCCAATCTCCTCGATCCAAACTAAAATCATAATTTATTAATGAAAAAGTCCTACTTCGCTTTGCAAACTAAATCTCCAAATAAAGTCTTACGTTCACCGGTGATATTAAATCCACTCTGTTGGTACACTAGTAGTTATGAATTTGAAATTTCAATGTACAATCGAGGGATACTGTTGTAAGTTCGGAAAGAACAACTATTTCAAAGCATTAGTAGACAAAGAAGACGAGGATCATTATATTCTCCTCTTGCAAGACTATGTGAGAGGGCGTAAGTCATGGTTGGCTTTTTGCAGGCAGAAACTGGTTTTTGCCTTGCCAGTGGCAGAAACAGGTTATAACAGGTAAAAACCGGCAAAAAATGGCAGAAACTAAAAAGACGTCGATATTAGTTCTAGTAATTGCTTAATGACATTTTGTTTAAGCAAAATGAAAAATTGTAACTTCATGTAACTGTAACAAACTTTTTAATTCATTGTTTGTAAATACATATTATTTTGTTCATATTAAATATAAAGAGGGCAGTATATCAAGTTTTAAAAAATATGCAATGTCCAGTTTTAAAAAATATGCAATCGATGAAAGTTTCACAAATCTTACTTGTTCCTTGATGGCAATGCCTGCTAGTTCTGCTGGACTTGAGAGAATCTTCTCAAATTTCTCGTTCGTGCATAGCAAATTGAGAAATTGTTTAGGTTTAGAAACTGCGTCAAAAGTTGTGTTTTGTTATAGATTACTGCAGAATGCAAACAATGTAATATTTGATTTAACTTAATATTTGATTTGAATTTAAAGACTAGGTGGTTACATTATGCATAGAACCAGAAAATGATAATGTTGCATGACGAACAGATGACTCAGGTTACCTTGTCTTCGGAATTACGATTAAATATAAAGGCTACGGGGTGATCACCATTACTTTTACCATAGAACTAGAAAACCAAAATATCAAATGACTAACAGATTGTTAAGTAACATATCGTTCGCTGAATTTGTCTAAATATGCAGTCACACAAAATGCCTATATGTCACACAAAAGAAGATAAATCTTCCAAAGACGGAAAGGCTCGTTTTGCGATCACCGTTAATTCTGAATATAATGGGTTGCGGAAGTTCCCCTATTGTAAGTTAACACCTCATGAAAGGTCCATAAAAGTACAATATAGTGAAAATACACGAAGTTAATATGCTTTATTGATTTCGAACAAAAAATAGAACGCTGCCTAAGAGGATAATGGGGAATATATTTCTAAACCTCATAGTCATAACAATTAACTCTCGACAAGTTATATAAATCTGCTCCATCGACCAGTTTCCCATCTACAACAATACAAACAATGATAAAGATCCTTCGAACAGTCTTTCGGTCTCCAAACTAAGTTAAGAAGCAAGTATGGGAGGCAATAATTTTCATTTTCCATCGAGCGGAAAATCATTATTTCACCTCAACCCAGGAATACCTAAGGAACAGATAGGAAGGGAGGGGTTTTCGGAAAGAACTTTTACAATTAATGAGGCCTTAAATCGTATTCTTGGTTGAGGCTTCGACTATCATAAGTTTCTTGGCGAACATTCATACGACCGCAAAAGGGGTTTTCTGACACGATGTGATCGTAAATTATAATCGCGTAACGTGGACTCCAGTCAAATTGGAAAACAGTTTAAGGATGGTGGAATACGGGAATTGATGTATGGATCCATGACGTTTTTCAAAGTGAGTTTCAGGGCGCCGAATCGACGGAAGGGATTATGGTTTGATAAATGTCGAACTGGAACGGTGGATGGATCCGCTCGACATTTTCGTTCTAGTTAAAAGATTATTATACTACTCAATGTTCGAGTATACCGCAAAAATAGTTTTCTTTAAAAAAAATAATCTTAAGCTATGATACAAAAAGGCTCATTCCTGACAATATGAATACGTATACAGAAAAAAGTATAATTTTATGCAATAAGTTAAAATTTTAAATTAATAGAGGCAAAATAATCGCTGTAAGTAAAATATAGATAAAACGATGCACGAATCACATGAACACTTTAATCTTATTCGTAAAAGGCGTACAAACAAAAGAAGAAAAAAAAAACAATTTAGCCTATAAAACCAAACAATTTACCCAAATGAGAATTAAGAATACTTTGTGCTACTACTGACTAAATCAAAACAACGTGAATAAAGCACAACTAAAGGTTCAAAAAAGGACATTATATAGTTCCAGTTCTATAAACAAGAACATCCCTCAGTGTTTAAATAAAAATTTTATTTTATTTCTAACACTGCTGAAATATTGGAGACTGATGAACCATAATACTGAGCAAATTCGATGTAATCTTAATGAGATTCCAAGTTGAACCACATTAACGTGATCTTTAACCTTAATTACTTGATACTATATTTCAAACAAGGAAGGAGAAGAAGTCCAGGTTTTGAATACGCAACTAACACGGGGATTTCTCAGTGTGGTTTGCTATATCAGAAAAACAATTTACAGGGCGAGCAGAGCATCATACGTACTAAGATCCAGCGCATGCGCAAAATAACAGTTATGTCGCATGTAAACCGGCTGTTGGACAATTCTACATGTAAGGTTGCGTACGCTGTCTCTCGCCAACAGCCATTTTTTGTTTCTATCTCATAATATGTGAGCAGATTTAATCAGCATGGATGATATAAATGTATTCTCAAAGAAATATCTTTATTAATTGACAGTACTGTTTATAATTAGTGAAAATATGCAGAATAAACCAACAATAAATAAAAAAGAGGGTACTTTTCATCTTATCTCTATCCCAAGAAGTGGTTGTGGGGGAGGAGGGTGACCCACCTCAAAAACCTCTGCTACTGCGCCTGTAATGCTGTTTTTTCCTTTATACACAGGGACAGCATCAACTGGTTTATATCTATCTTCCTTCCCTATGTTTACTCTTTTGGGTTCTTGAACAGAAGCAAGGTCAAATTGAATACCTTATAATAAAATTTCTGCAAATTAAGCGATATCTTATGGATCAAAATGCTCGAATTATAGATTAAAGTTGGTATAGCAACGAATTTGACGCGTTATCCAAGTCAAACAAATTATAAAAAAGCTATAAAAATAAATTTAAATAAACGATGCTAAAGGTAGATAATATTTTTTGAAAAATATTAAAAACTAAAAGGTGTTCTGGATCAACCTAAACTATTTCAGGATGCTCAACAGACAACATGAGCTGAATAGCGTTCGTAAATAAATTATAGATGATGTGCAAACAATTCAATTAGAAATGGTGTCACATACACATCGTAATTGCATGCACGCCGGATACTGCATATTTAACCAGACGCACAAGATTCGTGAAACAAGGCTGTTTTACTTCATTAATCGCGAAACCAATTCGTGACAAGTTACCAATACTTTACTGACACTAATATTCTAAAAGGCGATGGCCGCCACGGTTACAATCGAATTCGTCCAGCCAACTAATGCAGTTATTAATCGATTCTAAGTAAAGCCTAGAGCGATACCAAGCACATACTGACACCGAAACTCATTAAATAATCCTGAAATATAGTGTTTACTATAAAAGTTTGATAAACAAGTATAATTATGCATACATTTGTTTAATGAATACTATATGTGTTTGGTATGAAAGTATTAAAAAATTGAAAATTCAAGCACGTATTTCGTACATAAAAATATTCATGAATGGCATTAGCCTAGATTTCAGAGCATCAGAAATTCACAAAAGTTTTATTGCTTTTTTAAAAAGAGATTTGCGAAGCATATTACCTGAGCACAACAATTTCCATAAAAATACCTTTCATGTTTGTGATTCCATAGAAAACTACAGCTACTAAAGGTTGCTTTTTATTTAAGTTTTGAATTAAATCGTTTTCAAAATTATATTTATTGCATAAACGAAATATGTACTATATTTTTAAAATTGTATGCAATGGGACTGATATATTGTGTGTGTAGTCAATAGTTGTGATAAAAAAAATAATAAAAATTATATATCTCATGTTTAATAATTAGATATAAAACTATTGCATGCATTACAGCTGCTGTATCTATAAAGTGCGTGTAGTTATTTAAAATTTTCACTAGCACAGTTATCTAATCAAAATAAAGTGAAATTTAATGGTTGTTTATTGTTATAATAAATATACGTGCAAAATAACATAATTCTAAAAAAAATAAAATATTATTATTTTTATGGAAACTACTGTGCCCGAGTAATGTGTCTTGTAAATCGATTTTTAAAAAGCAATAAAACATTATTCTGCTTTTACAAGGGTAGTGAGTTAAAAAAAAATTTTTTAATAATGGTGACATTTCATAGTGTCGACAAAAATTATCCTCAGGGGTAGACGAATCATGGGCTAGAATCCACTTAACATCAGACTAACCACAGGAGGTTTTCGTTGCTTTTCTCTCCATTAATGCAAATGCGGTTTATCTCCATCAAAATGTCCTCCGAGAAGGCAAGTTTGTCTCTATGCTTGATATAGGAGTTCTCTTGTCTTCTGTACTGGGTTCAAAATTATAAGGCTACGGAGTTGAATATCGATAGTCGTGAACTCAGAATTGAGTCAACTGTTCAACGCGGGTTATAAAATAATGGGGAAAAAGGAATGTTAAGTTTTAATACCAAAAACATTAATATCGAAAAAAATTAAATAACTTACAATAAGGAAAAACTAAAAAAAAAAGGCAGTCAATATTGGTTTTAGACTCAATGAAATACACTATCTAGCAATTAATGACCAGACACCCCTTGAACGGCAGGTGGACTCGTCCTGGTGGAATAAATACGGAACCTGTGGTGGGGGAAAGTCCACTCGCAAGCAGGCGACGGCCATACGAGCGTTAACAGTGAAAATGAGTGGACGACGAGAGCTGAATGAGGCGGAAAGGGGCATGATCATAGGCGCCCACCGATTTGGTCATTCCATACGTGCCATCTCCGACAAGTTTCAGATACCACGGTCAACAGTTGGTGACGTCGTGTTGAAATGGGAACGAGAGGGAGTGATAAAACCGCAGTCCCGACCCGGCAAGCCCAAAATAATGTCCGACAGGGATCGACGATCTCTTCGACGTGTAGTGAAGGCAAACCGACAAATGTCGTTGGACACTGTCGCTACCAACTTCCGGGCTGCATCTGGCAGTGTTGCCAGTACACGTACCATTCGTCGGGAGCTGATTGCACAAGGATTCCATGGACGAGCAGCAGCACATAAGCCAAACATCTCTCCATCAAACGCCCGCCACCGATTTCAGTGGTGCAGAGCACGTCGCCAGTGGACAGTAGAGCAATGGAAAAGCGTTATGTGGAGTGATGAGTCACGCTACATGTTGTGGCACTCTGATGGACGGGTGTGGACCTGGCGAATGCCCGGAGAACGGTACCTACCGGAGTGCATTGTCCCCACTGTGAAGTTCGGCGGTGGAGGAATTATGGTGTGGTCCTGTTTCTCATGGTTTGGCCTTGGACCCTTGGTGTTAGTGCGTGGAACCCTGAACGCAGAAGGGTATAGAGACATCCTGGACAATTCGGCGCTTCCCACCCTGTGGCAACAGTTCGGTAATGGCCCGTTTGTGTTTCAACACGATAACGCTGCCATTCATAAAGCACATGCCATCACGGACTGGTTTGATGAAATGGGGGTGCAAGAGCTTGACTGGCCATCCCAAAGTCCCGACATCAATCCAATTGAGCATCTCTGGGATGAGTTGGAGCGCCGGTTGAGGGCCAGACCACAACGCCCCAAAACCACCACTCAACTCTTCGCCATGTTACAGGAGGAATGGCGGGCAATACCTGCCGCCGTGTACCAACACCTAGTGGATAGCCTTCCTAGAAGGGTTAAAGTTGTGATTTAGGCGCATGGCGTCCCTACGCCCTACTGACTTGATACTAGCACCTCATGTATCCAAAATGAGGGGTGTCCAGTCATTAATGGCCAGATAGTGTATATATGCAGAAATTTACTGATTTCTTCTGATAGAGTTAACATAAGTAGTAGAATAATTTATTACATTATAGGCATATAAAATTTAAGAAAAAAAAGGTTTTGATTCAATTATATACCAGAATACTGTAAGTAAAAGATTAATTAAATCTTTATATTTTTTAAGCAAGCAAGCAGCATAAAATTGATTTAGCGTTTTCTCAAAAACAGTAAACCAAAAATATAAGGAAAAAAAGAATCACTGAATAGTAAAATGGGATAAAATTAAAAAAAACTACATTAGCACAATTAAGTTGAAACTATTTTAAAATAATTAGTTTCTAAATAAGCTTCAATTTGTTAGATTACTGAAATCAATAGCATTCAATTCCATTGATGGTAAGCTATTCTTTCCTTTCAAAGAAAGAGGTTAAAGATAAGTACGGAAAAAAAATAGAAATAAAGCTGATTTATTTCACGTAGAAATAGATTTTACTTGGAAGCGTTTCTGGTGATGGGCCATTCTCTACACCTCGTTTGGGGAGTCAAGTAATTTTCATAGAAAATAGCAAAATGGATATTTGGGCAAAAGGGGAAATTTTTTTGAAAAATGAAATATGTGAATTCGTTATAGCAATGAAAGTTACGAGCAAATGGAATAATTTGCAGAATGATTTCAAAGCATTCGAGATATCACAATATTTCGAAAATGAAAACGTTTTAGCTATACAAGTGGAGCAGTTTGAAATGATTTATTAAGAATAATGGATATATTTAGACATTTCTAACAATTCTTAACGTTTTATGAAACAAATTACTTTTATATACAATAAATACTTCTTATAATGAGACGCAGTCACAGTTCCCAATAACTGTGACCAGTGCCATCGAAAAGTTTGAAGCTATTGGAACAGTAAATGCATCACTGCTGAAAAATAAGTAGTCAAATATCACGAAACTTTCTCTTTTTTTTGACGAAACTGTTTTCTAGTGTATGCTCCGAGCAAAAATTTCGTCAAAGTGGAGAAATAATTATTTTATTTTTTATTTTTTTACTTTATTTAAATAGTCGTTGAACAGCCGACAAAAATTAAGGTTTACGACTGCTAATGCTCAACTCCGTAGACTTGTAATTTTGAACCCAATATAGAAGACAAGGGAACTCCTGGATCAAATATTGGGAGAAATTTGCCTTCGTGGAGGACTTTTTGGTGGAACTAACCCGCATATGCGTTACATGGAGAGGAAGACTACGAAAACCTTCCACGGTTAGCCTGGTGACCAAGGAACTCTAACCTATGATCCGTCTACCTCTGAGGATATTTTACGTGAGCGCTGCGATCGATGCAAACTGGATGCGGAATTCGTATCGACCAGTCATCGCTGGGATTCGAACCCGGTTCACTTCATAGGAAGGCGAACGCTCTATCCCCTGAGCCATTGTGGCTCACGAAATTACTAACTTATTTTATTTTATAATCGTCGTTGAACAACCGAGTAGCAGTGAGTTAATAAGTAATAGGAGCATTAATCACATGACGGGTCTTAGCATTTACATGGTTTTCTTGATATGTTCATATAGTAGAATGATATAAGTCAGTCTATAAAAAATAAAACTATAAAACTGTAAGCCATAAGACTATAAGCTGAAAGAAATCAGCAAGAGAGTTTTAATTTAAAATTGCACTTTTTTTAACCATGACTTTTAAGTTTTTATGCAAACTTTTCAATGAAAATCACAAAAGTATCCACTACCATAATGAAAAAAACTATATTAAAATTCGAAAAACTACAACAATAAAATTCGAAAAAAAAACCATGACCAAAAATGCAATTTTTGAGAAAAAAAGCGAAATAATTCCACCTCCCTTATTTACGAACGCATGTCCTAAATTAACTGCACATATTCGTGGCCAGAGTTCATGGACATCGAATACTCAGTTGTTCTAAAGCGTATGGACGTTAAAGTATACAGACAAAATATACGCGCTAAATATTCCTACTGTAACATAGAAACATTCTTATAAATGTTTATCATTTGTGTAGCATAATGTATTTCTTCTTAAATATTTAACATTAACACATGCTTCAATTATGTCTATTAAACTTAATTATCTTAACTTCAATACATACATTTTTGCCTAAAAAACTATAAATAAGCTAAAATCTACAGGATTTATCTATTTCTTTTATTACAAATTCCAATCAAAGCTAAGTCACGAATCGAATATTTTTAAATTATGAAAAATGGGGGAATAAAATAAAAAAATGCAGTAAGTCTGCATTGCATCTCATCTTTTAAAATAACAGTTATTTAGTTTACAGGCATTAAAACTTGGAACAGGAAAATGATACTTTTAAAGATTTAAAAGGATGAAAGATTTTTTACGAGAGCATAAAATAAAACAAATATGGGAAGAAGAGTTTGTGCTTTCTGTAATATGTTTATCATGATAATGCAAGATCAATATATTCTTGTTTTGGAGAAAAGGCAATTTTTCACCGTTTTAAAGTCAAAAAATAAAAAAGATCTATTTCTATTTTATCTTCCTTATATTTATTTCTGTCTGTGGCTTTTGGCTGTCAATATCAGATCTAGAGGTTTAGAGCAAAAGATTGGAATAGGTCAAGAAAATATTTTTGTCCTTTTTACTTTTGCTTCACAGGCATCTATTATGTTTAAAGAAATGTATTATTTTGTAAGGAGATAGATTAATATATATTTTTTTCTTAAGTTAGAAAACTTCTGTCTCTTTTATGATTTAAAGTTGGATGTATAAGGTATGCATATTTTAATGATGTCAATACGCTTTTAAATACTGTTAATTTTCATATATCCCGCAATAATATTCTTATAATACAAAAATGCAGTTCTTACATGAGTTGAAATTATTCATACTATAAAAATAATTCAGTTATGTTTCTGGGAAATTGCAGACTGCTAATGTATCTAATTTATACCAGTAACATATCTTAAATTCTCCCCCCCCCCNAAAAAAAAAAAAAAAAAAAAAAAAAAATCTGAGAATTTTGTAATTTCTTTCTGGAATTTATGGGTAACTATGTGCTGTTGCTGAACTAAATTTCTTTCTGGAATAAATCGGTAACTATGTGTTGCTGCTGAACTAAATTTCTTTCTGGGATAAATCGGTAACTATGTGTTATTGCTGAATTAAATTTCTTCGAATATCATCTAACTATGGAATGTGGATAGTAAGAGGATCTAGAGGGGTAAAAGTTCAATAGTATACAAGTATTTGTCATCCAGTGAGTAGGATGGTGACGAGCAGAACAGTGGTGGTGCCATCTATGTCTGTTTGCGCACTTGCAGATTTTGTTCTCCAATTGAGGAGTTTTCAAATAAGAAACTCCTTGTTTATGTAAAAAAAAACATACGAAATGTGTGAAATCCTCGTCCAGAGTCGAGACTGGTAACCCGATGATGAAAATTGAACCTTCAGCTCCTTCAGGTAATGTATATATACCCAAAGAAGGAAGCTTTGTGGCTGCATAAGGTTTCACAACGCAATTTATAAATACAGTCAATTGTTAGAACCTTGAAACCCATGGTTTAATTATTAACGCATGAAAATTTGATGTGAACTTTAATTAATTAAAATTATGCACATCTAGAGGTGTTATCACATAAAAAAATACTTCAATCCTGATAATAAGAGACCTATCCTTGACAGGATTAGCGAAAACTAACCACGTGATTCTAATAGCCAATAATCATTTTCTTGAATTCCTGTCTGAATCGAAGTTGTCTTGCCTGAAAGCAAGTTAGGAGAAACGGAAGTGAAAAAACAGGTTTTTGTTCGTCTTGTGACTTCATGAGCCTGTTATCAGGTTTCATGTAAAAATGATGCAATAACACATTATTTATAAAAAAATATTGACTATTGAAAGCTAAATGTCATTTCCACTAATATAAATTTAGAAACCAACACAAAATACATTTATACTTAAAAACTTAAAAATTTAACACTAAATTACAATATAATTTGGATTTAATTTTAATATATATATATATATATATATAACGTCGTTGCCGAGTGGAAGGATTAAAACAGGTCTTAGGTCGGGAAGGAGGGTACAAAATTTATTTATTAATTATTAGACAAGAGCAGTCATGAGAATGAGTAAAAGTGCACATGAAAAGTTGCGCTCCTTGGTTATATGTTAGGGAAAATCTTGCAAAGTAAAATCCGTAATATGTCTTAATTTAGGGAAAGAGGGAAATCTTAGTAGTTGCTATTGGTTTATGAAATAGATCGAATGTTTCCCACGCATAGCAAAGGGAAAAATATCCTGCTCTTAATTAAATGCATACTTGAGCCAAAAATAGATTTAAGAACAGGATGTGGCTTTTAAAAGTGTGAGAAAGTATTTCG
>NC_092211.1:41829895-41907416 GCF_043381705.1 Parasteatoda tepidariorum | reverse complement strand
GTACTTTCTTTGAATAAACATAATTTTTTTTTCCCGATGGATTTGGATTTCCGATCCCCAATATATAGGGGATAGCCACAATATGGAATATTGCGGCTACTATAGATATATAGATAGATAGATACATAGATAGATAGATATATAGATAGATACATAGATAGATAGATAGATCGGAATAATTAAGATCGATTTTATCACAATGATTAATTACAACATATTTTGCAAGTAATAAAACTTAATACGTCCAATATGAACTTTAAAAACCCAAAACATTTTGAAACGAAAAAAAAAATTATCTCGAGTTTTAAAAATTATCTCATGATAACAGAGAGAAATCAATTAATTATCTATATAAACATTCAAAAAAATGAGGGGTAAAAAATCGGAAGAAAAATGTAGCAAATAAAGAATGAAGCAAAGAAAAAAAAACGTAGCAAGCTACAGATCAATACTAATTTAAATATTAACAAAATTATGCAGATTACTTTTATTCGAGTTCAACACTGAATTAAAGAAACTACTTTGAAAAACAATGTAATCACAAAAAAATACATATATATATATATAAGAACATTACTTAATTTCTGAAGATTTATAAAAAAAAAAACGTTGAGTAGTTTTCCTTATATTGATTGAACCTTCATAAATGATAAAAAGAAACTAATTTCGCAAATTAATCTTCCGAGAATAGGTATATCAGATTTAAAGTATTAATGACGGTTATCAAGGACGGCAAAAAATTTAAAAAAATCCAATTGTTTTATTTTATGAGATGTGACAAGTAATCGATAACTGGAACTAATTACATCTAATCCTTGCCTAACTTTTTTTTATCTAGTTTTTTTTAAAACTCCGCGAGTGATTAAAATGTGTTTTTATTTCCATTCTTATGTAAGTACTAATTTTAGCACTGATTAAAAAAATAATTTCGTTAATATTTTTTAATTGTTTGAATTATTTAATTGTTTGAATTATTTAATGAGTTTTAGAATTTTGGTTCTTGCGTAAAATCTTTTATTATAGACAGTTTTAGTAGTTTTTTTTTTATTTTTCTTTTTTGCACTTATTTTTTTATATAAATACGAATTTAGTTACTCATTTTATTCAACAAATAGAATATTACGTAATCTAAGAGCTAAATATATATTTTTAGAACCAATGTCAAAAATAAAGATTAGACACACAAACAATGCACTAGGGATCTCCAATTAATGTTGAATGAAAAAGCAAAAACGTTGCCAAATCATTAGTAAGGATGGTTTAAATAAAAGCACTAAAATCAGTTTTTTCCTTGCTGAAACTTAGACATGTTTTAATGTTTTCAGTTCGATGTTTTTCTTTTTTTCCTCGCATAAATATTAATATCATACACTAAATACTTTTATATTTTCTAAAAATATAAATTAAAGATGATCCTTACGGAACTACCTCCATTATTCATTGCATTTTAATGCGTGTAAGTATTTTTAACTATATTAAATGCTGAATTTATTTACTCATATGTAATTCATGATTACTTCATTTTAACATATTATTTTTCATAAATTTTTCTAACCAATTCTATTGTCATAAAAAATATCGTAACGATGAAAGAACTAAAAGGGTACGCTTATTCAGAGAAAGTACCTATTTGTATCTCATTTAATGATAAATATCTGAGTGATAGATTTTGTATCTGAATTAATAATAATATCCTAAAATATATTTTGCACTTATTAATTAGCGTACTTGAGATCAATCCCGGGGACCATTAAAATTAATTTTTAGTACGTGAAAATAATTTGATAATTTGATCAAAAATTATCCAGGGTGTTGCGTTTTTTTTCCGCACTGCTTATAGTTTTGAAAGAATTTCTATAAAAATAAGCATAAATCGTGAACATTAATAGTTTTAGCCAGCCCTTTTTACTTGACAAAAAACACTATAGATTTGATGGCATTTCAAAATTTGTCTATATAATAGCCAAAATAATTAATTCATTTCCTACCAACAAATTTCATTAAATTTAAATATTTTAATCTGGGGAATTTGAAGGGAACTGCATCACAATCACTAAATTCTCTTCATAACACGTTTTTCCATAAATGAACAGAAAAATATTTAGTTAATTATTTAGTTATTTAAAAATAAACATAATCAACAAGTTATATTTATTAATATCTATAGAAAACATTTCCCGGCATTAAAAATGCCAATCAACTATCAATGTTTCTACGCTATGAATAAACAGATGCGTTCAATAGTTAAGTACGAATCAAATGATCATTTTATAACAAGAACAGCCTGAATCTAAAATTCATTTTATTTCTAGTTCCCAACCTATAACCTCTTTTGTTTTTCTCTAAATCTCACCATAGTTAAAAGCAGCGAGCCAGAAAGTTATTTGAAGATATGGGGAGGAAATAGTAGGGAAAAAATGTTTCGACATCTTCAACTATTTGAATCACTAAATAAAAATTTTGTGAATTATTTAGTTATTTAAAATAATACATAATCAACAAGTTATATTTATTAATATCCATAGAAAACATTTCCTGGCATTAAAAATACCAATCAATTATCAATGTTTCTACGCTATAATTAAACAGATGCGTTCAATAGTTAAGTACGAATCAAATGACCATTTTATAACAAGAACAAGTCTGAATCTAAAATTCATTTTATTTCTAGTTCTCAACCTATAACCTCTTTTGTTTTTCTCTAAATCTCAGCATAGTTAAAAGCAGCGAGCCAGAAAGTTCTTTGAAGATATGGGGAGGAAATAGTAGGGAAAAAAATGCTTCGACATCTTCAACTATTTGATACTTCATTCCGTTTGTTTTCAAGCTCCAACGGACCATGGAAGTAAGTTTCATGAGGCGGGAATAAAAAGTCGTCGAGACGCCAAACAAGCATTCTGAGAACCATTTTACGCCAGAATGATTTTTGTCGCCAAAGAAATTATTGCAACTCTGGAAAGTTGGACTAAAATAAGGCTTCTTGCATAAAAACAAATTTTTATCGATTTCCGATAAAAAAAAATACTGATAAAAAAAAGGAAAAAAATTAACATTGATTTATCAGTATACATGTGTGTACAGCAAAGCGAAGGAAAAGCATGGAAAATCTAAAATTTATCAAAGAAATAATTTCGGAAAGAAAAAGTAAATGGAAAAAATGTATCTAATCAATTCGGGAGGGGCAACATCTAGTTTAAAAAAGGGAATTATTCTTCCATACTAGAAGATGGATTACTAAAATCGAAAAGCTTTTAAAAAGCTATTTCTGAAACAAATAAAAAAATATGTTTTTTTCTTGCGATGATTCTTAAATTTGTGGAATGGTGGAATTCTCTAAAAATTCAAGTACCGTATAACAAAAACCAAACTTAACTAAAAAAATTCATCAGTCAAAATGTCTAAAAATCAATACATTTTGAATATTTATATTTATTATTTCTCAAATTTTTCCAATGTCTAGCATTAGACTGATGGCGTAGTACTGTCATTAGGCGAAACAACCGCGCCTGTAATGATAGAGGCATAAGACTACACATATTCCATGCATGTGCATCTTTAACTTTGGCTGGTAGGTCTTCTCAGATTTTACCCATAACAATAATGGCGGACTCTGAAAATTTTTGACGCGCTTTTTTTGGTCACTTGAAGCAATATATCTGTCACTTGAAGCAATATATGTTACCTGTTTGCTTCACTCATCGACCCCCGCTACTATTTCTCAGTCATTTTGGTTTCTTGACCATGAAAACATTGTTACATTCAAAGTATTATTCCATTTTTATTGATGTATATTTTTAATAATCCATCATTAATTATATATTTATTGAAATCAAATTTTATGCATTAATTAATGGTATGGATTTATTAATGATAAACTGTTTGCACTTTTGTACTACTGGATAATCCACATTGCATTGAATGTATAAACACATCATAGATTAAATTTACGTTATAAATTGAATTTAAAATTTGATATCACCGAAGGGGACCACATGCACAAAGAGCAATATCTTGCTCTTTCTTGCGTTAATACTACCATTATAAAATCCTATCCCATCTGCAAGTACTGTCCTCATTTGCAACTAACTCCAGACCATGTTTTGACTGCCAGGCCATTATCGGCTCCCTCTTTCAACTTGGAGCACCCCCCATGGCCATCTCTCCATGGCCATCGAGCTCCAAAACTTGCATTTTTTAATAATCTTGTTATCAAGACTTTTGGAGGACTCTAATCTTTGCACTAGCACTGCATGCATAGACACGACAACAACAAAGTCTTTCTTGCAGCCATATCTTAAAATTTCAATGTATGCTTGAGACGCTTCTGAAAAGGTTAACAAAGATATCTCCCTTACATCTTCAACTTTCTTTTTCTTAACCTAAAAACCTAGCACTGGCGTTGCGACCATCAGTGGACAACCTGATAAGACAAATATCTCTGCAGGCTGAAGGAAGGAATCTTGAGGAGGCGGTTTCTCATTGGCTCTAGCTTTCTCTGTAAATAGTTTTTTTTCTTTTCTATTTTTTTTTTTTTTTTTTGCTTTTTTTCTGTATCATTGACACATTCTACACTACTTGTACGACCATGTAGCAAAACAATAAACCTCCCTAACGGTGTCCACCATATCTTGAAAAGCCCACTGAGTAGGTCTGTCAGTTAATACGCAAAAAGAATTGTGATGTCTCAGTTTTTCAATAAAAGAAAATCAACAGGAGACACAATTTGTATTTAATTTTAATTAAAAGAAAAAAAAGATTAAAAATAATTTCACAAAAAATTTTTTTTACTTATATTTAAATTTCTCCTCATCAGTTTTTTTTAAATACAAAGTTGCAATCAATGTTAATTCGAAAAAAGATTATATACATTTATTATTAAGAAGACACGAATCATTTCATTTATGAGAAATCAAAACAGTATTTCGTCTTGGGATGTCTCGGTTTTTCATTGGAAAAAAATTCTTATTCAAATGATCAGAAACTTAATTGAAAAAGAATAAATGCTCAAAACCCAATCCCATTAACTGAGTATCATAAATAAATATCAAATACTTTTTTTTTCTAGAATTTTATCACGAAACCAGACATTGGTTTGAACTGAAATCAATAAAAGGAGGAACTTAGATACATTTCAAAATCATTCATACGTTAGATGCGAAATAATCGAAAACCACTCGTTAGAACTCGAAGATAAGTGAAGTTACGATTTCATTTAATAATAGCCATTTACTATTCTTAATGGATATAATTTAAATCCCGACAAAACTTCGCACTTCTCTCAAAGATATTTCTCATCAACAGGGGGAAGAATGTATTGAAAACTTAGAATTAAACTTTCTCAATGGAGTCAACTGGGATTAAATTGAAGTAATTAAAGAAGTTGCCATCGAAAGATTTCGAAAGAGGCATTTTCTTGAAATAGAAGCGATATTGCAATTAAGTCTTCACATAAGAGAAATCCAATTTCATTGAAAGTAACAGTTACTCTTACGGATAATTTCCGCATAGTAAGAAAATGTTGCTTTGCAAAAGAAGTTGGGATTTTAAAACATTTGGCAGGAACTTTAATTTCGTTTATTGCGAAGATCAGAAAAAAATGGTGTTGAAAGTAAACAAATGTTGGTTTTTAGATACAGATTTAATAGCTTAAAAATAAAAAATAAACTTTATTGGCTTTGAAAACAATTATATCACCCTTTAACATTCTTTTTCGACGATCTGTCGCCAAGGGGAAAAAACAACTATTTAAGTGCCTTACACATGAAACTAAGCAATGTTTTTACTCTATATTAATCATCTTGCCTTGAAGAATTATTTAGGCTTAAAAACGAACAAATAACTTAAAAACTTTAAAAATGTTAAGCTTTTTTAAAGATCGCCAATTTGGTGACATTTTCAACCTAGATGAAAAATATCTAAATCACTGCCTTATTCTCAGTTTTTTTAAAAAAAAATTATGAGTCCAGAAAATACAGCATTGGAGTAACTTTTTAACTATTAAACAACTAGACAACAAAAGCTTTTCATTTTCAAAAAACTGTCGCTTTTCTCCTTACTTACGTTAGGTGTCATTTTAAGAATAAGCGTATACAGCGTTTATAGCTTTAGATACGCTAAACTTAACTGACTTAAGTAGCTTTTGCAAACTCAGAGCAGTTACGAAAATAGCATATTATTCGCAAAAAAGCATAATTTCATATGACGATGGAGCCTTCAAAAAACAGTCTAAATACTGAGTTTCAAAGAGAGAATAGTAAGTTACTTCTAAAAAATTAAAATATCTTTATATACGATTATATTTGTCTTCAAATTAAAGAGCAACACATTAAAAACAATTTTGAAAAAAGAACATGCTTGTTAGGAAGAATAAAACTTGCAAATAAGCAAGGGAACAGTTATTTTTACATGAAACCTGTTACCGTAAATCTGTAAAATAAAGTTGATAAAATGAGCTCAACTCATTCCAAACAGCTAACTTTTTTTAACAAAGGAAAATTGATTAATGCGTTTTAAACAAGTTGTCTAAACTGAATGAAACGTGCAAATCAGCAAAGGAAAACTGAAACACGTCTGGGAAACATGTTACCCATAAACCTTTTAAGTTGAATAAACAAGTAAAAGTTGCGAAGCAAGTGTTAATTTTAATGACAGGTTAAATAAGAAAAAGTTCATTTTAGGAAAAATTTAGATGCGTTAACGGCCCCTTCAAAAATTTAAAATCGCAAAAATGAATTTGTTACAAAATTTTTCTTTTGAAAAACAGTGTCAATGAGATTTGAAACTAACACTCCTAGACAGACATAGCTTTTTTGCTTTTATTTAAATATTCAGAACCTTATTTTCACTATATTATGAATAGATTTTCAAAAATTTCGCAAAAGCGGAACTTTTACAAAAAAATTCGACCCCCTTTTTTTGTAAAATTCTTTTCAGAAAATTATAACTTTATTTTTGCAGTTTTTCACAATTATTAGCATATTTTCCTAAATTTCACAAAAAAAAAAGATGTTTCACAAAAGTATGGCATAACCCCTGATCTAATTAAAAGCCCCATGTTGATTACTAAAATCTTTCTCAGAAAACTGAATTAATTATACTGAGATGAGTTCAATGTATAAACTGTTTAACATAATTTGTAATCCTATTAAAATTCATAGCTTGCCTATTAACGATAAGAAACTTTGTATTAATTCTCGGAATAATTAAACTGCTTCGCTGTATTATAAATGGATGATCCAATAATTAAATTCAAATTTGAAACTACAGATATTGTAATTAATTTATTTTCCGACAGAAACTTTTGTTTGTTAATAATTTTTCATTTGTTTCTGATTTTTTTAAATTTATTTACAGTATTTCAAAAAGAGGTAAAATATATTTAGTTAACTCCATCGTTGATTCAATGAATATAATTTAATTATATACAAAAATTTTGTCCTTCCGTTTTGAGCAAATTATGCAATAAAATTAATTATTTTATTGTACGAAGTATTACTTCAGCGTTACTATATATGAAGTAATTAATTAATAGTAGATTTAATTAATTATAATATTGAGAATACTAAAATTCCATAAAAAGTTTTTGAAATGAAATTTAAAGTCCAAGTTAAACCTAGGATAGCGCTAAAACATTTGCTATTGAATACAATTTAAAATTTTAATTAAATATGTAATTTATAAAAATTTAAATTCCAAAATTGAAATGAAATCCAAAATTCTAGATTTAAAAACAATAGAAGTTAAAGAAATAAAAATGCACAACAGGACTTTATCCTGGAGCAACCTGCATGCATTCATTCTGGAGCTTTTCTGTGTATTGGGTAATACGTGTCCCAAAGCTCTGAATGGAAAATTCACACAAGTAAATAATCATATTCAAAAGTAGAAAAGGAAAATAATCCGCTTAAAATTAATCTGCAAAATGAAATTGAAAAATATAAAGAGTTAAGAGTTAATTTCCAAATCTTAAAAAAAATAAATAAATAAATAAAAATAAAAATAAAAATTTAAAAAAACAGGATTATCTATAAATCTATTTAAAACAAGAATAAAAGTAAAACGCTAATTAAATTTAAGAAAAATGAATAATTATAAAATTTAAATAAGGATAGTATTTAGTACTAGTGGGCTGCGCCCCCTGCGCGCTAACGCTCGCCAATCCCCGAAAATTGCTACACAATCTTATATGGTTTGCTTCGCAAACCAAGCTCGCTTCGCTCGCTACTAACTTAGCTTCATTGCAAATGCACAAAATTCTAAGAATTCAAAACAATCATTCAAATTCATATAACAACTTTTTTAAAAAAAATAATTACATCTTTTTAGTAAATACTAAGTCATTAAAATAAATTTGAATTCAAATAAATGACATGCAATTCGTTAAACCTATTAGAAATGTGCTATACTAAAAAATCTTAAGATAAAATTTCTAAAACTGATATCTCTTTAAAAAGGTTAAAATTTTGGCTCAATTCACTTATTTAAATTTTTGATAGACTTAATTATTTAAGTCTATCAAAAATTTAAATAAGTGAATTGCAATGGAAAAACCTGCATAAACAAATAAATTCCAGTAAAACTAATAAATTCGTGATATAAATCAAAAATCGTCAAATAAATTGGTAATATATAAATTCGTGAAAAAAAGCGCTTTCGACAAAATACTAAAATAGAGATCAATCCACAAAGACTACTCATTTCTGCCTAGCTTATGCTCTCTCTGGTTATTTCAGTTTCCGTTTTTAAAAGCGCTATATGTCGAGCCATCTCAGCTAGATTTGGCATGTGACATTCTTAGCGACAATCATTGGTCGATTTTCTAGCGTTGCCATTCGGGGAGTTGTTATGAGGCTTTTTTTTTGTCGCCATGTAAGAGAAATATATATACAGATGAACTTAAAAAGAGAATAGATACACTAGAATACATCATCATTAACATCTGTCGGGGCCGCTGAGGCGTTATACGGTCTTTTCCCATTTATTATGAAAGTTGTTACGTTAAGGTAACATTTTCTAGTCACTGGAATTCAAATTGGAGTAAAAAAAAAAAAAAAAACTCAAATATTTTGTATTCTACATAAAGATGCATGCTACTGAAGTAAGTAATCACTGGCCTAAACTTCACGTCGCCTTTCAAGTTTCATTAGAAATTTCATTACATCTTGCAGCATAACATTTTAAAGCTTATTTGAAGAATTTGCAATTAACTTTGCAATTAGATGATCTAAAAAAACTGTTGAGATCGCGATGCATATTCTTATTTCGGATAAACCATCTTGCTCGTGTTATTTTTCGGAGAATTTTATTCTTACATCTTTTAAGTTCCTCCAGGAGTGATGGGGATCTGTTGCACTGGGCTGGTGGTGCGTGCGTTAGAATAACACAGGAATGTTAGAATGAGATTTAAAACAGTTCTATGTCAGAATTCTGACTGATTCCATGTCTGAGTTCCATGTTAGAGTTTTGAAGGAAAACTTGCAGTTTGTGACAGACTGTTTGTGCTTTATTGAAGATTGATTTGACATGATCTTTTCAATGGTGCATTCTGTTTATAGCCAGACCACGATATTTTAAGCATTCGAAATAGGGATAGTTTCGTTAAAGGGAATAATTTGATTTGATTTTGGGTGGATGGATTTTCTTTTAAGATGAATAATTTCAAATTATGATTTTTGTCCAGTCTAGATAACACTTTCCTACTTAATTAAATGATTCCTGGATTTTTTGATTTCACGATGATTCCAGTGTCAGCAGCGTGAAATGCAATGCATAATGCTGTTTAGATCCTGTGTGTTCCAAAATACACCCTATTAAATGTCTTCTTTAAATTGCAAGATGTAACATGTTTTGCTATCACAACTGCAGCCAACAAAAGAATTTTTAAAGATATTTTTGTCGCCTTTTAGGGATTATTAATATAGAATTATTCAGGATGCATCCTGTACTCGATGCGCCACCTGCCAAAGAAAAAGGATGCACTCGATGCGCCACCTGCCAAAGAAAAAACTTTAGGTAAAAAAAGGAAGTAGGTAGATTTACTTTTTCTTCATTATTGACCAAACTTGAATATTTAACCAAAGTATTCTTAATCAAGTCTTCAAGCCGGATGATTTTCAAGCCGTCTCAGAGGATCGAACCTCCGCTCTTCATAATGACAGCTCAGTACCTTAAACCACGAAGAAAAAAAAGTATAATGCGGTCTTAAAAGTAACATTATAACGGTTTAACATAGCTCTGGAGTTTTTTTAGACAGTGTATTACCAGTTTTCAAAACATAAAATCGTATCTTTACAAAATACCTAATAGTTAAAGATGCTTAAATTCTTTGACTCGATGAGCCTCGGAAGAATACAACATAAATTCTTCGAATGCTGCAGTTTTCTGAACCGTTCTTGAATTTAAGTTTAACATGACAGATCAAACAATTTAGACTAAGCAAGGCAAACAACAATTCCACCAGAAGAATTCTCCTGGTTTTGACTGCGACAATTGTTTCTAATTAAAGCCAATACTCCAGTTGCTTTCGAAATCCCAACCGAATTACATCCACATCAATTATTTGACAGGGAAAAGAGTCCCTCAGCTAGAAAAATCACAAGACAGAAGCAGGAGAAAGCGGGAAAAAAACAGGAAAAATTCATCCACTCACGTTTAATTCGTTGCTTTCTTTTCGCTCCTTACTTTTTCTTTAACGGGCCTCCAATTTACCCCCTTATAACATTTTACCCTCCCCAGTTAACCATTCGCAATCAAACAATGCCAAGGGTTAACAAAGTTCCGGTCACCGATTTTTCTGCGCTAAAGATAAAATTGAGAAAATACGGAGGCATTAAATTGTATAAAAGTATTCAAAGACAGTCTTGCTTCAAGATATATATAAATTAAAATCATATGTAAAATATTTTATATCTTCGTTGCTTCAATATTGATTTTAATAAAGCCAGAACATACATTATTCATCTCTGAATTGACGACGATCTCAAAATATTTATTTAAACATGGAGTGTGTTAACGTTGGTGTAGTTGGTGGTATACTACTGCACACTAAATTTGCATTTAAAAGTGTGAATATTGAACCTTTTTAGAATTCTTATGATAGATTTTTAATTTTTTTTCCATCCAATTTATTCAACAGTGCCCTTCATTTACTGACCTTAGCCACAGAAAATCATTCCATATTTTGAAATAATTTATAATTTATCTATCTAATTATCTTTCTAATAATTTATTAAATCATCTTTATTATATCTCATATGTCCCCAATGTTGGGAAATTTATTTTCATGCAATATAATTTTTTCAACCTGTATCCTGTCTTTCCTTCTCAACCCCTCATGCATGTTTCTTATTTCTCTTTTATATTGTCCAAAATTATTTCTCTTTCCCTACTGGTTAAACCACTTTTTTTCATGTTGTCTCTTTACTTTTCTGCAGTCATTTTGTGTTTAGATGCTATAAAGAGTCGCGTACTATATTGAACCGAAACTATAATACCATACTATATCGAACCAAAAAATTAAAACCGTACTATATCGAGCCGAAAATTTAATGTATTTGTCTAGTTAATTTTCTATTGTCATTTTGTTTTAGACGCTGAGGAAGATTCTCGTACTATATTGAACTGAAACAATAATACCGTATTATATCGAACCGAAACTATAAAACCGTACTATATCGAGCCGAAACTTTAACACATTTGTCTTGTTAATTTTCTATTGTCCTTTTGTTTTAGAAGCTGAGTAAGATTCTCGTATTATATAGAACCGAAACTATAATACCGTACCGTATCGAACTGAAACTTATTGCAACGTTTTTGCCTCGTTACTATTTTACTGTCATAAGGAAGATTCTTGTACTATGCGTCAGTTTCTGTTCATTTATTAGTGCTTTATCCACATTCGTTTGCTTAATTCATACGTTGCGTAAGACAAACCCTACGCAAAATTTTTCTATTGTCTTTAAACCGTTTAAATTTAGAACAATAAAAAAGTATAAACCATTGAGAATAGTTACGTATGTTTTTAATGTGACAGTATCTATAAATATAAAAAAATATTGTTTGTAAGGACTACTGTCTCCTGTCATGGGTTTTATAATATTTTGCTATTTTTTATAAATCATTTGTAATCTAATAAACGCAAGTAGAAATGTTATAAGCTCCGATCGCTGATTTTCTTCAGAAAGTAGCGGAGCTTCGTATGTTTCAGAATACATAAAAATATTCAGGAACTTTTCCAGTTCCCGGATTTCAGGGACTAAAATACACAAAGTCTTTGGAGACTTCTGTTTGGGAACATAGTATTGATTTAAATACATATGAAGTTTCCTTTTTTAGGATTGGGCGTTTGAAAACCCAACGTGTGGAAACTAGTGTAAATAAATGCTAGGGGAAAGTTTAGGTTGTATTGGAATTTTATAACTGCACTGAGAGCAACTTTTTTTTTCCAAGAACTTATATACCACCTGAAATAAAGTTTCTTGTCCTATTCATAAATTTAAAGCCCTTTCGCGATTTTTGAAGTATGATTTCCAGTGGAAGAAAAATGTCTCTTTTCCATTCTGCCTTTGGCAGTGTTATGTCGAAAATAAATTCGAACAAAATATCCAGAGAAAGATTTTTTTTCGATTGTTATCAATGAATTTTCTCTGCCCGAACTAAATATGAGGAGTTAGCATGCTACAAATGTCAACAAAAAAAACTGATTGAATTTATTTAACTATTCTCTTAAACTTATTTAAATTATTCCACCATTTTAAATAGTAAGGTCAAGTGGAAGAAGTAAGTAAATGGGGGAAAGGAAAGTAGGCTTACGTTAAAAAATATCATTATGAACCATTCCAATGCTTTTCTTCGTTTAAATTGAGATAATTCCTTTAATATTTTTAGAGACATTAACTGGGATTGCGTTAAGCATTTTCAGTTTTAGATACTGATAAAAAGTCTATTCTTTACAAAGTATCTGTTTACGATCAACTTATACTTCTGTCAGTTTAAGTTGCT
This sequence comes from Parasteatoda tepidariorum, assembly GCF_043381705.1. Classification (NCBI taxonomy): domain Eukaryota; kingdom Metazoa; phylum Arthropoda; class Arachnida; order Araneae; family Theridiidae; genus Parasteatoda; species Parasteatoda tepidariorum. Next base: position 41,894,417 of record NC_092211.1, on the reverse strand, counting down.
GATGAATTTTCTTCCATTATCATAGAAAACTTGCGAAAACTATTAATTTTAGTTCAAACTAGGACATCGAAAGGACAGATCTACGTAAAAATATAAGAATAAATTTCAAAATTCTTTTTGTTATGAATTATTTTCTAAGGTGAAGTAAAGTGGGTACATGGTTAGGCTTAGCTAAGTGATGTATGATAGGGATATTTTAGTATTTGATGCTCTATATTTCATAATGAAATAGCTTGAAAATAATTTACTCATTTTATTACAGCCCTACATAGTAATTTTTCTCTGAAAACAAAATTTCTTTTACATTTTATATTTTAAAGAGAAGAATGATAGGGAGGAAATAACAATCTAACAGACATATTAAACAATTAAAAAATTACCGAAATGGTACAATTTAGTATATTTAAAAATATAGACGAGTTTTCATGCAAATTTCTGTCTTCGTATGGCAGTTTTTTCATGGAAAACCAAATTTCCTTAAAATAACTAAATTGAATAAAATTACAATTATGCTATAAATAGAGAAACATTTTAAATTATCACAATAGATTTAAATTTAGCACTCTAATTTATCTTTTCTATTACACTTTTCTCTCTTTTTAATGAAATTGTGAAAGTTCAGCAAAATATACTGCATTTGGAGAGAAATCTAATTTTGAACTCATTAATTTAATAATACGGAAAAAAATGCTTTTTTAGAACTTACTCTCTTAAATATAATCAAGGTGCATCTATTTAATAGCATTTTTATTCCTAAAACAATATTAGCATATGTTTTTTAATGAAATATATACCGATTTTAGAACTATACACTTTATCTTACTCTGAGGCAAAGTGGGTATATAAAAACATGTTCTTTTGAAATCATTACTGTAAAAAAAACAATCAAACAAAATTGATAAGTTTTTTTTCATATTTAATCAATATGAACCCAATGTACTCAAAATGCATCAAAATGTTCATTAAAATAAATTATATCCAGAGAAAAAATAAGTTTGATTTTCAAAAAAAAAAAAAAAAAAAACTTAATTTTATACCTACTTACTCCACCTGACCCTATTTTTCTTAAATTCGATATCAGGTATTCTATCGAATACTTATGTATTTCATGGAATACTAAAACCTATTCAGCAAAGAATGAAGCGATTTAACATTTCACGTAAGCATTCTATAGAATGTTAAAAAACAAACTAGCTGTGTATAAAATACATCAAGCATTTTATAAAACGCCATATGTATTCTATGGAATACCGGTAATTTATATATCGCCGTTAACATATCAAATAGGCTTCCTCTATGGCATTTGTTCATTATTCATATTATGCATTATTTGTAGTCTTGAATTCGTATCTTTAAAATAACGGCTTCACACTGATTTGTTTTTCTACATCGCTTAAGAAGCATTTGACATTCTATGCAATGCCTATATAAAATGCTTAAAAATTCGCATATTTCAATCTTTGCTTGAACCATCAAGGAATATCTATGTATTTTATATATTATGTGCATTCTAAAATGCATTTTTATTCCATGAATAATATGTATTCTAAAAAAATCTATGTATTCTATTAAGTCTATCTATTCTAAAATTTCTATGCATTCTAACCTGCCTATATATTCTAAAATGTCTATGTATTCTGAAGAATGTCGTTGTTTTATACATTCCAACTACTTATAGGCATAAGACACTAACAAAACAAATACTTATGTTGGTGTTGTGACATGGTAAAAAAAAAGATACAACACGTTTTATGAAAATGTTATCTAACGATGGAAAAATTTTAAAATATAAAGCTTTAACATTTAGATAAAAAGTTCATAAATCTTTATATATTTAGTTTAATACAGTAATATATTTAGTTTGAAAGAATATATCCTAGTAGCAGAATACTGATTTACAACTAAATTTATAAGTAGCAGTTTTTGCGTAATTAACCAGTTAATTTATAATAGTGAGCCCAAAAACTTTAATACTTGTAGTTTATAAATAAATATTTTCTTTCCGCCAATAATGGATATAAAAAGAACTATTTACAAAACAAAATACTACTAAACTATATAAATACTATATTTGCTTCAATATCCTGCAATGATCTCTAAATAATATTAAGAAATATCATTTCCAGCCTGCTGATATAAATAATATTTTATCAAAAACTTTTCGGAGTTGCTTAATATTTTTTTTCCTTCTTTTTATAATCGTTGAGCAAATAAGAACTTTTTAAAACTTAAAAATAAATAAAAAAATCTTTACCCTACTTTCCACATCTAGTAATTTAAATGAAAATTCGTTTTTCAAATATATTGTACGGTGAAAGGCTCTGATATATGATTAAAGAGGAATGTTGGCGACGCCAATTAATTCCATTTCGAAGAGTTTTAAAGGAAAGCTGCCAAAACGTATGAACTTTTCACATGAAATGGTATAATTATATTATTTAATTTGCATTAAAATCTGTTTTGAAATAAAAGTGCATTTAGAATTAACAAGTACTTACTCGAAAACTTAGCCTTGTTTTATTTTCATAACAAGCGATTTTTACATAAAAAATTTTTTTTAATTATATAAAAATTAAAAAGTACGAGAGAAGAACAAAATAAGAAAATAAATAAAATAATATATATATATATATATATACCGTTGAAGGAACACCTACATNATATATATATATATATAAAGTGCATTAAGCAGACACCATAGTTAGACATATCAGTGATTAGCAGCTTTAAAACGCTTAAAAACATCAGTTAGGACCATTTTCCCTTTGTTACAATTGAAAAATATTTAAGGAAAATAAATAATTCACAGTTAAGAAACTCCTAATAACAATTAAATAAACTGTTATTTTAAATAAACTGAGAAACGTAAATTGTCAATTACTCTTCTATTTGGTAAAAGGAATCGGCAATCAAAGTTTAATATTGCCAAATAAATGGTAAAAAATATATTGTTATGGAAACGTGGTAATTTGAACATGTTATAAAAAGGGAGGGTAGAGCATGGTATAAAAACCATTTATTCGGTTAAATTTACTTAGTGGTTTTGTATTTTTACTTAACGAATGGAATTAAGAACTATACTTTAGAACAACGTTTCCCAAACTTATGACTTTTGTGTACCCTTTCTAAATTTTTCGTAACACTGTGTACCACTAATAACAAACTAAATGTATTTTTTACTATAAAAAAATTGCGCAATAGTCAAAATCACGACTGACTATTGCCACCACTAATTATTTTAACTGTTAACTCTGCAAAAAATAGCCAATAGAAAAATACGTAATCGCAAATTTTCATGGCTAGTTTTGTTTTCAAATAACATGTTTTTGAAATTTTCATTTATTCAAAGATATTTCGCGTAAGAACATGTACCCCGGCTAATCATTTGTTGTAAGATATTTCGCGTAAGAACGTGTACCCCCGCTAAACTGTTCCCGTACCCCCGGGGGTACACGTACCACACTTTGGGAAACACTGCTTTAGAAAACCTGAATTTCCGGTAAACCGTTTACCATAAAGAACGGAGAAATTACCAAATAAATGGTTTAAGTATCGTATATATTTTGTTTTCATAACCTGAAATTAATAATTTTTTCTCTACTAAAAATTTCTTTACCATGTAAAATTTTGCCAGAATTTTTTCCTCCGGGTGGTTTCCATTTTTCTATATTTCTAAGTTATAAAAAAGCTATCTAAGTTATAAACTTATTCCCACAATCAGAATTATTTTATTCGTTTAATTTTTTCTTAAATTCAAGCTTTTTTCGATAAGTATAAAACAATAAATAACTTCTCAGACAATTAGTTAGCGGGTAAGATTTCATAAAAAAAATTTTTTTAATAGTAAAGTAGATGCCCCGGAAATAAATCTGAAGAAAATTTCATTGGTTCATTTTTTATGCTTCATGAGCTTTTCCAATTCATTAAGTAACACACAAATTTGATTAAAATATTTTTTTTTCAAAATGCGTGATTAGATTTGAGGCTTAAAAGACTAATCTTCATTATTATGTAACAAAATTTCCTTTTTCCTTTTTGTTCTAATTAAATTCACAGACGATTAAGCACAAAAAAGTACTATTTATTCTTCTATAACCATAAATAAAGAGTTTTACACGCAAAAATGTAATAAAGAAATTTTAAGTGAAAAAAAATTCTTCTTGTAAAGTACAAAAAATTAATAATTATTTTTTAGAAAAAACTGTATTAAATTACCAGATAATTTACTTAAAATACTCACATAAATCGATGGCATGGTTTATTAATTTTTGTTTCTAATTTTCATTTACGTAAATATTTTTAATTTTATATATTTTCAGAGTTCAAAATAAAGTGAATGTCATTCAACGATTATAAAATTGAAAACTTATAATGAAGTATATGAAATGCAATATTTGTAATGCAATATATCAATATGAGTGTTACATGTATCAAACTAACATGTAACACTTCAGATATTATGGCAAAAAATTTATAAAATATGTATTATATATATTTAATATAACATCTCTGAAATGATAAATGCTAAAAAATGGTTTCAAGAATATTACAGAAACATTTTAAACTGTCGAGGTGCAATTAAAAAAACATAAATACATACGTATACTTTATAAAAATAGTACACATTTTTGTATGTTTAATAGCAGATGAATGCTTATGGTTTTAAAAGCCCCAGGACAACAACATTAAAAGTATTTCTCTGAAATTCCATTACAAACCAATTAATGCTTGATAATCCTATCGCTTTTGAAAATTATAACTGCTATTGATTTGTAAACTATGTTGCATTAATTATAAAAAGTAATTATTACAAATACGTTAAATTTGAAAAATGTATAAACTTACAATTCACGAAACATGCTGTTTTTGGGAATTCTAGTTTTTAGCGGCTACGTTTGATTTTCCATTTCTCCAATACGTATTTTTTGTCTAATCCATCGATAATATGTTCACCAACTTATCAGTGTCTTATAAAATTAGAAGTTCGTTCACTGGCTCAAAATTGGTTTAAACAAATTGTCTTAAGATGCAAGAAGTTGATGTATATTGGAACAGTTCGCAATTTAAATTTTAAACGGTTGACAGATTTTTATTTTTAAACTGCCTGTGTCGGTTAACCCTTTCCCTCTCACTTCCATCAAAATCATGAGGTGAGCTTTCGTTTTCTATTTCTTGTGCCCGTGATATTTCCGGCTCGAGGGTTCAAAAATAATGCACCAATAAGTTTTGATTATATGTACCGGGATTTTTTTAAATTTCTTGTTTTTCTTGTTAAAGGGCTGCATCAGGATATTTTTATTGTAATTGGATATAGTTTATTTTACATTAGATGTCAGCACTATCCAAATATACATATTTGTGTAAGGATTTCGTACTCTCAGCTTATCCTTTTATGCTCTTTATGAATACACGTGGTTTGTGCTCAGTGATAAAATATTTTTTTATTACTGTCGAGTCAGAGTTACATGGACATATGGAGTATATATGGAGTTTTAAATTTCAAGCTAAACAAATTACAAAAATCAAAAATTAATACATTTATTCTACATACACCTTTTTTATATAATTATTTTGAATAAAAAATTGGCATTTGTATGACTGTTTTCTTGAGAAATAATAATAATTTTAAAATGATATCCAAGAATAATGTATTAACTTCTCGTCTAGCTTCTACTGTATCATGCAGTTTAGTCTTTCAGTACAGAAGACGAAGATGATAGTAGTTGAGACAATTTCAACAATTTAGCAACATACAAATCACCTTCAGCGTTTAAAAACAACTACATAAACACTGTACACTGTAAGATATACCAAATAAAAAGTACCAACACTTAGTGTGCCGGTACTTCCTAACGTAAAATCCATTTTTACAGGCACAACGGGAAAAAAATCTGATAAACCGTAATTTTTACAGTGATAATTACTGTAAAATCACTGAATCACTTTAATTAAATAAATATTACTGCAAAAATTACGGTATAATATCTTACAGTAAAAATGTATTTTACGGTAAAATAAATTATATGGTTCATGCACCAAAAGTGCCGCTACTTTATACTGTAATTTGATCCGGGAATTTTCATAGCATACATTGTATAAATTTTTCGAACATGCTTAACCATATGACAGTTCAAATTTCAGAAACCTTTAATATGGTGAAAAGTTAAACCCAATAATCATACTTCTTTAGCTTGATTACACAAATTAACTCTAAAATAAAAAAAAATTAAAAAAACACGTTACAGCTTAACACCTTATCTAGGTTGCAGCAGCCGGCCAGGTAGCCAAGCAGTTAGCGCAGCTGACTGCGAAGCCAATGGCTGCGGGTTCGAATCCCGCTCTGGACATGGATGTTTCTCTCTTGTGTTGTCCTCTGTTGTGTGTGATGTGTGAATGTGGCCCACCCTATGAACGGGTTTGTGGCAGTGTGACGTGGATAATGTTGCTCGCCTCCGTGACTTTGGTTTACAGGTGCCCACTGGGTAACGTAAAATGAGTAACAATTCCGGCATCTTCTTAGGCGAAGAATAAAGTTCAGTGCCTGCCATTCGGAAAAAAAATAGGTTGCAGCAAATCTATATAATATCATGGTTCAAAGATATGGATATTATTCAAAGTTAAACTCATTTTTGTTATAAAAAAATTATTGATTTTGAACTTTCAACTTTAGTAAATAAACAAAATACAAAGAAGCAGTACTAATAGTTTTGAAAACAAATTGCAAAGGCAAAAAACTAATACCAGTATTTTTTTTTCTTCAACACCAATAACAACGTGTTTGTGGACCAACGTATTTTATATAAGAAAACATAAAATAAATGATGAACTTCTGGTTTAACTTCCACCATCTTATCTTGCAGTTAATTCTTTCAACACAGAAAGCGACGATGATAGATGTGACAGAATTACCGAATCCGTTTCCTTTTGAAAACAATTCAAAAACGGCAACTCCGGTTTCCGTATTTTTACAGCAAAGAAAAATCTCTTTTATAAAAATACAAATGGTAGTGGGATATATTCTATTTTGTTGGGGACACAGAATATTCTCCATTTATCATTCTAACAGAAGAGAGAGATGAAGAAAAAAAAAAGTTTTTAAACGGGTAAGCTGAGAACACAGGGGGTGGTGATATCAAAAGTTCAGAAATGAGTAATGCAAACAAATAAATAACTAAACACATCAACGTCCGAATAAAAAAAGAAAAGTTCTAGAAAATTTATAGAGTTGGTGTTGGGTGGGGAAAGTGGCGTAAAAGCATTAGTTTTTAACTTCGTTAATCAGCTTTTAAGCGGAGAAAATGTTCAAAACTTTTCTGCCAGGATGGCCCAGGCATTTAGCTAATGGATGAAGCTACTGGATGCAAAAATTATTCTGAATTAATCTACAGCGTAAGCCTTGACTCGTTGCTGGAGAATTATGATTAATTTTGTTCCAGCCTTGTTTTGTCACATTAAGAAAGCTGTGCACAGTAATGTTTTCAGTTCTAAAAATACCCGTTTAGGCGAGATTTAAGAATAGTTTTACCAATGAACTAATGCATATTTGCAAGCTATTTTTAAAGGGCGGTTATACCACATCACTAATGCTAAAAGGTTTTAGAGTCCTTCTCAAGAATAGTAAAAGTAATAATAATAATAATAAGATAAACCAATATCACTTTTTAGAAAAATGCATTCAATATTGAACCATTACATTTGGATAGTAAACCTTAAAAGAAACTTAATAAAGTATTAAATTGAGCTATACTTGATTTCTGGTATAATACTATCTTGTAATTAAATACAAGAAAGAAATAGTTTGCAGGATAATATGGTTACATTTAGCACCGTAATAAGGTTTAATAAGTTAGCGGCAAATTAAAAAAAATAGTTTTGTTCAAAGCTATTTAATATTCCTTATGGTGTGTCTTCAAAAGGAATCTATATAAAATTTTCAAAAATGTATGATAGAAAGATGAAGGAAAATAATAAGTATAAAGAATATATGTTGAAAGTAAGAAGAAAAATTATTGATTGAACAAGGAATAATTAAACTTAATTAATTGAACCAGATTGAGAAAACTAGGAATTTATGATTGAAAGACTGAGTGACATAGAGAAATTGATTGACTAGATGCATGAGTTTTGCCATTTAATTTAATGGCTCAAAATTTGGATGCGGTTTTACTGCTCTAAATAAAAGTTAGGAATTTTTTCTTTACCTACTTAGAAAGTTCTTATTTATGAAAGTCTCAAAATGCCTTATTTAAAAATTGAAGGAACAAGGACAAAATGATAAAGGAAAAGAAGAAAGAAGGAAAAGAAAGGTCACTAGCATAACATGCAGCTATTAACAGCAGATTTTCTCTTAAATGCTTTTTTTTCTCTCTTTTTTTCTATAAATTAAGTGTACATGTGTATATTTTTGCTCCTTAACGAAACTTTGCTGTTATGAGAAAGTTTTACTTTTTTAAAAATAATTTTTTTAAACTTACGACTGTAATGCTATTTAATATAAAAATGCTAGCTTATTTTTCTTTTAGAAAACATTTTTCATAATTTTATTATTTACAAGATTTCGCAGATTTTTTGTAGCATCTGCTATGATAAAGAAAATTATAATGTAGATTATTGATTGCTATAAAGTACCGTTAAAAGTCACATTCTATACAGTGTGTCAAGAAAATATTGAACAATTAAATATTTTTCAAATTTGAGGGATTAAATCATGATCCTAATTAAAGAAATCATTCATTATTCTATAGTATTTTTATGCGAGATTAAATTTTCTCATAATTAACAGAATTTAAATTTTTATTAGATTCTCGAAAATGAAAAGTTCATCAACGTTTAATCAATAAAAACTTTAAAAATTTCATTATTCTAGCTTTTATTATGCAAGATATTTTATATTTGAAATTTTTATCTAATGAAATAGGAAACAATGTAATTTGGGATAATTTTAACAAGTAGAACTAATAATTACCTCTGCTAAGGTTTTAGAAACTAACTAAGAAGAAAGTAAAATTTTAATTAAAAATTCGTCGTTGAAAATAGAATTTAAGTCGGTCTCATTTATTATTCTGATAGAATTCAGTTATTCTCATGATTAGATTTAAGTTTGTCTCATTCGTTATTTATTATTCTGAGCACAGTAATAATCAATTTAGCTTTCCGAAATTTTTATTTTTTATTATATTTCCTTTTGTTAAAAATAATGTATATCGATGCATGTTATGCATATTTAATTATGTACTTCGCAAAATGTTTATTTCAAAATTAAATAATATTTTTTATTCAAAATTGGCAAACTTATATAATTTTGTTTAAATACACATTTAATTAAATTATTCTAATTAAATAAGAATAAATTATAAAAAGTTTGTTGTTCACTAGATTTTCTTTTTCTTTGAAAGTAACATTAACAATCACATAGTAATTTTAAAATGCTTCTGATCATATAATATTAAAATACGTAGCTTATCACATGAAACTATTTTAATTTTCAAGTAAATTCATCAAAACGAAGTGTGTCTGTAATAAAATTAAATGATAGATAAATATTCTCTTTTATTTCAGACACGTAATGAAATTTTGATTACAGACGAGATTTATCGTCTTATACATTAGCGCAAAATTTAAAAAAATTGCTATCGCTGCACTTTTCTTAAAAAAATAACTTTTCATTAATTTTATTTTTTTATCTATCTTACTTTACTAAAAAGGCGAAAATTTTGTATGGAGAGTTATTTAAATTAACCGATTTTTTTTTAAAATTATTAAACAATAGAATAAATGAGCAAGCGATACATAAAAATGTTGCGTAAAATATTTTATTATTCACTTATTTATTCATTTTTACCGTGCAATGCTTATTTTTATTTATTTTTACCATGTTGTGCATATTGAAAATTTTGAAAGTTATTAATAGAAAATACAAAAAATAAATTCATAGCAAATGCACACTCTTTCTCTCGCGCTTAAAAGAAAAATTATTGTTTGTTGGAAACTTTCGCAAGCATCCATAGAAAGTAAAGTAAATTTTTGTTTCAGAAATCGTAAGAAACTTGTACTGCTAAAGCGTTGTTTCGTATCATGTACTTTTTATTTCTTTTGAGAAGTGGATGATTTTTGTGAATTGTTTATTTATTTATTTGGTCTATTTCTTTTTTTTTTCTCTCTCTTTTCTTAGAAATTGAGAAAAATCTACACATAAATTTGTGAATTTCTGAGCACAAAAACCAATGGTATGTTTAGACTTTTCGCAATTTTTGTGATATTGAGAAAAATCTTCTCATAATTTCGAGAATGTGTGAAAATAAAATTCTATTTCTTTCGAGAAGTGAATGACTTGTGTGAATTCTGTATTTTTTTTTTTTTTTGGGGGGGGGGGGTATTTCCTTTTTTTCTTTTTTCCTAAAAATTGAGAAAAATCTATGCATAAATTTGTGAATTTCAGAACACAAAAACCAATGGTATGTTCAGATTTTTCGGACTTTTTGCGATATTGAGAAAAATCTTCTCATAATTTTGAGAATGTGTGAAAATAAAATGCTCTTTCTTTTGAGAAGTGAATGATTTTTGTTAATTGTGTATTTATTTATATATTTTTTTGGTCCATTTCTTTTTTTCTCCCTCTTCTTAGAAATTGAGAAAAATCTACGCATAAATTCGTAAATTTCTAAACACAAAAACCAATGGTATGTTCAGATTTTTCGCAATTTTTGTGATATTGAGAAAAATCTTCTCATAATTTTGAGAATGTGTGAAAATAAAGCTCTCTTTTTATAAAAAAAATTAAAAACCGTGTCTTCCAAGTAGTTATAATTTTAAAATTATGAAGTAAAATCACCATAGAATCCATGTTTAAAGGAAATTCTGCGAAGTGTCCGTTTTACTTATAAAATATTTTGGGAAGCGTTTATTTCTATGATAAAAATTTTAGTGAAGAGTTAGCTTTAACGATAAAATCTTTCGTAAATAGTCCTCTCGCTTTAAAAATAAAATAAAAAATAGTGAAGGGTTTGTTAACGAACGAAAATTTCACCTAAAATTTTTACCTAAATTAAAAATCGCCTAAATATTGTGTCTTTATTTTTTTAATTATTTTAAGAGAAAATTGAACAAACTTCATTGAAATTTTTTAAATCAATGAAACCATAAGTATATGAAAATGAAAACTAAATGTTGATTTAAATGCTCTCACCTAATTGCCAAGTAATATTTGGAATACTATTTCGCAATTAAGTGAGACATAACAACAGATCGGTCTATACAAAGTTTTATATGCTCGCAACTGAATGCAACTTTAATTGCAACACTTTTCTAAGGAATAAGAGTCATATTTATTCACTGAAATGGATGAATGAATAAGTAAACGGGATTTATAGTAAACAAATTAAAATAAAAAATTATAAATCTAACTCTTTGATGGAGATATAGAACATCAATAATAGATGGCAGCACGATTTATGATGACATTATTTATTTAAATAACTTTGAGGGGTGAGAAGGAAATAATGAAATTTATAATTTTTTTCCAATAAAAATTTGATATTGGGAAAAAATACTTAAATTTGTAACTTGTAAATTTAAAATTGCCACTTTTTGTTCTTAATTTATATAAGGGCTGTATACAAATCTCAGAAGCTCACGTACGAGCAAATAAAAATATCGCTTATAATTATTACTTACAGATTATACTTACAAATTATTTTAGTTAAGACAACTTTTATTTTTTGAAATTTTTGTATTTTTAAAATGTTGTGGTTGAAAAGAGCCATTCATCATGATCATTGCTTTTATTGTGATTTATCTACGGAAGATTTTAATATTTTAGAAGGATAGAAGAATATTGTAGTGCTGCCATCTATCAACATTATTTAATAGCTCAAAGAAAATCAAACTTTAAATGGACAACAATTCTCATAATAATTTCGACTAAAAGTATTCTCTTATGATCTTTAAACAATATCTAGTATACTCCTTATAGTAAGTGGCAGACTCCCACGTAGTGCGTAACTCCCAGTTTTTTCCTTATAATAAGAATTTGAATAGAAAAAAAAAGTACATAATGTAAATAAGCATAATACGCATGATTTAAAGAGCTGCTTTTTTCTCTTCAGAATTTCTCTTAGGCTTATTGATGCAGCCACAAACAAGAAACTAACAGAATAATTTTCATTCATTTATTTACTTCAGCTAATCATTTATCAATGTAACCATTAACTGTTCCTTAATTCCATAATTTAATTCAGCTAAGCTCGGAAGAAAAAGTTTCTTTCGTATAAATAATACCTTTGCGAGGCTAGATTTTTTTTCACTTAATTTGCATCAACACATATAATTAATTAAAACTAAGTAAAGATAACAACCTCTTATCTATCATTGAAAAATATTAAAATAGTTTCACCTAAAATCAAATGTTTCTATCGATCTATTTCGAATTTTATGTCTTATGCCTTTGATCAGTAAAGTTTTTAATCAAGTATTTATCTGTAATTTCATTAATTATTTATTTTAAACATACCTTTTAAATCCATTACTCATTGTATCTCATTCATAAGATTGTACAAAAGTGAGGTAGGAATTACAGAGTTTCCTATCCTTTTCGGCCGCGTGATGAAGTATTCAATTTAAAATATTAAACTTATGTTGTTTTAACGATATTTTTTAAATTATTTTTTAAACTTATTTTCTGTTTGGGTCCATAAAAAGAGCTAAATAATAATTAAATATGTTCATGATCAAATCTCGAAAAGCTGTTTCAAAGAAACTGAGAAAAGTGACTCTGCGACAGTATTCGTAAATTTTCATGGAGTTAATTACCGCTCTTTCAGAATATAGTGAATAGTCACGTGCTAAATAAGATTTTTGCATTTTGACCAAACATTTTTAATGCAAACATTCAGTTTGAAAGCAAACATCAAGCATACAAGTTTAATTAATAAAATTTTACTTCGCTTATTTCACTGAAAGTCAGAAGCATGAATGTTAAAAGATATTATTGCATAATCTAAAGGTCATTTACATTTTTCTTAACAAATTTAAAATATTTACAGTTTAAATTACTAAGTAAATTAATGCACTGAAATTGCAAAACTTAACAGGAAAAAGAAAAGCGCATTCAGAATCATATACAAAGTTAATATTTGGCTCATAGCGTATGTATTTGTATCTCTTACTACATTTTAATTTTTAATATTAAGCACAGCATTCATTTCGTCATATTTAATTTTATAGACTTTAAAATAACTAAATTATAATCAATTGTCTTTATCGTAACTTAAATATCCCCAAAGAAAATAAATATACATAGTAAGTTCTTCAGAATTTTCCATTTATTCTAAACTTGGTTAGTCCACTGTTACAACATCCATGACCTAACTACTAAATCAAAATGACTTACGTTGTTTGAAGCGGACCTTAGCCGTGGGCGGTTGCCTGACCAACGGCCTAACCGATATTGCTTTCCTATTAGTATATATTCCATTGTCCAGTTGCTTGACCCGCACAACGCTATGTACACTTTTCCTTTGATGGTGACCATGCTTGTTGTGACTCACAACACTGCTTGACCGTTGGAAATGCAAACCCACCGGGCAATTTCCCATCACAAATATCTTCTAAACACCACAAACTCATCATGAGCCAGACGATAAATTCATAAATCGAGCTGATGGCTCCAATAGGGTTGACGCCTACATCATCCTCATATGAAGATTCCAGAGAGAGAATTACGATCAACAGCGCCACTCCTGTGGGGAGTTTTGTTTGTGAACGATTGTTTATTTATTTATTTTTCATCCTCTTGCTCTTCTACCATCCCTCAAACCCTCATCTTCCGAAAACTGTCCTTAATGGCAGGATAGGCCCTGCGCTTCAGCAATTGAATTAATTGTCAGAGGAGTAGGGTTTGCCCAGCCCATAGATCAAAAGAACGTTTTGGGGAAGTACTAATGGATACACTTGGTGATGAGTGGTAGTGTTTTGTGAGATGGGGCAGTTTGTGTGTGTGTTTTGGAGGATATGTGCTTTTTGTACTTGGGTTGACGCAATTATTTTTGATGACGGGGCAAACAGGAAAATACAATTAAAGGAATGAACAAATCAACAATGTCCATTATCGCCAGAGAAGAACACGGTGGTTGAAATGTTACACTTTTTTTGGTATATTAAATATATTAAACTTCAACATTTAATCTACCACATTAATGCATACTCTCCAATTACTACGAAATTTTAAGACTTTATTGAACAATTACTATAACTTAAAACTATAATAATAGAAACAAACAATACTAGGAAGGCCAGGGAGCCAAATGTTATTGGCAAATACCGTTAAATAATAAATAAATAATTGTCTAATGAATAAAACAGTTTTCATTCATTTTATGCTGATGCGAGTAGGGGGTGTTTTGATCTTGTTCATCAATGACCATACCTTAAAAAATTTCTGTTTAATGAATTCATATTAAATATACCAAACACTTAAATAGTGTTTTAGTTGTTACTGATAATATTTGAAACTGTGTTAAGTCTGCGTTATTTAACCACAATGTTACTTAACCACATATTATATTCACAATGGTTGTATGAATAGACTGCACTATAAGAAATTCCTGATCAAATTAGGTAAAAAGTGCAGGCACCCTGTCGGCAGCATCAGTAAAATTCATTGGCAGTGTAAAAGGAAAAAAAGCGAGACGTAATAAAGAAATCCAAATCAAAAAGTTAACAAATGTGTCCCTTTTTTTTTCTTTTCTTTTTATTTTACACCATAACACATTTCTCTTTTTTCACTTATTTTTTTCAAACAGAAAAAAAAAAATACTTTCTTTATCCCGAAATTCGTAACCAGTGATGCATGCTCCGAATAGTTTAAACGAATTAATCTATATTAATTAATCAATTAATTAACTAAGTAATAATAATCAATTAATAAATAATCATTATTAATCAATCTTTATTAATTCATTAATTAATATTTATTATTAATTATTAATTAATCTCAAATCTTTACAGACGTCAGCAACTTTAACAATTCAGAATATGCTGCTTTAATTGTAAATTTCAAAGAAACCCTTAATGAAAAACACTATTTAGGTTAAATAAAATCAAGCACTCTTAGAAAGCAGGACAGAAATATTAAATTAGCTTTACTAAAAATAAATGTATAATTGTTCGTGGAAAATGCATTCTTTTAAATTAGAAGAAATAAAAGAATTTCTCCTATTTCCAATTACACAGTACAAAATTGTTCATTTATTTTAATTGAGCATTACATAAACTTCATAAATAAATAAAAACTATAAAACGAGTTCAGTTTAATTCCCAACGAGATGTAGAGAAATTTTAAATGAACATAACCTATTAAATAATAATCAAACACAACCGTTGACAATAATATTTAATAAACAAAAATTAAACAGATAATTAATTTATGCTAATATAATAAAATGCTAATTTTAACCGAATCCAAAGCAACACATTTAAAATATTGAAAAGGAATGGTTGGTTAATGCGGTTTTAAATTAAATGTATTTAATTGATGAAGAAGATGAAAATTTGATCATCTTTTTATCTGAGTTTGGGCTTTAATGGAGTCAAAACGTCTGCTTTCAGATCTTAACGCCCATCGTTGCTATGGTGACGATCAGAAATCTATCTAAGATCATGGTAGTGCTGAGATAATTGACATATTAATTTGGCGGATAAATTAAAGGCCGGAACGCTGTAAAAGAAATGAAAAGAGCGCCGAATGATTTTATGGTCTTCCTTTAAAGTCGTTACGAGTTCTCTATATTTAACTTGTGATAGAAGGGCTTCCTGTAGGATTCAGAGAATATTTAACGCGAAAAAAAAATGTAAGGTTATTGCTAAATGTAAAATCTTAGATTCATTCCTTAAGAGTATTAGAAATTTCAGAATTATTCCTAAAATCACCATAATTAAGTACTAAATGACTACATCAATAAGAAACTGGAGTCATAGTACACAAAGAAAACAATTTTGGTAAAATTACAGTACTGTTTCGTAATAACATTTCCGGTAAAACAAAATCATCATTCCGATGATAAAAACAGCATATATGGTATATATATGAACCATTCATTTAGTAATTTTTCCGTTCATATGGTAACGATTAACCGGGAATTCTGGTTTTTTAAAATTATAGTTCTTATTACCAAACATTTAGAAAAAATACAAAACTGAAAAGTAAATTTAACCGAATAAATGGACTTCATGCCATGAAAGAAATCATAATAAAATTACCAAATATTGTCACGTTTACCAAAATTTTATTTATTAAACTTACATTATTTATTAAATTTTAATTTATTACATTATTTTATTGTTTTTCATTCATTAAATTTTATTTTTACCACGTTTACAAAATTTACCAAAATTATTACCAAAGCGCTTCGGTGAAAATTACTGAGGTTTTTGGTGTATGCATAGAGCCAGAAACACGTGCAATTTACCCGTATTCGTATTTAATTATAGTACATAGATGTTTATATTAAGATGTATGTTTAATGATTTATATTGCTGATGCTTTAATACTAAAATATGTTAAATAAATAGAGTACTCACGTCTGATTGTTGGAGGACCTCCACCTCCCCTACCACCACCCTTATTATCCTCCACCGCCCAGTCGCTCTCTGAAAAAGCAAAAATAACAGTTTTAGAACAATATAAATAATCACAATCACTTAAATTCACAGATTTGTCTTTCATGCAATATTTTACTTGTTTATCACTAATCCTTCATAGGTAAAAATAGTTAAATTAAACTGAAAAAACCCATTCTTAATTTATGAAATATAGTTTAATGTTTTCAGTCCAAATACATTTCAACCTAATTACACAAATAAGCACAATCACTTAAATTCATAGATTTGTCTTTCATGCAATATTTTATTTGTTTCTCGCTAATCCTTCATTGGTAAAAATAGTTAAATTAAACTGAAAAAATCTATTCTTAATTTATAAAATATTGTTTAATGTTTTCAGTCCAAATATATTTCAACCTAGTCTAAAAAAAGCAAATTTAATAAGAAAGAAGTAGTAAATATAATGGATGTGATTAAAATATATAATACAAATGGAAATTCATGACATTAAAAATTATAATTGCGAATATAAAGCGTTCCTCATGCATAAAATATGAATTGCGTGATACCGTTTTAAACATGAAATATTTTTCAGCAGCAAAGAAAAAGAAATAAATTAGAAAGTAATACTTGCGAAGTATAAATTCAATTTTATTTTATACAACTCATTTTTTGAAAGCACTAACAAAATTACGGTAGTTTGTAATAAATATGTATTATGATTATTTGTTATAAATAAATAATAATATAAACAATTGCTGTCCAATTGTTAAAATCTCTTTTGATCAACGGTTTTTAAAAGAATTTTAAAATTCATATATTTTTTTAAAATTCAATCACGCTTGTGACGTATTTTTATATCAATTATTTTAATGGGTAAAATTATGCAGAATACTTAAATTTATAAATATACCATACCTAATAAATGTACTTGCAATATTTAAAACAAAAATTCATTTGAAAAAATAATGCTTATTAAGTAATAATGATAACTTACGTTCCAAAATTGGTTTAAGTTTCACGTAAATCATGAACACAAAAACACTGTCAAATATCTTTACATTTTAGTATCCTTTTGTACATTCAAGCACATAACAACTTAACAGCCACTTAAAATATCCAAAATGTAGCTACAATTAGAAAGTCAGCTCCATAATTGACGAAAAAAATATTTACATATTGAAATTTTCCTTATTTGTTCTATGCAAACGAAAATGAAACAGATTAAAGATATCCAGAATTTAACAAGAGCAAACGATTTGAAAACTAAACGTGCAAAGAGAGAAAGATCTTCAGAACTGAAGCGAAATTATAAGAGATGAGGACTAAGCGTTTGTGAACTTAGTGTTATAATTAAAGGGATGACTCAACATCTTTCAACAACTTAAGAGTCGTTAGCTCGGCTCGAAGATATCCGAAAAAGCAGGAAGTTGTATATACTCCATTCTTTTAACAAAGGGGGAATATCTGCGGTTGATAAAACAGTTTATGTTTCGTTGGAATACCAATTACATTGGGTCATATAATAGAAAAAAAAGTTGATAAAAATAAATTCTCACGAAATACATTCGGGAAAATGTTAAAGAATTTCGCAAATTGTTATTTGTTTGCACATGCGTCAAATTTTTTTTCTCCCGAAGCTATGGCACTTTCACGAATTGTAGATACTCTCCGTAAGCGGATTGTTATAGTTTTGAAAATACAGTTAAAAAAATTATTTCTTATCAGATCATATTTACACTCTAAGAAATCAATTACAAATTGGAAATTAAGAGCCCATTCAAGCTGCTTCAGATTGCCCAAGATCGAAGGAAAATGCTTAGAAACTAAATTCAGGACGAAATGTTTGCACACACGCGAGTCACATTTACGTGCATATGCGAAATACACCGAATTAGGGGATGGTAGATCCGACATGGAGTGACATGTGTTCCAGCTTATGTAGCAATCGTCGAGAACTCAAAGCAGCAAATTGTTTGTCAAAGTAGACTTGAGCATTCTTTATGGGATTAAGATATGAAGATCTAGCTGGCAAACCTTCCGACAAAGATCTTCTCGTTGTAGAATTCATCGACGTGATGACATGCTAATATTATGGATTGGCCAATTGTAAGTTTACTACGATTGTGATTTTTTAACAATCGGTCGCTGCTTTTTTTTTCCGCATACGTTACATTAGCTGCATAATGGGCTTTATTTTTTCTCCATATTTCGGTGTTAGCCAACTTAAGAGGACGCTTTACGGTGGGAGAAGCTTTTCATCGCGAATTCTGTTATAGAAGATTAGAAAATAGATTGTTAGCTTTTGGAGGCAATTGAGAAGTGGATTAAAGCTTGAAAACTGATCATTGTACAACAACATACATGTCGTTTTTTAACAGAACTGTCAATTGTAAATGAATAAAAGTAGAATTTGTTATTCTAACTATTTAACAAAAAAAAGTGCGACAACAATATTCTATAACAAGTTCAATCGATAATAAATTTTGTAATATTAACAATTATTTAAACCTTAAAACAAAGCATAATCCAAAATAACATTTAAGACATAATATGAAATTTTACATTAAAAATGATTCACACAAGCTTAAATGAGTGTTTACGGTTTTCTATTGTAACTTTTACAACGCATTAGTTATGAAGCATATATCAGTTCCAGTTGTAGTTGTAGTTCATTTACGTCGCACTAGAGCTGCACAATGGGCTATTGGCGACGGTCTGGGAAACATCCTTGAGGATGATCCGAAGACATGCCATCACAGTTTTGATCCTCTGCAGAGGGGATGGCACGCCCGCTTCGGTAGCCCAACGACCTGCACGGGAAGTCGAACACTTTACGGTAGCACAGTTTAACGAGGACCAATACCGCACACCCTCGATCCCTACGCAGACTGATCCAAGTGGTCACCCACCCGCACACTGACCGCAGCCAGCGATTCTTGACTTCGGTGATCTGCTGGGAACCGTGTCTTAACGATCAGTCCACTGTGGGACATCTATCAGATCCATTTGAGCCCTTATTATAATGAAAATCACATCTTAATGTGTGAAAAACCAATTACAAAATTTAAAAAAATTATATAAGCCTAGATTTACTATTTATTTTTTTTATTGCGTTAGGCAGGCCATTTTTTAAATAAAATCGTATTTCATACTTATCTATCTTCACGATAATATCACGTTCATTCTTTGTCGTTGTCAATAATCACCTCGGTATTATCGTGTTTGATATTTACAACTGTCAATAATTATTGTATTCTTAATATTAATGTATTCACGTTGCATCGTAAGTATAAATTTTACCTATCATTATGGCTATAATAAAAAAATATCCATATTTCGAGATAAATCACACAGCTCTATTGTATATATATATTAAATGAGTCATTAAAAAAAATTTATAATCTTCCTTTAAAGACCTTAAATGAAACAAAGGAGGTAAAAAAATAATAATAAAATAGGAAACAGAACATTTGATGTCAATTTACGACATGAACTTTTCATAAGTCATACGATTAAACCTTCGTAATTACAAAACCGGGATAGAATAAGCATTGTTTAACGTCCTGGACGTCAAATTTTGTAAAAAGAATCATTAATGAGGGTCTACCAGCCTGGAATAGAATTTCCTTTTTAGTTTTCAGAAAGCATTCCATCCAACAACCTGATCATTCATCACTGTCAAACTAAAAAGTTATTCCAGAGAAGAATTAAGTAAAAAATCAGTGAAGTCTTATCCTCCCCCAAACCAGACTGCACGCTATAGCATTTTATGTGTATAATATATTCAATGAATACTGCAGAGAGTTGACTTAATTTAGAAAAATGTCAGCAACACTTTTGTTGGTAACTTTAACACTAAAAGTTCAAGCAAATTTGTATATATATATAGATATATTTAAATCTATAACTTTGGAAATTTTAGAAAAGAAAATGTTATATATCATCATAAATAATAATATTTTATTTTGCTTTTATTTCAATTATTTAATTTTATACATAAATATATGACTTAAAGGTAGGCAGCTTGACGATTTCAGCCATCATGGTAGTAGTTGTAATTGAAAATCATTCCGAATAGAATTTAGTACAGATATTTATTTTTATTCGAGATTTTCGTTTAGTGCAGGGGTTTTCAACTTACATGAGGCCGGGGCCGTAATTAAAAACACCTGTCAAATGGCGGGCAGCAACGTTATCAAAATTTTATCTAGGACTCTTTTATGTTTGAAGGAACATTAAATAGTACTGTCAGATTTTTATTAAGTTGTACAAAACAAACGTATTGAATTGCAAATTAAATTAGAAGTAGATTTTTAAGCAACATACACGATTTTTGTATTTGAATAAATATTTTCTTGGATGTAAAACCTGAGAAATAAATTTTTTGAGCCGTTGGTATGTTACATTTAACAGAAACGAAGAAATTAGGGTTTCTTAACGAAAGAGAAGTAATTTAAACCCATATAGATTTTTTACGAAAATTGTCCGCAAAAAGTGAAAACTAACATATTTTAGTTCGCGGGCCACAAAAAAAGGTTTCACGGGCCGGATGTGGCCCGCAGTTGGTAACCACTGGTTTAGTGGAAGATTTATGTAAAGCTTATACATTCTTGTGAACAGATTTCCGTGCAGGGAAGTATCGTGTAACTATTTCTTCTTATATGACTGTAATTCATTCTTATACTAGGTTTTCGCGTTGGCATTCAGCCTTATAAGAGCAGATCTTAATTCACTAGAGGATTTTCGTGCAGCTATTCATCCTCTAATGAATTGATTTTCATGTAGCTACTGCGTATAGTGAAAGATTCCGAGTCAAATTTTGTGTAGTTATTTATTTTTATCCGATGAGGTTTTCGTGTAGAGGAAAATTAGCGTAAAGCTATCTATCTTTATTTGAATAGATCTCCATGCAGTGAAGAGTAATTGTGTAGCTTTTTGTTCTTAAGTGAGTATTTTTTTTTTTTTTNTTTTTTTCTTTTTTTTTTTTTTTTTTTTTTTTTGATAATAAAGGGCTTCCGTTTAGTTAATCATTCCTATGCGAGACATTTATATGTAGGCATTCAGCCTTATAAGAGCAGATTTTACTAGAGGATTTACGTGTAGCAATTCATCCTCTAATGAATTGATTTTCGTGTAGCTATTCATTCTAATGAGAGTGTATTTTCGTATAGTGAAAGATTCCGAGTAGATGAGACTTTCTAATAGATGAGACTAATATTCGATGAGACTTTCGTGTACAGGAAGATTAGTGTAAAGCAGTGTTTCCCAAACTTATGACTTTCGTGTACCCTTTCCAAATTTCGTAACATTGTGTTCCCCTAATAAAAAATGAATGTATTTTATACTATAAAAAAATTGCACAAAAGTTAAAAATCACAACTGGCTGTTGACATCATTAATTATTAACTGTTAAATTTGCAAAAAGTAGCCAATAGAAAAATACGCAATCGTAAATTTTTATGGCTAGCTTTGTTTTTAAATAATTTTTTTTGAAATTTTCGTTTGTTGCAAGATATTTCGCATAAGAACACGTACCCCCGCTAAACTGTTCCCGTACCCCTGGGGGTACGCGTACTACACTTTGGGAAACACTGGTGTAGAGCTATCCATTTTTAACTAAATAGATCTCTGTGTAGTGAAGAATTATTGTCTAGCTATTTGTTTTTATGCGAGTATATTTTTTTATAATGAAGGGTTCCTGTTTAGTTAATAAATTTCTATATGAGGCATTCGTGTTGGTATTCATACTTATAAAAGCCGATTTTAAATGTGAGTACATTTTTATGAAGAATTTTCGTAAAGCTATTCATTCTTATTTCGCAGATTTTCCTGAAATTGAGTATTTTCATGCAACTATTCATTTTTAAATGAGGAGATTTTCGCGTAGCTGTTTATTCATTTCCAAGTAGCTTTTCTTGGCATTTTTTAATTAAAACAAATAAATAAATAAAACGAAACGAACATTTCATTAAAAACTTTTAAGATATTATTAAATTTTTTACAACCCTTAAAAATCACATTTACAATTTATTAATAAAAGTTCTTAAAATTATTATGCACCATCGCAGTATCTTCATAAATTCCATAAAAGATGTTAAAAATGGAATTCAGATTTGTTGAATATGAGTAAAATTTTAACAAAATAAATGACTTGACAGTTTAATAATAAAATAATTATAATAATAAAATATTAATAATTAAAAATAAATAAATTCTTCTGAACATAGACAGCTGTAAATATTGGTCTAAAGTTTTTCAATGTTTTTCACAGTTGATAAAAGGCATATAAAAAAAGCATTTCCACTGATAACTTTTTTTTGTATTAACATATTTTTCAGATTACAAAAGTTTCGTTTTAATTTATAAGATGTTTGTACAACTTAAACTCTATTTACAAAGCATTTAAAAGTAAGAGAATGAAGAGTTAGCATACAAAAACAACTTTAAAATTGATTTCTGAACTAATTGCATGGGGCCAATTGTATAATAAATTAATTAAAGAAACAGTGTACTCGTAATCTGAAAGATTTATACGCATTTTGAAGAAAATTTATAAGATTCAGATGATAAAGTGAATCAAAACTTACTACAAATGAAATTTTACTAATATTCTCTACTTTCTATAAGAGAAAAAAAAATTTTAAGCTCTCGTAAGTGTTTTTAGAATTCAGTTCCGCTTCGATTGTAAACTAAATTTAATGAAAGTAAAAAACATAAAAAAATAAAACTGCTTTTAACCAGAATCGGTGAGTAAGTTAAAAAGAGAGAGGCTCACTAAGAAATAAATAAGTCGAAACCAAATTCGAAGAATTTACCTTGTAATAAAAAGGGAAAAAATAATAATAATTTATTTAAATAACATTAAAAAAGTATTTGTACCGTATCAAAATTTTTAAAGTAAGTCTGTTTATTAATAAAAATAACTATTTGTTTATAACTTTCAATTTGTTTAATTAAAATTTAGTAAATTTATTTATTTATAATTTCAAAGTAAAAGTTTTCTTCAGATCAAAGCATTTTGCAGACAAAGACTAAAGTTTCGTAATTTATTGTGGCTGGTTAAATTATATGTTTAAATATTGGTATAAAAAAAGTTTTATCTTTTGGCACAATATGCATGCCTAGTAATATAAAAACAATATTAATTCTTGCCTAGTTACATAAAAACAATATTATTAGAGATTAAACTTTTTAAGCTAGTATTTTAAGTAAAATAATGAATAGTAGATGGCAGCACCAAAACACATTAAATACGAGAGAAATCTTAGGGATTTAACTTACATTTTTGTTAATAATCCTTGATAGAGGGTGCTCATTTTTAAAAGATATGAATAAAATAAAAATATACGAAAAAATGAAATAATTTTAACTAAAAAACTATAAACAAATTAAATTTATTTTAGAATTTTATTACAATCTTTTTCTGAATTTTCAAAATAAATTTGATAGGGCAACATCATTTTCTATTCGTACTTAAAAAATAAAAATAATAAAAATGGGTCTGGATATTAAATAAATTTTTTATTTCTTTGTAAACGTTGGTATTTTTTAACATTTAACAAAGTAGTGCAGTAAACTACTTATAGCTTTAATGCATGAAATACATAAATTTATACTAATAGTTTTATATTTAGGTATTTTTATAATACGTTTTTTTTATAGTATATAGTTTCGAGTAATTTTTTTATTTATATAATTGCGTATTTTTTTTTCTAAAAAAAGATTACAATACGAAATGTATTTCATATGCAACTGTATAGCACAGTTTCAAAAATTCTTTATTTTAATAAAATAAAAGAGAAAGAACTTTTCTTCGGTACAAATAACAACAGTACTTACAAAGATAAAATTTTATGCAAGAGAAAAAAAAGTTTAAAAATATTTTCTTTTAATACATTTAAAATAAGTTAAACAAAATATTCTTCCTAATAAACTAAATTCGACACTTACTTTGCTTATTGAATCATTAAGGAGGGGAAAAAATTGTACTAGAATAACATTATTTGTATTTAGAATATTAGTTTCACCAATTTAAATAGTAATTACAGAATTGCGGTCTTTGATTTTAAATTTTGCAAACGGATAATACTGCAAAAAATTTAAAATTTTAAAAAAATTTTTACGAATGAAATATAAATTAAGATTGCAAGGTGTGCATGATATATTGCTGTTCGTGTAAAATTTATATTACTTAACAAAATCCAAAAAAATTTACCACGTTCCATGTTTTATTTAACAAAAAAATCAATTGCTAATTCATTGAATAATCAAATCATTTGATATTAATACCTCATTTTATATTAAATATTAAATTTAAATATATTATATTAATTAATTTAAATATATTAATATGATTTGATTCGATTGTTAATGTCACACTAGTGCTACACTAGGCATATACTAGGTATTTTTCTAAAGTATTTTCAGTAATCCAGTTGATTAATTAATTACCGATCATTAGTTACACAGTAAATGTCTGCTAATAATAATTAAATACTGATTAAGTTATTCAACTGTATTCAGAACCCCAACAATGAAATCACTTAGCAATCGAAAATCTTCAAAAGTTCCGAATATTTTTTGATGAAATGATTAGATTACCATGTAATGGAGTAGAAACTACATGGTATAAATTGAACATTTGAGACATAAATACCTAATCAGAGATAACTATCATAAGAAATAGAAAACAAAAGTTTTATTTTAATGATTAATGTATTAATAAATGAAAATTTGAAAAGGATTTGTTTAATAGTTTTCAAGTTATAATTAAAAATAAAAGAGGGTAAAACAAATCTTCTCGATAATATTTACATTAGCAATCGAAAATCTTTAAGAGTTCTGAATATTTTTTGATCAAATGATTAGATTACCATGTAATGGAGTAGAAACTACATGGTATAAATTGAACATTTGAGACATAAATACCTAATCAGAGATAACTATCATAAGAAATAGAAAACAAAAGTTTTATTTTAATGATTAATGTATTAATAAATGAAAATTTGAAAAGGATTTGTTTAATAGTTTTCAAGTTATAATTAAAAATAAAAGAGGGTAAAACAAATCTTCTCGATAATATTTACATTAGCAATCGAAAATCTTTAAGAGTTCTGAATATTTTTTGATCAAATGATTAGATTACCATGTAATGGAGTAGAAACTACATGGTATAAATTGAACATTTGAGACATAAATACCTAATCAGAGATAACTATCATAAGAAATAGAAAACAAAAGTTTTATTTTAATGATTAATGTATTAATAAATGAAAATTTGAAAAGGATTTGTTTAATAGTTTTCAAGTTATAATTAAAAATAAAAGAGGGTAAAACAAATCTTCTCGATAATATTTACATTAGCAATCGAAAATCTTTAAGAGTTCTGAATATTTTTTGATCAAATGATTAGATTACCATGTAATGGAGTAGAAACTACATGGTATAAATTGAACATTTGAGACATAAATACCTAATCAGAGATAACTATCATAAGAAATAGAAAACAAAAGTTTTATTTTAATGATTAATGTATTAATAAATGAAAATTTGAAAAGGATTTGTTTAATAGTTTTCAAGTTATAATTAAAAATAAAAGAGGGTAAAACAAATCTTCTCGATAATATTTACATTAGCAATCGAAAATCTTTAAGAGTTCTGAATATTTTTTGATCAAATGATTAGATTACCATGTAATGGAGTAGAAACTACATGGTATAAATTGAACATTTGAGACATAAATACCTAATCAGAGATAACTATCATAAGAAATAGAAAACAAAAGTTTTATTTTAATGATTAATGTATTAATAAATGAAAATTTGAAAAGGATTTGTTTAATAGTTTTCAAGTTATAATTAAAAATAAAAGAGGGTAAAACAAATCTTCTCGATAATATTTACATTAGCAATCGAAAATCTTTAAGAGTTCTGAATATTTTTTGATCAAATGATTAGATTACCATGTAATGGAGTAGAAACTACATGGTATAAATTGAACATTTGAGACATAAATACCTAATCAGAGATAACTATCATAAGAAATAGAAAACAAAAGTTTTATTTTAATGATTAATGTATTAATAAATGAAAATTTGAAAAGGATTTGTTTAATAGTTTTCAAGTTATAATTAAAAATAAAAGAGGGTAAAACAAATCTTCTCGATAATATTTACATTAGCAATNTATAATATAATATAATATAATATAATATAATATAATATAATATATCTTAAAAACTTCTGAACGAATGGACACGATACAATGCTTCCTAAATCTCCCTGGACAAGGATGAACAATTATTGTGATTAGTGCATCCTACTACGAACCTAAAGGTTCACGGTTCGTATCCTACCGTCAGCCTACGAGCATCTATACCATACGTTTCTTTCTCGAGACAGTGCATTTTTAAGACTATGAAATTTGCACCTGTAATTTTGTATTCATGGGGTTTTCAAGTTCGACTATTATTTGTTTCGGTACTATTTTGATACGATACAGTGAACATATAATATAATTCGAAAAATAAAAAATCCACTAGAATCCAATGAAACTTTTTCATTGAATCATTTGATTGGTGCCATTTCGCTCGGATCAAGCAATGCTCAAAAATTAGTCGCTTAATTTCATTTGCAACGTAAAGAAACTTGATATCAATACTGTTAAAAGATTAAAAATATAAAATCAATAAAATATAAATAATTAAAATATAAATAAGTAAAACATTAACAAAGTACACAAGTGCTAAAAATGCATTTGGTTACATTTGATTTTCATAATTGATTTATAATAATCTAGTATCCCTCAAATACTTAAGCTTCTGTTTGTTGTTCCTTACTCTCAAAAAATAGGGCAAATTATCAGTGAACTATTTATCACTGAAAAGTCGAAAATTACTCAAAAATTTGTCAAAATTAGTATCACTCAAAAATTAGTCGTTTAATTTCATTCGCAACGTAAAGAAACTTGATATCAATACTGTTAAAAGATTAAGAATATGAATCATTAAAATATAAATAATTAAAATATTAATAAGTAAAAATTAACGAAGTACACAAGTGCTAAAAATGCATTTGGTTACATCTGATCTTCATGATTGATTTATAATAATTTCTTTTGTTGTTGTTCTGCTTCTGTTTGTTGTTCCTTACTCTCAAAAAATAGGGCAAATCATCAGCGAACTATTTATCACTGAAATGTCGAGAGATTTTTCTCTGTGATAGATGATTCCCTAGTAAATCCATCTCCGACAGGGTGTTGAGGTTTACCGACAGCGCGACGAAAATGAGATAGGAAAAATGAAATATGGTGCGTTTTAAGATGCCACACAACAAGCTATCGCGTAAACATGAAAGTCTGAAATTCGAAACACGCCCCCGGCATTTAGGTTGTTTATTTTATAGAGGGATTTTCTTAAGCTAGAGGAGAAAGCAATCTTGAGAATGATGTTATTCTAATTCTGCATTAAAATAAAAGAACTTCACTTGGATAGCGTGGAATATGATGTAATTTTATTTTTATCAAATTACATAAAAATAAAAGGACTTAAAAATACTAAATACTCTGTTTTTTAAATTCTTTTTTTTTTCCTCCTCAATCACCGGAAAATGTATTATGAGGTTCTCAAAGCTGCAAAGTATAAGAAATCCAATTTATGTTAATAATAAAATTATCTGTAAAAAAATGCTAATTGTCAATCAAAAATGTCTCATGGCAGATGATAAAATTCTTCATTTGCATGCGAAAACAAATGAAGGTTTACATTAATCATAGTCGGCTAAATGTCTTATAATACTTCAAAAGTTGCAAAAGTATAAATTTTATCATATTATCAATAAAAAAGTAATCAAGAAAAGGGGATAACGAGGTCTTTACCATTTTATCAATAATAGAAGAAACTGGAAAAGTATATATTAACAACAATCGGCCAGAAATGTCAAAAATGTTTCAAGAGTTTTCAAGAAAAGAAGACAAGAAATGTTTCAAGAAAATTTTCCATATTATCATTAAAACAGGTAACTTAAAAAGCTTAAATTGGTCGCAATCGGCGGAAAATAGTTTATAAAGTTTTATAAGTTATGAAATAACAAACATTTCCGTATTGCCAATGATGAAATTAACTCAAAACATTAAAGACAATCGACGGAGAATGTCTCATCAGTTAAGAAATAACGAAAAATTTCCATTTTATCAACAAAAAAAGTAACTAGAAAAATCTTGCAGTGGCTACAATCGACAGAAAATATCTTCATTGAGAAAAAAGTATGGTTAAAATTAACAGAAAACCAGAATTTCCGATAAGCCCTTCCCATATTTAAAAATTGCCAAATAAATGGTTTAAATACTGTATATTTTGGTTTCATTAACAAGAAGTAGGATTTTATTTGTGATAAAATTACCAAACAATACAGTAATTTCATCAGAATTTTTTTTGTTTTGTTCATGTGCTATTCCTTTTTTCATGCACATTATATAAATGATTGAAATTTTAAATAGATTATAGATTATTGGTTGGACATAAACGTAAATGCAAGTTTCAAAAGTCATTACTGTTAATTAAAAAAATAAAATAAAATAAATGTCCGGCCATGGAGCTATAGGGTTCCACGGAATACCTTTTCCGAACGGTTGCTATAATGTTCCATAAGCTATCAAGAAACGAAACTTTTTAATTTTATCAATTATAAAAATAATTTTTAAAAAATATTGATCGCAATAGACAGAAAATGTCTTATGGTGTGTAATAAGTTTTGATTTAACAAGATATTTTTCATTTTAAATTAAATAAACACATAGAAGCTAGAAAAAAAAAACTTAATTGCCACAGCCGGCAGAAAGAGCTAACGTTTTATAAGTTATGAAATAACAGCATTCCTAGTCAGAGGCAGAACTACATCCTTAAGTGGAATCAATCAATCAATAGTCGAAATTTTGTGTTGTAAATGGCAACTAGCCATTTACACTATTCTTATTAGACGATACGTATTCCCATCTCAATAGAAACGTATTCCTATTGGTTGCTAACAGATTGATCATTGATAGATTGCCAGTGGACAGGTAAGTAAAGTGACATCAGCTTAGACATCTCTATCAAAGTAATTTAAATGAAGATAAGATCAACTAAAAAACACTCATCAAACGAGAACAATTGAAAGAAAATGTCTATGCCTGGCAACTTTTGGTGACATGTCTATTACATATATGTGTCTTCTTTTCTAAGTGAGGAGACAAAGAAAATGTATGTATACTCTTCGCAAGTGTTTCTCAAAAACTGAAGATCGATATTGCTTCATTTTCCTATATTTTTATTTAGTTTATATGAGAAAATAACATTGTTTAACGAAACTAAGGTACGGCATTACTTTAAATGGAAGCTTTCATAAAAGAGAGATAATGGGGAGAAAAATAAAGTTTTTTGGCAAAATAACCAATTGTTCCATTTAACCTAACTACTTACTCAGTGACAATATTTTCGACTAGTTAAATATTTCCCTAATTATAGCAATAAGAATATATGTTTATAAATATAAAAAAACACGCAAGAGGGGTCTTTAACTCATATTTAAGTTCGATAAAACAAAACAAAAAAATTTCAAACTGTGATGGAACATTATTGAAGCCAATAAAGCAAACGAAAAAAAATTTGAATCGGTTGTTTATTAGTTGGATAAAATGAAACGTGCTTCATTATTGTTAGGATTTATTTTACAATTAAATTTTTAAAAAAAATTATTTTAGTTGATTTTAATCTCTTTTCCGCGCCAATTGACAGCAAAAATGACTCGTCAAGTTAGAACAGTTTTGTTTCTCTTTTATTTTAAAAATTCTCGTTGTTACTGTTACAATGTGCTATGAATCAAGTTTCTTAACAAGTTTTGTAAGACAAGTTTAGTTTTAATTTTTAAAAAAATCCAATGGAATATTCATTATTGTTCGTCTTTCCATATTTTTAAACAATATTATTTATTAATAAAATATAAATTACAACTAAAAGTAAAATATTTTTTTAAAAAAGAATTAATTTATCACAGGCAATTATTACAAAATACGCTTAGAAAATATATTACATTTCTAATCAACACTGAAGTCAATTTTCTGCTTTTAATGACAAAAACTTTTTACAGCTTTTGCTTAATTTTTTTTTGGCAACAAGTTGTTCTTCACATTTTTAAGGATTTTAAGACTTTCCGGAGTTAAAACTACTTCCTGTAATTGACGGCACTTTAAAGAAAAGAAAAAAAGAAAAACGGAAGAGGCCCTAAAAAATTGATTAGCACAGCGAAGTTTCATGAAAGACTAGATTTAAAGTTTAGATCGTAAAAAGAGAGAAATAAAAAAGGTTCTATTATAAATTAGTTCTTGCAGGACAGTTTTCGAGATGGAGATTAGAACAAGTATAGTTATTGGCTGATAGGGAGATAAAATAACTGATACCAGAATTGTCTTCGCTTCATAAGACGTTATATTAAACACACTTTTTAAGCAAAAATTATTACTCCATGATTGTTACCTTAAATTTATTATTTCGGCTCACTTTGTAGATCTTTATGGAAGTTTTTCTCTTATTTTGTAACCAGCTCTGAACATCCGACCCATTTTCGTATTTATAAACATTAATGTTTAATCCGTAGCCTTGTAATTTTGAACCCAACCCAGAAGGCCCTAAATCCAACTTTGGGACAGATAAGCCATCGTGGAAGACTTTTTAATGAAACTAACACACATTTGCGTTATATGGAAAGGAAAATCATGAAAACCACCCATGGTTAGTCCGGCGGCAAGGGGATTCTGACGTACTATCGATCTTCCAGTGAGGATGTTTTTCGTCAACACTGTTGTTGGTGCAAGAAAAGGAATTGTATTGATAACGACCAGCCATCGCTGGGATTTGAACCTGGGTTACGTCATTGGGAGGCAAGTGGAGGCTATCCGCTGTGCCACTCCGGCTCTTTTGAAGTTAATACTTACGACATAATGGTTTGTTTTCCATTTATTTCGTCATTTTTTGTGCTTTAAATGTAATTATTTCAATATAAATCGCTTTATTTATGTACTAATACATAAAATTATTTTCATGCAGAGAGAATAGCAATATAATCATTTAATTTTCTTTGTGAATAAAACTTTATTTGAGCTTCATATGTTTTTCCTAAGGCATACCATTGTTTCAAAAAAATCTTATGATCAGATTATAAAATGAAATTTTTCACCTTTTTATATTTTTAGTATGTTAGAAACATGTTAAAAAGTATGTTAAAGTGGCACGCATAATATATTTTCTTTGCAACACTGTTTTCGAATAAGGTAAGTCATCGCTGGTATAGATAAAAGCATACCACTAGTGTTTTAATTCAGCCATTGTTTATTCATCTAATCCTTCATTAATTTTTTTTAAAAAAAGATATACATTAGCAATTGTAATTATAAGAAAAAATATGGCATTGCATTTAAAGATAATTACAGTCCATACAAAAGTATTATGTTTAAAATATTCAAAGAGATTCTCAAAATATTACATTATTTAAGTTTATTTTAAAATGATTACAAAAAAAATCTACTGAATAACTTGGAAAGTGTATCTTGATGGTAAATCGAATCGGATGTAAAAAGCTTCGTATAGTTTGGTATTCGAATGCGTCTTTACTTAATCCAAAAATAGCGTTTTTGTTAATAATTTAACTGTCAAGTAACATTTATTAAACTTCTGAAGCATTATGAAAACGCAACGAACTGTTATTTAAAGTCTATTAAATATATTCCGCAGTTGAAATGCTAAATAGTTACATGTTTATAATCATATTCATTTTATTAAAAAAAATTGATATTGAAAATGTACAATAATGAACTTAATAATTAACTTACAATAATGAAAAATATTTTTATAAAATTTAATATTAATATAATGCTTATACCTAATTTTCAACCTTTTAATATTCGTATTTAACCGCAATCGAATTAATGAATTCGGGAAACTGTCATAATAAATTTAAAAACGAAGCTAATTTTTTTATAGATCTTTATAAAAATACAAGTTTAAAAAAAAAACAAGTTTTTAGAAAAAAATAGGTTTTTAGATTTTATTTTTCAAAAAAATACACTAACGTAATGTGCTCACACAAAGTTTTTACCAACATTTGCTTAGCAAGACGAGTAAGTATGTATCTATTTACTTTAAAACCACTCTTTTTAGAAAAAGTTCTTTTAAAAACAAATAGGGGAGAGTCGGATAGCCCCGAGCACTTAAGGAGTATTGCTTATATTTCTGTATAATATTGAGTAATAATCAATATTTTTGTATGTTTCTATTGTTTTATCATCTAATTAAATAATGCAAAAAGAATAAACCAAAAAAATAATAGTTTAACTTGAAAAAATAGAAATTTAAAAAAACATGTTTGTCGGCTAGCCCCACCCAGTTACAAAAATTATGTTTTTTGACTGTTTTTTCAGGTGTAAATGAAAATGACCAATGTATTGACAATAGATAAACCTCATTTATCATTTTTATCACAAAATTAGTTTATTTATTACATATTTATATAACATGGTAAACTATTGTTTACCATGTTACCAGTTGCATAAATACGTGAAACTTTGAAAATAATCTTTTTTTTAATATAACAATTAATGTCCGAAGGCCCATTGACTTGAAAAAATATTCTATACATATGAAATTGACAGTGGGCGGGGTACCCGACACTACCCTATATATATTTTTATTTCATAACCGTCGTTGAACAGCCGACCCAATTTCATGGGTTTAAGACTACTAATGTTCAACTCCGTAGCCTTGTAATTTTGAACCAATCNATATATATATATATATAGAGAGAGAGAGAGAGAGAGAGAGAGAGATCACTAAATCATTATTTTAAATCCTCCCATTCGATGAGAGCTAAAAGCATCTAAAAGCGATGATTCAGTGGCGGAAACTATAATCATTTTCAGAGGTCAAAGCATTGCTTATTTCTTTAGACTGAAGGCTCAAAAGAGAAAGATGCAGTTGGTCATAAAGAAAAGGATTCGTTTCTCTTTAATTTCATCTCTCCAAACATTAGGTCTTCACGATTCTTCAATCCTTAATGCAACATAATGTTCACGATGCCGAGAATGAAGTATATTTTATTTTGTGAGTTCTTATTAAAAAGCAAAGAACAGTATAAAATTTAAACCGTATGATACTAAAGTGGACAGAATGTAACTTATTAATAACAATAGTTTTCTTGCTTTATTAGTTAGAAAAACCATAATTAGTAACTACAACCATAATTGCGAGCAATCAGATTTTTGAATTAAAACTGTAATCGTAATTGCTATTTAAAGCAATAATGATTTGTGATTGCAAGCAATTTTGATTAGAATGAATTATTACGATTTGATCAACTCGCTTTCAAGTGTGTGAGAATGAAATTTGAGGTGTGAATAATTTCACCCGTTCTAAACTAAAATTATTTCTGAGTTACATATGGAATTGATTTTGGAAGGCGTAAATGAGATTGAATTTGAAGTTTATTAATGAGGTCATTTTTGGTGCAAAACATAACCTTATTTTCTACTTCAGGTGCATTTTTTTACACCTGTCAACCTCAAAAATACCTTATATTTTCGTAAGGGTTCTGAGGGCTACAAGTAGAGTATCTTGCATCATGATCGTATACATGATCTTCATCTGTGTAATTTATCTCCAGTCTAAACTTCGACTAGTAAGAGCATTCAAAACTGAACTTAAGCTATTAATCAATGAAAATAAAAGTTTTTATAACTTCCTGATCACTACAAATATAATTTATATCGACAGAGGGAATTTAACGTAAAGCCTAATTTCAATATTTTCGGACTGATTATAATTGTTAAAGTTGAACTGGAGGTCTATGCTGGATGAAAAAAAAGTTTAAATAGCTTCCCGATCTCTATAAATATAATTTATACCACCAAAAGAAATTTACCGGGAAACCAATTGTCAACAAATTTCAAATTAGCTATAGTATTTAAACTTAATCAAGAGTTCTATACTGAAAGAAAATAGAAGTTTTAATACTTTCCTGATCGCAGACAGCATAAATTTAATTACTCGAAGTGATTTATCGTGAAACCAAATTTCAAAATATTTCAGACTAGATAGAGTATTTAAACCTAAATGGAGATCTGTGCGGAATGAAAATGAAAATTTCACTCGTTTCACTATCACAACAAGCGACATTTATATCACCAGAAGGAATTCATCGGGAAATCAAGTTTCAACAACTTTCAGACTAGTTATAGTTATTAAAGGTGAACTGGAGTTCTACTCTAAATGAAAATAAAAGTTTCCTGATTGGAACAATTACAATTCATAATGCATATCATATTTATCATCAAATCAAATTTCACTTTTTTTTAAATATTTGATTACAGGAATGAAGATTTTTCATCGTTTTATCATTAAGAATCTTAAATAAGGTTTTATGTTCGATAGTTATATTTGCAGTCCTAGAGCTATATTTAGTCTAGTTATGAATTTGTTAGTTATAATCTGAAAATGAACAAAATAAGGCTAATTGTGGTCCACTTGAATGATGGTCCAATGAAAACTTAAAAGTAAACGTTGAAAATGGTTATTAGGGAAAAATATTTCGTTATTAAAGACTTTAATTATTTCATTTTAATTTAAAAAGCGTGAAAGAAAATACAATGCAATATTTTATAAATGCTTATTCTTTTCATAATTCGTTCTATATAGTGTTTTTTTAAAAATATATTTCCTTTTAAAAATGCCCTTTCTATTGCATTGACAATTTACTTGAAACTATTTCATAAAAGCAACTAAAAAATTAAATAAATAAGGAATTATAGGTTGGATCGGGATTGGTTGGATATATATAATTAGAGGTTTCACTGGCTTTAAAATGTACTAACTCACGGAACACCTTTAACTCCTCCACGGAACCCTAGGGTTCCGTGAGACACCATTTGGGAACTGCTGTGTTCTGTGTATCTAAGAGTAGTATTTAAGTTTAGCATTTAAAACTGAACTAGATCTCTATGACAGGGTTCCCACTCAATTTCAGAAAAAAATTCCCTGAATTTTCCAGGTATATCAGGTAAACTTTAATGAAAACCCATACCATATTTTATCTATACCAGGCTACTTTTCAACAGAAAACTTTGATTTTTTTTCGAATATAACATTTTGTGGGCAAAAACATATAATCGAATGAGAAGGGAAACATGGAAAAATTTCACTAAAAGCTGAAATTTTATAACATAATTGTAATAGATGGTAGAATTATTTAAATCGAATCTTAATAACTGGTTACTGTTATTGACATTATAATACTGGTTATTTTCCAGGTATAATATAGGAATTTTCCTGGTCTTTTGTAAAAAAAATTGCAAATTTCCCTGACTATTCACTGTTTCTAAAAGTTGAAAATAAAATTCCCTAACAATTCCAGGTTTTCCCAGACCCGTTTGAGCCCTGCTTTGAATAATGCTAACAGATGTTACAATTGTTTCTTATATGATTCAAGCAAAAGTTATCGCCATTTTACTGACTATTTAAATTTCGAACATTTTCCAATGTAAACAAAATAACTGAAACAAAGCCTAAAAAAGAAAAATTAAATAAAATATATGAATTAAATAAATAATAAAATAATAAAAATAAATTACAAAACTACGTTTCTCAAGTAAACTGAAAACTGGAAAAATAATTTTATTTTTGTCTCAGTAAAAAAAATAAAAAAAATGTGTCACTTTTGTAAATAACTTTTATCTTGAACGAAAATACTCCCACGTGTTTTTCTAAAGCGACGTGCTCAAGCCTAGGAAAAAAATGAAATCATTTTCTCAATGTTTAGTATGTTAAAAAAAAGCAGTTTTTAATATTTTTTCAATATTTAAGAAAAATACCTCACATAAAAAAAGAAACATTTTATTGTTAATACTTTTTATTGATCGTAATAAATAAAAACTTAGTCTTATACACGATTAAAGCAATCAACACAGTAATTCTATAAAAAGTATTCAGTTTTAGTTCAACCTAAATTTCAATTTTATATTAAAGAATATAAGAAAGCTATAAAAAATGTTTTTAATTTTTATACATATAACCCAAAAACAAATAAATAAATAAACCAATATTTATTTGTATGTGAAATTCTGAATCATCATTAAATAAACACCTTTCAGAAAAGATATAGTTTTCTAAAACCGTTCACCAAGAAAATTAGATAGATTTTTTACCCTGTGTATTTTGATTAAGAATTTCATAGATTTCCAACCTTTTTTGACTCATCGTCTACTTCACAATATAAAAATTTTTCAAGCACCCCTCATAAAAAGTTTTAATAAACATTTATTAAACAATTATTTTTTATTTATTTTACATATAAGTTAATCATATTGTTAATTTATTGAAAATTCGTATTGACCAATGATTTTATAAATAAACTTTCTTTTAGAATTTTTTTTCAAACTAGTCTTTTTGTAAAAAATTAACATTCGCAGTGACCTTCTAAGTATAGCGCAAAATAACTTTTAAACATATTTTTTTAAAGAATCCCTTATTATACATAATGCTTATGATGAATAAAAAGTCATTATTAAAAAATTTTGGTAAAAATTCAAAATGAATAGTTAGAATTTTGAATTGAAAAAAAAAAATTCACCTCGAACTTCTAAGTGTAAAGAATTTGTGTAGATCACAGTATCATTTTCGTTAAAAAGAGGGGTTAGTAAATTTTTTCTCAAAAAAATTTCAGAATTTAAAACAGCTTTAATAATATATACTTT
Source organism: Parasteatoda tepidariorum (assembly GCF_043381705.1). Classification (NCBI taxonomy): domain Eukaryota; kingdom Metazoa; phylum Arthropoda; class Arachnida; order Araneae; family Theridiidae; genus Parasteatoda; species Parasteatoda tepidariorum. Next base: position 41,857,047 of record NC_092211.1, on the reverse strand, counting down.
ATGCAAAGCTAAAAATATATTAGTTTTTCTATTCAAAATAAAATATCAATTCTAAAATGTACTTAATAATAATAAAAAAAAATTATTATGTATATAAGTTTTTATACAACTTCTAGAAAATCCCAACGCCCCCCTAGAAGTCTACAATGGCCACTGGGTGGCAATAGCACCCACATCGGGAGCCTGAATTAGAACATTAGCTTTAACAATGACTTTGACCTCTTGCCTTAAATCATCATCATTTAAGATCCTGTTTCGTAATAGCATAATTATATTTATGGAAAATGGTCAGTATTTTATGATCTCTGTTATTTGACAAAAGTGGTGCAATGCTAGAGATCAGAGATTAGATTTAAGACTTTAAAAATACATAGAAATTTTTTTAAAACTCTAAAGTTGGTCTGAAGACGAATAAAAAAAAAGGCAAACTAAATACATCATTTTGTATGCATAGTTTTGAGAAAAGATGATGCATTGATGTTTTAATATCGTTTGCAAATAGCAAGAAAAATACAGAGTAAAAAATGTACCGGACGACTTTTTGAAAATTATAAAATATTTCTTAAAGTAAGAAACAGATTTATAACAAATTAACAGAAAACGATTTCTATATTTTTTTAGATAGGAATCAAAATACGTTCTATTCATCACAGCAACGTATTTTTCAAATTATTCTAAGCCTTTGTAAGTGTCAAACGAAGAATTTAAAGTATGTTTCTCTCACGATTTCTTAATATAGAGAAAATAATTAACTGAACCTTCTTAAAATGCTTATAATGAATAAATGTTTTACACTGGCTCCACTTCATTTACTCATTTTTAAAAGTGCATTTGTTTGACATTTATGTGGTGTTACTGCAGGTTTCACATTTTGTAAATCTAAAATAAATAAAAAAATGAAAATAAAATTTTCAAACTTTTATTCCATTGTGTTCCATTGCAGAATTTTAACAAAACTTTCACATTGGTAAAGGTTAAGATCTTTGGCACTTGTTAAACCAGAATGTAGCAGAGCTTTGCAACAAACCTTACATAGCGTAAGACAATATTAGCTTATTAATTAGTCTTTAATGCCCTTAATTGCGCAAATGCAAGCACTTTGAACGGCAATGTACTTTAACGCATCAACTTATTAAGTTTGCAGCAAATTTGCATAATGTAACGGTTCAAAACACCGATAGTATGGTTCATCTTTGAACCGATTTACTGATTTTTCTAATTTCTAAAAGTTTTATTTAGCAGCAAAAACAGTAAATGTACTAATGTTGAAATTCGAAAACATTGTCAGGTAACCATTATTTACTTATTATATATTCTTTTATAAAACCTGTATCAATTCTACTAGTTTAGTAAGTAAAAATTTGGTATCATACCTCATATTTTCAATTTATTAAAATACGAAAAATGCATTTGTAATTAATATATATTATTCTACAAATATTCTACAACATTTTGGATTGGAATATATAAGACTTTTCTCAATATTTCACAACGCGATGGTTACTTTCTTTGGAATTATCGATGAAAAATATAATTTTTCGTTCAACTTCATTTCCAGACGTCCTTGAGTCTCCTTTTGGAAATAAATATCTGAATCATAGTCAGCAGCTCAACACAAGAATTACAAATATGCGAGTATCCTGACAAAAAATCGATACGATTCGAACATAAATTACAGTCCCTAGAGGGTCTAACAAGAGGCCGTTATGCACCATTACTTCAGTCGGTAGTCATGCACTGCCTGCAGGGGAAAGGACCGTCATTCAATAATATCAATTCGAACGACTTGTATAAGAGAAGAATATTCCAGTTCTAGAAAATAAACAGTTTCTGTATGCACTTACAATGCACAAGGAATTGTGGAATGAAGTTGTATTTTTGAGGATTTTATAACATAAAATTAAGTTTTGTCCTCACAGGAATAATTAATATTATGCGATAAAAGATTATTCAATAACAAAAATTTACTTAACTGTAAAAATCGTTGGGTAAATTTTCAAATCAATACGCATTCTCAGAAATAAAACTCTCAAATTTGACAATTCAACAATCCTTGATGTGTATTACTTTAACTTTGAGGATCATTTCGTCATTAAGATCACGCGGCTTGTGACGAAATGCGAACTTTCAAATGTATGACATTATTACGGAATCTCATCGTAATGCATTGTGAGATATAGTTAATTAAAATAACGAAACTAGAACGAAAACTGGACGATCGAAAAAAAATTACGGAATAAGCCGACAGTCTTGTATAGTGGTCAAGGAGTTTGCCTCGTTTCAGGAAGAACGCGTGTTTGAATTTCGCTTCGGGTAAAGGTGTAATTTATCTCTCTGTTCTCCACCAGTATGATGCCCACGATACAATGATTATTAGAAAGGCTAAATACACTAGATTCTGTGATTTTTTTTTTTTTTTTTATGGAAAAAATAGAATGATGAAATATTTTTTAATTTTGACAAAATTAGTTTTATCGAAGAAGAGAAGATAATTAATTTGTCACCTTGATGAAATATTTGCTCGATACCAAGAAACGAATTCGTCAATAAGTTTATTGGAATTTGAGTATCATTTTTTTTTTACAGTGTATCAACTAAAGGATTGATAAATTACGAAATTTTTTTTCATTTGAACTCTTAAGTAATTGGCAAATCAAAATATTTGGTTAGATAAGTACAACTGAAACAAAACTAGTTATTACATTAAACAAAAAAACACAAATTTAAGGTATAAAATAAAAATGTGTTTTACATATAAAGCAATAAAAAGTGCTTAAAAACCTTCAGTTAACTTCTTATTAGCTTAGAAGACATAGTTTAAGTTGCAAGTTTAAGAAAATAGACATACTTTTAGTGCTTTAATGTTATATATATATATATCAAAATGCGTGTTTTAGAAAATAGGCTTAGAATAGAAATATTAGTTGAAGTGGACATAAGATACAAAAAAGCGTATAAGGAAATGGGCATAGTATTTGATTTCAACTGTTGGGACTACTATACTTTATAAGATTAAACTAATAAAAAATAATTATTGATAGTATTTAAAAAAATAAGCAAATTTTTAGATTGATTTTTGTAGGCATTTTTTTTAAAATATCAATTATCATTTTTCAAGTTTTTCACGTACGTTTAAAAAAAATGGGCTCATTGTTTAAAGTTAAATTTATGCATTTAGCTTTAACTCAGTTTCTTAATAGCATGAGCTATTAAGCTCGTCCTATGAAGTATTATTGTTATACACAATTAAGTGAAATTGTGTATAATAGCACGAGATATTACTATAATTTTCAGCTATGGAGCCCTCCACAAATAAATGTGACTATTTGTGCCAAGGGGAAGGGGGGGAATAAAAAGAGGTCATCACACATTCAAGTTATAATGAGCATATTAAAACCCGACAGATTCAATATTTTCATATCATATTTTTTATCATTTTAAAATAATTTTAATATGATGACATTTTAAAGTGATGTTCTCTTCGGTTCATATTGTTTTGTATTGTATCTAAAAAATTCATACTGATTAAGGTATAAATAAATACTAGCCAAAAAATTTAAAACTTAAAAGAAATATTCCTATGCATTAACACAAACATAAAAAAAAAATAAAAAAATAAAAATATAAAAAAATAAAAAAATTTATGTTCTTAAATGCAAGCAATCTGAGGAAAGAAAACAAGAATTGTTACAAAAATAACGAAAATTCAATTTAAAGTTCTTATTGCTGTCTTAAATTCATGCATCATAACTATAGCATATTGATTGTGTTTTTAGTTATAAACCTTAATCATATTTCATAGAAAATAATTATAATGTGCGAAAAATGTGTCGAAATATAGCTTTGAAACAAATATAGTCGAATCTGAAAATCCTATATATTCATTAATGAGCCTATCTTACCAATCATATATTCATTATTGAGCATGTCCCAATATTCAATAATGTATACATGGTATACAATTTGACTTTATTTGTTTTGGAGTTATTTTGACACAATTTTTGATCAGTTTAAAGAAAACCCTTTTTACAATGAAGTAAATGAAAAACAATCTTATAAACAGCAAGATTTCAAGAAATAAAAACAATTTGAGTAAAGAGTGGTTTTATAAATTAGCTTTATGAGACAATATCGTTCAGAAATTACATTCCTACACTGAGAAAAGAATTCTGGTAAAATTACCATACTGTATGGTTATGACATTATATAAAAAAAGATAATGATTTTGGTAACTAAAAACAAAATATACGGTATTTGAAACATTCATTTTGTAATTTTTCTGTTCCTATGGTAACGGTTTACCGGAAATTCTGATTTTCAAAATTATAGTCCTTATTGCCAAACATTTAGCAAAAAATATAAAACTGAAAGATAAATTCAACAAAATAAATGTCTTTATGCCATGCTGTTAAGTTTCATGATAAAATTACCAAATTTTAGCATATTCATCATATTTTATGAGATATTAAAAAAGTATATTTTATATTTAATTTTACCGAAATTATTACGAAAGAGCTTCGGTAAAAAATTTTCTTTTTGCCCCCTCCCTCCAAAAAACATTCTTTTTGATGTTCCAATAAAGCCAAAAACACGGTAAATTTTACCCGATTGTGGTAGTTCAGTGTAAAGTAGTAGTGATATTTTATGTGGTATTTCACAGCATCATGAAAAAGTTTTGAAAACATGAAAGATAATTCGTTTATTAAAAATAAATAATAATAATATTTCTTCCCTTTTTTGAATTCATGATACACGAACAAAACAAAGAAGTCTCAATGGCTAAAGATGAATTGCAGCAACAACAAAAAAAACGTGTATTTCAAAGTAAAAAACAAACGCACTATTGTGTATAAAATATTTCAGACCAAAGAAAAAAGAAAGTTGTCAAAGAAAGCGAAAAATAATGGGTTTTCTAACGAGACATAGCAGGCCACCAAGATGTCATAACTTTTAACGTGTCAAGAGGACATGACTAAATGTCAACAAGGTCACGTGGTCACGTAGCTCTTCAAAGATATATTTAAGACAGAGTGCTATTTATATATGTAATATAAAAAATTGCTTAACCATGTTTCAAAAAAATAGCGTGTCATATCTTATTTACTTTTATAAAAAAAAACAAGAGACATAAATTAATTAATTTTCGCTACAAAATTTTAATATTAGATTTATGCATAAATTTTTAAACGAATAGTAAAACACGTTGACGCATAGAAGGTATAAACTCAGAGAGAAATTTTGGAGAACATTGAACAAGAATATTGTTTAAATTTGCTAAAACCAAGTTGTACCATTTTGTCATGCAACTTGATAAATGCAATGATACTGTGCAATGGTTCATGACGCTGTGGTTTAACTTGAAGAGAAACAGAGTTTAATTTAACACCTTAGTTACGGAAAGGAACTATGAAGGAAATTATTGAAGGAAATTATATGCTTGAACATGGGTGTTGCAGGGGTTCAATTTTTGAGGAGGCGAAATTGAAATACACAGTCGCAACAGTTTTCTAAACTTAACTCTTAAGAAAAAATATGTCTGCTAAATATTTGAAAAATAAATATTTTATCTTTTTCTCGATTTTAGAGTTGATGATTCTAAAAACTTTCTTTATTTGTTTGAAATATTGAGCGAGAATTTTAGAGATATCTTATTATTGAGAGGGACACATATCCCCAGCCAGCATCACCCAAGTGCTTTTTGAAAGTTATGGCTCAACGTGAATTTTTTTTAAGAGTATAAGAAATGCGCCACAGTATGCAGGTTGATTTATATTAAAATAGCAGTTTAAGTCTCAAAAAACGAGGATGATGCCTAAATTTCAGAAAAGTAATTTACTGATTTAAATAGTCAATTACTGGTGTATCAAATAAATTATATAAATCAGGTATATTAAGTAAAAATAATTGGTGTGCTACACAAAAAAATTATTACTAAAACTTCATTATATAAAAATAATAAATAAAAAGAAATATTAAATCTGCATTCAACTATGTTTAAATTTAAACAAAAAGAGTAAAAAATTACTTTTTGATTTTAAATGCTTTAAAATTATTTTTTAAATATCTATCTATCTATATAATATACAGTGGTGGCCAAAAGTGTGGACACTTTTTGAAAGTTTCATGTTTTTCAACTTTGTGTGCTTGTAGAGTATATTAATTTTCACTTAAATACAAACGTTTATATATCAAATTGAAGGTAATTTAATGTAGAATTTAATAATAAATACAGTATTACAATATCTGTATTACAAAAAAAGTTATGCAACTAATAGTAAGATCTATCTTAGATTTGCATTTTTTTAAAGTGATACTTACACAATCAATACTTAGTAGGATAACCCTTATTTTTTAAGACAGCTTCACAGCGTCTTTTCATCGAGTGAACGAGTGTTTGGAGTTCATCTTTCGTAATCACATGGTGCCAAGAATCAATTATAGCTTCACTTAGTTGTCTTTTATTGGATGGACGTTTTTTTCGTACAAGAATTTTCAAACGTCGCCACAAATTTTCAATTGGATTGAGATCAGGGCTGTTTCCTGGCCATGGTAATATATCTATGCCTTTATTTTGAAACCATGCTTTGCATACTTTTGCTGTGTGGCATGGAGCTGAATCCTGCTGAAAAATAAATGGTGCGTTGTTGGGGAAGAGATCCCTGATGGAAGGTATCAATTTTGGTTTCAGGGCAGTTTCGATGTATTTTTTGGCATTCAGGATGCCATCAATCACTTGAATTCGGCCCACACCATCTGCAGACATACATGCCCAAATCATGACATTTGTTGGATTTTTTGTAGTTGCTTCAATGCAATCAGGATGAAGCGCTTCACCTACTCTACGTCTCACGTATTTTCTACCATCACTTCCAAAGAGCGATATTTTACTCTCATCACTCCAGATTACTTGCTTCCATTGATTTTCTGACCATTTAATGTGTTCTTTTGCCGACTTAACTCGTTTTTCGCGTTGCTTTTGATTTAAATATGGTTTTTTCCTTGGAATTCTAGCTTGTAGTCCAAATCCTGATAAGCTTCTTCTTATTGTTCTTGAACTTACTGCAATACCAGCTGCATTCATTTCACATCTAATGGCATCTGATGACATTTTTCTATCTTGAAGGCATAGCCATTTAATTTTTCTATCGGTAGTAGCACTTGTGCATTTTTTTCGGCCTGATTTGGCATCCTGAATGCCAAAAAATACATCGAAACTGTCCTGAAACCAAAATTGATACCTTCCATCAGGGATCTCTTCCCCAACAACGCACCATTTATTTTTCAGCAGGATTCAGCTCCATGCCACACAGCAAAAGTATGCAAAGCATGGTTTCAAAATAAAGGCATAGATATATTACCATGGCCAGGAAACAGCCCTGATCTCAATCCAATTGAAAATTTGTGGCGACGTTTGAAAATTCTTGTACGAAAAAAACGTCCATCCAATAAAAGACAACTTATTGAAGCTATAATTGATTCTTGGCACCATGTGATTACGAAAGATGAACTCCAAACACTCGTTCACTCGATGAAAAGACGCTGTGAAGCTGTCTTAAAAAATAAGGGTTATCCTACTAAGTATTGATTGTGTAAGTATCACTTTAAAAAAATGCAAATCTAAGATAGATCTTACTATTAATTGCATAACTTTTTTTGTAATACAGATATTGTAATACTGTATTTATTATTAAATTCTACATTAAATTACCTTCAATTTGATATATAAACGTTTGTATTTAAGTGAAAATTAATATATTCTACAAGCACACAAAGTTGAAAAACATGAAACTTTCAAAAAGTGTCCACACTTTTGGCCACCACGGTATATATATGCTTGGATCCTATTTACGCCGTAACTTTCGGTTTGTAAAATTATTTTCAAAACCAGTAGTGGCGTCTTAGAAAATATCATAAGAATTTTTTGCTTCTACCAAAACTCAGAAAAATCTATTAAAATTTTTGTCAAAATGTGGTGCAAATTTTCTGCAACCAAGGTTTGTTTTAAAATGAATCAAGTTTCTCTTCAAATTGAGGTGTAATATTGCGTCATCAAGTTAGAGAAGTAAATTTCAAGGTTAAATTAAACAACAAAGTTACTGAAAATTAGATGGCAGCTATTTATTAACAACATGAGGTCTGTTTCAGAACTATATATTATATACTATTTTTAGCAGTTTGCGAAAAAAATTAAAAAGCTATCTCAACAATTAAAATTATAATTGCTAACTCTTAATGTTTCAAAAGTTTAAATATTAGAATAGGATTTAAACTGGTATTACACGTGTTCTCAATTAGCGAATCAAAGTTCCTTTCAAAACACATTACAAGCAACAGTTCATTATAGAACACATTAAAATAAATCTCAACTACAAATAAAGAAATAAATTATTTTATTGCTAATTTTAAAGGATATAAATAATTTTTATGCGCTCAAGAACTCGACAGTCAAAAACTTATGAGAGCTTCCAAAATAACTTAACCTTGAGACATAAATAATATTTATGAGATATATAAATTGACATACGAGGTATAGTTTGCTTTTCAGTCAGAGATGTTTATTCTATAAAGTTCTCTTACTGACTTTATCTGCATACTTAAGATTTTAGCAAATAAATTTTGTTATTTAACAAAAAGTGCTTTTAAAGAAAAATCAAATAATGAAAAAATCGCGGTTAATGTTATAAAATGTTCGACACGTTACAGGAAAAAAAAATGAAGAAAAAAAAGGAAGGCATAAGTTTTAAATATTTTTCTATACATTTTCTAAAGATGTTACGAATTTCTGCCAAACCAGAAGAGGGCGTTGTAATCACTCACGATAATTCTGTAATCACTTATGTGGCAGGCAATGGATAGAACTGTATGGCTCATTGGCGAGCCCCATTTCGTATCATATAGTTTTATTTTGTTTATTAACTTTGTTTGTTATTAAATATGGTGTCTTTATTAATGCAACCATTTACCACTGAATCATTCTACAACAATATCTAAATTGACTTCCCTTAACTTTTCTGTCTATCAGTTACGGATGCAACCAATAAAAATACGTTTCTATGAGGATAGGAATACGAATCATTCAGTAGAAATAATGCAAACGGTAATTGATTGAATGATAGTGGAACAGTGATCCAGTTCAGCTTACGACTTAGTCATCTCAATAGTATCATTAGTGTATTGTTTAAAAAGTACAAATTTCTAACCTTACGTTTACCATGTAACTGGAACACCTAAAACAATCCTTAATCTATCTGCACTGAGAAAGAAACAGTATGGTCAAAACGACCAGAATATGGTAACATTTACCACGTTTCTTGCTTTATGGGACACCAAAAAGCTCGGTAATTCTTACTGAAGCACTTTGGTAAGGATTTTGATAAAATTAATAATATAATATGGTTTCATAATATATGTGATAAAGTTTGGTAGATGTGGTAAATTTGATAATTTTATCATGGTATGTCAAAGCCATGGGATAATAAAAACCATTTATTTATTTAAATTTACTTTTCAGTTTAGTATTTTTTACGAAAATTGTGGTAATAAGAACTTCCGGTAAACCATTACCATAAGAACGGAAAAATTACCAAACGAATGGTTTAAATACCGTAAATTTAGGTGTTGTTAACCAGATTTATGTAGTTATTTATTTTTACCAGGCATGTCATTACCATACAGTACGGTTATTTTATCAGAATTTCTTTTTCCGTGCACCAAATGTTACCACGCTACAACAATCCCAAGAATAGTTTCTGGTACAGCGCAATACTTAGAACGATTTTTTACTGTTACTTTATGTAAGAGTGTTTAAATTGCCGTATATATTGGTATTAATGATTTTCTACCAGAGATATCTGTGTTATACAGTCCGGTAATTTTTTTAGATTTTTTTTCTCCGTGCACCAAATGGTTCTCTACACCAAACCCAAGAATAGTTTCTGGTGTAGTGCAACATCTAGAACGATCTTTAACATTTACTTTGTTTAAATATGCTTATATTATCGTATATTTTGGTATTAATAATTTTTCTACCAAAAATGTCATTATTACGGCACGGCTATTTTATCAGAATTTTTTCCTTCGTGGGAAAATTTAATGTATTAAATATTAAAAAAATGTTCTTTCACAAATCAGTTAAATGATAACCCATTTTTTCTGGCTTTTGATAATTTTAATTTGCTTTACTTATTTTTAAGTGAAACAAAATAACATTTTGCTTATTCCTTATATGGCTGTATAAAAATTGAGCTCATTCTGAAAAAACTCGCTTTAACGTTGAACCGTGAAAACGGTACATTGAACCGTAATAATATCCAAATTTGTTGCAACCATAATCAAAATAAGTTGAATTATTTATCCTTTAAACTTGATAGTACTATATCTTTGTCAAATACTATTAAAAGAAATATTACAATTTAGTATTTTAATAAGGCTGATGCCAAAATAATTCATATAATTATCAGATAGTTTAATTAATAATTAAAGTATTTTAAATAACGTACTAAAATTAAAGTTGAGAATTTGTACCACATGATTTAATTGATATGTAATAGTAAATAATACCCTACTGCACCTAATTACAGACTTATATTGTCAGTAAAAAAACTCACTTTTAATAAAATAATAATAAAAATCAAATGTTAAGAAAATAAATTTTAAAATGCGGTTTTAAAATATTTAAAAAATTTTGAAAGAAAAATTAGTATAAAATAATGCTCCACTTTATTTGATGTGGTTGACTGTAAATTAGTAATTTAGAAAATTTTGTTTCGCCTATTTCGGTAGAACCGTTATTTTATCGAATCTTAATCAAAAAAAATTTTGTGATGGCGGAATTAAAAAAAAGAAGGGGGTGGAAGGGTCATCTTAGAAAGGAAAACTTACCATACAAGATTTTAGTAAATTCTGAAAAAAACCACATTTGAATTTGTTTATAATTTCAGGTAAGATTTTAGTCAAAAATTTGCAATTTTTATTTAAAAATAATAATAAAATGGCTGGAGAAGAATTTTTTAAGCAAAGAAAACTTTTCCATCCTATTTCGACACAGACATGTAGTAAAAAAATACTACGTCAAGTTAAAACTAGTCCGCAAGAAAAAATTAATTATACATTTTCATTTAACCGATTGCGATTCTCTTAAAAAATAAATAAAAACTTCTTTTGTTTGTTTCGTTTTTTTTTCGTTGCAACGTTTGTTTAGGAGAGACAATAAAAACTTTAAAAGTATATAAGAAAGGGAGATTTCAAGGTAAGTACTAAACAATATAGATCCAGCACAATAGGTCGCTTTCATACATCAAGACGTCGATTTCGTGACAAAGGAAAGTTTAAAAAAATAAGTATAACAATAAAAAGTTAAAAACATAATAAGATAATGGACTTCAAAACTCATAGAAAAGAAAAGAAAATATTAACAACAAAAAAATTGGAAAAATATATTTCATGCATAAATTAGAGGGTTTCGCTCATTAATTCTCACTACTGCTACGAAAATATGTTTTGTTTATTGTCGATAAATAAATTGTTACGCCATATTTAAAAAAATATTTAATTAAAAGAACTTAATACTTTTATTGCATCCCGGAATATAGTGATATAAACAGTAAAAACATACAAACATAGATTTGGTTCATCAAATTAAGTTTCCTGGTCGGGGATAAAATTAAAACTTTTGATTTCACCTGATTTGCATGACAATCCGCAAACTTTTTTTTTCTCAAGAAAAAACGCTAATTTAATTTCCGTTTAGTTGTAAAGAAATTTCTAATAAGTAATTTAACATTCATTGAGTATATTTATTGGACTTAGTTTAACTTAAAATTTAATATAATAAAGATAACTTATTTACCGTTTGGTTTGTTAATTGATAAAAAGAAGCAAAATATGTTTATCAAAAAGCGTTGCGTGATATGGATATCATAGTTAGTGATAATAAGAAATTAACAAAATTTAAAAGAAAATAATATTATGGAATAATATTAAGAAGGGTAAATAATTAAATATTACAGTAATAAAAGTATATTACACTGAGAAAAAAATATGGTCACAATTACCAGATTATGGTAAAATTCGCTGTGTTTTTGGCACTTTGGAAACACCAAAAAGCTGGTCAATTCTTGCCGACGTTCTTTGGTGAAGATTTTTGTAAAATTAAAAAGGAAATATGGCTTTATAATATGTCATAAACTATGGTAAAATAGGTAAAATTTTGTAATTTTATAATGATACCTTAGGGCATTACATATAAACTATTTATTCTGTCAAATTTATTTTTCATTTTTATATATTATACTAAATGTAAGTTAGTAAGTATCATAGTTTTGAAAACCAGAATTATAGGTATACCGTTGCCGCAAGAACTGAAAAAATTACAAATTGATTGGTTACCGTATATTTTAGTTTTATTAACCAAAATATAGTTATAGTTTTATTTTACTAAAAATGTCATTATCATATAATTACGATAACTTAACCAGTCTCCGTTTACCTTTATAATACTTCTTAATGGTGATTACGACCAAAAATATATGTTTCCTTTAAGCTTATTAACGATTATATTAAGTGGAGTTTTGATAGAAGAATGCACAAAATATTAAGATGACAGGAATATTTTTATGACATATAAAACTATCATTCTTTTAAATTCATTTTAAAAGGGTAACCACCATACATTTTCTATCAAGCAAAATAAATAGAAAAATGAAACGAGCCATCATTATCAGTTGATGAAATAACTTAAAAAAAACCAGGCATTTTATCATTAGCAATATTAACTCACTTATGCGACCTTAATGGTGGAATATTAAAATTAAAATTTCAATCCCTTAGTGCACTCAAAGCTCAACTAAAGTGCCGTACCTAATAGTACAATCTTTATTATTTTCTTGATTGTTACAAGAAGAATTTATGGCCATATTATAATCAAAAGAAAGTGAACTTTTATCAAAATTTCGACTATTTTTCAAAAAGAAAAATTCTTAAATTTGAACTGAAGTTATGTGATTTATACCTGTTGAAATTTCACTTCAAAGTGTCTTTTTGAAAAGAAATTTAAACATGTGAGCGTTTAAAAAATTATAACTTTTGTTTTGGAAGAGAAACTTGCTACAAAACTTAAACTAAAAATTAAATTTTTCATCAATCAAAATAGCAACACTTTTTTGACGAGCTTGAATACTTAAATTTCTAATGGAGCTCTGTGTTTTATACCAACACAAGTGGAAACCATTTCCTAAATAGTAAATAAATATCATAATAAAAATAAAATCCCTATATAATGTTAAGTAAATTGTATCGCCATTTTATAGTCAGTTAAAATTCTGACTATTTTCCGGTATAAACAAAGTCAGAAACACAAAATTAAAAGAAAGAAAATAATAAATAAAATAAACTAAAACTTAAACTTTTAAGTTGAGTACATAGGAGAAAATAGTTCGTCAGAACTAAAACAAAAAACATAAAACAAAATTCCAACACCAATGAGAGTTTCCCACACGTCTTTAGAAAGAGATACGCCCTATGTTTTGCATTTTAGGTCTCATAAAAATATAACTTTTTTTCTCCAGTATAGTCCACTTGAACAAAAGGTAGATTATATTATCTTTTTTATGTTATTAATAAAATTTAAAAATAACAATATATATTCTACGAAATTGGCGAGAAGAATAAACAAATTTTTAACATAAATTATAATGAAGAATTATTAAATTGTATATTTTGAAAAATCATGGTATCGGCAGTATGAATAATATTTGATAAAAAAAAAACAAGCATAACGTCGAAGTATAGTTTAACTAAAACTGATTATTTTTACATTTTATATCGTTCACGGTTATTAAATACACTTTGCAGTTTTAAAATATAAATGAAGACTATTTTCACTAAATACATTTATAGATGTTTTACTAGTTGAAATTTATAAAAGAAAAAATTGTAAGAAAGAGCAAGAATATAAAATGCAGAGGTAAATTTTTTGTGAATTCTCCATGCAATCAAAAAAAGTAAAGTTATAAACAAAAACAGGTATTTTTTGTACTTAAATAGCGAAACATTAAAGTACATATGATACATTCTACACTGAAAAAAGAGCGGTCAAAACTACCAGAGTATGATAAAATTTACCATGTATCTTTCTCAATAGGAACACTAAAAGACTAAGTAATTTTTATCAAAGCGCTTTCGTAATGTTTTTGGAAGAATTAGCAATGAAATATAGTTTTATAACGTGTGAAAATATTTGGTAAAAAGCATTCCCGCAACAGCCCGCTGTGGGCCAGGAAGGACATGAAGGTTAAGGATCCACAATTTCACGACCAGCGGCGTGATTGTGGCAATGTGGTCAACACTGCGCCTGTACTTCCCAGACAGACTACAACCCATCGATTTGGAGCTGGGTGGGCTTCAAGCCGCCACTGGGGATCAAACCCCAGTTCTTCACAACGACAGTCCAGTGCCTTAACCACTGTATATATCGTATATTTTGATTTAATTATCCAGATATATATTCTTCTCCTTAAAAAAATGTCATTACTATACAGTATGGTAATTTTAACAGAATTTTTATCTCCGTGAGCATGCGTAATTATCAATAACATTTGCTTTATCAAATATTTCATGTAAAGTTGCTTTACAGTTATGACTCCTTCATAACAAATTAACGTAATACAAAAGTTAATCATAATTTCCAAATAATGCACAATTCTCTATATCGTTCTGTCCCGTCAATTCTTAAAATATAAGTTACAAAAAGTTTTCGTGACACCATTGAGGGAGAGATTAAAACTGTCATACCCCTTTCATCATAACAACCTAAACAACTTTTATTATAGATATTTCTGCATAAATGAAATACACAGTAAAAAAATTTGGATCAAATTACGATATAAGGTACCGGCATTTTGGGTGCCTCATCCGTAAAATCCATTGTTATCGTTAAATATTACGCAGTATATTTTACAGTGATTTGACACTAATTATTACAGTAAAAATTATCATATATCAGGCTATTGTCCCATAATACGTTCCGGTAAAAATGTACTGTCAAAAGTACCTGTACATTGAGCGATGCTACTTTTTACCGTAATTTAATCCGGAATATTTTACAGTGTGGTACTGTAAAGACAACATTTTACAGTAAAATTCGTATAAAAAGTTTATGCATTTTCTACACAGTATTTAAAAAAAAACTTGCTTTATTACAACAACAACAACAAAATATTAAAACAAAAAAAATCAAAGCTAGAAGAAACGTTATAAATTGATCTGGTCACACCATATAAAACTGTCTTAAGTTTGTCGGTATCCCTGAATAACGTCTAAAAGGAGAAATAAAATGTCCCTAAGTATTTCAAGAGTCATATTTTTGCTGTGAAAAATATTCTTCGACAAGCGGAAGCCATAAACTTAGTAGAAACACTTGAGTTAAGTTCCGAATCGGAAATAAAAAAAAGTTGCGAACAAGAATTTTCTGCCTTGCTGCCAGTTGTCGGTGACTTGTTCCCCAAGCGATAAGTTTGATAGCAACACATGGCATAGAGAAAACGATTTGACATAAAATTTTGTCTCGCATGAAGTGAAATATTCTTAATTTTTAATAAATTTTCGGATTTAAAACCGTTTTTAAAGTGTAGTTGTATTGTATTGCTCCCTCCATAAATTGTGAATAAAAAAGGAAAATATATGAATGCATTTTAGAGCGAATGGGTATAATATTTTAAAAACTTACGCAACGAAAATATTTAAAGGCTTGGTAAAATATAAATTTTTATTTAAATACATTTCACTTTGAATTTAATGTTTATGAACATCTTTTCCGCTATGGAACATATTTGTCACCTTTGTTATTGCACTTAGAAAAAAAATACTGTCAAAAGTACCGAAAAAATCATAAAATTTACCTTGCTTCTGGCTCCAAAAGAACACCAGAAAGTTCGGTAATTTTTACCGAAACCTTTTGTTAAAGATTTTAGTAAAATTAACAATAAAACATGGTTTTATCATGATATTTAATCATAGTATCTCAGCATGGCATAAAAACCATTTATTTCATTGTACTTTCTTTTCAGTTTTGCATTTTTTAGTAAATGCTTGGTGATAAGAGCTATAATTTTGAAGACCCGAAATTCTTTTAAGCAGTTAGCATATGAAAAATTACTAAATGAGCGGTTTAAATACCGTATATTTTGGTTTATATTGCAAGAATTACGTTTTTTTTTCTTTGGGCAGAAATGTTATTACCATGCAGTACGGAAATTTTACCAAAATTTTCTTCTTCGTGTACCAAGACTTAAATTCAGTCTAAACATATGTATACTGTACTGTTTTTTATATGGATAAAACTAAGTAGTGATAGATTTCTTACTATAAAAAACAGTATGAAAAAACTTTTACAAGAAATCTAGCAATGTTTTAGCTACATTTTTCCCCTTTGCCAGGGTACAACAACAAACAACTCGTCGATTGTGATGATAAATAAAACTACTTTTAGCATCGATTTTAATGTTATAAAAGTTGAAGTATCCTTAGATTTTTAATAAAATAATTTGATATGGTATGAAAAATTTGTCATATCACATATGTTGTACCGATGGAGGTAATAAAAAAAGAAAATCACCCTTAGCATCAATTTTAATTTTATCACAGTTACCCATAGTATAGAAAAAAATATGCATATTTTCTGGAAATTATACAATTCTTACTATTTCTTCGACTGGTAATCACAAATTATGTAGAAATTTATGTGGAATTTTATTTATCAGCTTATGCTTAAATGTATTAATCAATTTAAATCACCAACAAAATTCAGCTAGAACTTAGAAAAAATGATTAAAAAATTAAGAGAAACTTAGTTACGCAATTTAAGCTAAAGCTTTTAATACTTTTTTTTTTAAAAATAAAAGGCAGCTTTGCAAAATGGAGAAAAAATTCACTTGATTTTTCCATACTTTTTAAAGATTTTTTTCCTAATACTCTTGAACATTAAATAAATTGTGTACTCATGGGTTTTATGGTTTTTAATTTTATAAAAATTTAAAACCAATGCTTTTTGAAGTTATGTAAAGTACGATGATGCTGACGAAAATGTTTTATACTCATTACACAAAAATAGCTATCTTTATACACTATTATATGATATACAAGATTACTTTCAACTCGATTATTTATTAAAAATCAAATCGAAATAGCAGAAGAAATTAATTGAAAAACAATTGTTTGCATTTACGCACGAAATAAATACTAATAAATTTAATCTATCAAAAAATAATAAACGATAAGGTACATTAGCTAATTACAAATGAAGTGGGGAACAAAAAAATAAAAATTCGGTGAAAAATTAAATTGAGTGTTTAATTTGAAAAAAAGAGAACATATTAGAAATACATTTTTCTCTATTTGCCATACAAACAATGCAATCTTTTTATAAATTAACGATCTCTTTAAGCTCCAGAAAAGTCCTTTAACAAAAGGAAAAAAAAAAAAAGATTCTAAATTCTACGTCATTGGAATAAAACAAAGAACTGTTACGCCCCAGTGCCCCTAACTGCGGACCGTAAATCAATTGACTTCTTACAAAAAGCAGGCGATTCTGCTGCTGGAGTTTTTTTTTCCCTCCCTAGTTAGATCATTCATTCCCATTTTCTAAAAACTCATCCCTTGTTCCAAGATAGAATAGCTGTTAACGAAAAAAAAAAAAGAAAAAAAAAACATTTTATAAGATTAAATATTTATGTGCTTATTTTTTTACACGTTTACAAGATTTAGAATTGAAGCTTTTACACTTTGAAAAGAATAAAATAAACAGGCTTACCATTCGTTGAATGTAAATTTTTCTAAACTCTATTTTTAAATTAGTAATTCAGCAAATGAAAACTCCGTCTTCAAGGAATATAAAACTTTCAGAAAATGTCAATAACAATTTTGACAAGTATTAACTGTAATCATAATTAAAGCGCTGTCTGTACGCTGTTAAATCTTTTAGATCATGTTGTAAAGAGATATTGTTTTAATTTGTTAAAAAAAATTTAGTTCAATTTGTTTAATACGGTGCCAAGTTCAGCCATATTATCGGATGAAATTAATATTTATTGAGCATGATTATTTGATTACAAAATTCAAACTGAATAGAAACATGGTTCAATCAGAGGTCAACATAAACCAACAGAAATTTAGCATGATATGTTATGGTTAAATATTTTAACTGAGTTGAGAATGTATTTAAAATAATTCATTTATAATGAATTCGATATTAATTGAATAAAAATAGTAAACGAGTAGGTTTTGCCTACAAAAATAATTTATCATCTTTTAGGAAATATGTAAAACTCAAAATGTAAAATAAATTTTTAAAAAAATCATACAGAAAGTGCAAGGTAAAAAATTCCGTATCAATTTACGGTACTAAATACCGGCACTTCGGGTGCATCATCCGTAAAATCCGTATTTACCATAAAATATTATGTCGTAAATTTTACATTAACATTTATTTAATTAGAGTGATTTTATGGTAAATTTTACCGTAAAAAGTACGGTTTATCAGATTTTTTGTCTCGGAAAAAGGTTCCGCTAAAAATGAATTTTACGGTAAAAAGTACCAGTATCCTGAATACCTATACTTTTTACCGTAATTATAATCAGAATTTTTACAGTGTACGGAAATATTTAGTTATTCCAAATGATGTCTGGTGAACTTTAAATATAAAGGGAAACTGGATTATTCAT
Organism: Parasteatoda tepidariorum; assembly: GCF_043381705.1. Taxonomy (NCBI): domain Eukaryota; kingdom Metazoa; phylum Arthropoda; class Arachnida; order Araneae; family Theridiidae; genus Parasteatoda; species Parasteatoda tepidariorum. Next base: position 41,838,330 of record NC_092211.1, on the reverse strand, counting down.
ACAGTTTTAATAGATTTATGTTGAATTTTTATGCTTCAGGCAGTTGTCAGAAATTTCTTAGCAAATGACATGTAATTGAAATCACAGCTGATTTATAAAAGAATAATTTTATTTTTCATATTCATGAAATTTTAAAAACTGAAGCTAATAAATACATAGAACAGAATATTTAAAAGAAATCCTATGGAGGATATTTTGAATGGTATTTGTGTACTATGATATTATTTTACTTGTAATTTCATTCGTATATTTTTTTCTTTTCATAACTTCGAATATATTTGCTTGATACACTTAAGTTATCAACGTTTAGAGCCGGCAAACAAATTTTACCATTCTTCGAAGTGAAGTTTATTTCACTTCAGATGAGTAAGTCAAGAACAATTTAAAAATAGATTACACGAACATCAATTTTTCTAAAGAATACAATTAGATTTAAATTCTAAAATGTTCAACTTCAATACAAAATCCTGCCCAAATACTGCAATTTATCCATCACGTGACAAAAAACTTATCTATTAATGTATGGAACAAGAGAGCTCGAGACTGAATTATAACCGAGAATACTTCTACAATTGCAGACGAAAATAAAAGCTCCCAGAAGAAAAATAAAATGAATGCTTATAGCTCTGTGAGAGAAAGGTATTGCATTCCCTTTCAAAAAAATAGAACGGCGGTTTCATTTTATGTTGTTCCATCTGCACCTGCCGTGTAGTTCAAAGAGCAACGGGAACTCGTGAGTGTCCACTCAGGTAATAGGAGACCAAGGTCGTATTTGAGATCTGTGGTAAAGCGTAATGGTGTGAGTCATTTTCTCTTTAAATTCTAAAAGCTTTTTATGTAGTGCTTTAAAAATTATCGTTCATTTTCTTTTGAAATATCTATGGCGTTGAACTTCGTGCATTTTATAAGTTGCTTAAAATTTAAGTCATTCTTGATTTTAAAAATACATTTACTCTCAAATATTCCAAATACTACACAAAATAAATGCAATCATAACAAAGATATAGCAGAATAAATTTGTAATAATTTTAACTATAAAATATTAAATTGGAATAAAAATAAACTGTACAGCTGCATGGAATAAATTACGGTATAAAGTATCTTTAGGTGCATCATCCGCAAAATCCATTTTTGCCGTAAAATATTATACCGTAATTTTTACAGTAATATTTATTTAATTAGAGTGATTCAGTGATTTTACTGTAATTATTTTTGTAAAAATTACGGTATACCAATTTTTTTTTATTGTTCCGTAACATATTCCGGTAAAAATGGATTTCACAATAAAATGAACAGACTGTTAGCATTTTTTATCGTAATTTTTTACAGAGTAGACAAATCGAACTTATGGTATAAAGTGCATTTCGACTAGTTCGAAAATTAATTTTATTGTTAAAGCATCAGAAATAAATAACAGTTCTTCATAATCTTATCTATAAAATAACAGTTTTATAATATGACTAGTGAAAGAGAATAAAAAATTAAATGCAATAAAATAACTAAAAACAATAAATGTTTAATTAAATATTTTAAAGCGATGGAAAAAACCGCAATTTATTCTAATTTAAAAAATAATAAATTAAAAACTTCTAAATTAATAAAAACATACATTTCAATGTTAAATGAAAGCGTTGCATTTATTTTAAACTGATAAATTTAAAATTGCATTTCTACAATTAATGCAATAATGGTAAATAGCATTTTAAACAGTTACACTTTATTGCAATAGCTATAATGAATTTAAAATGCAGCTGTTAGATACCGAAAACCTCACTTCACAATTTTAATTTTACAATTTCACTTTCAATCTGAATTATGGAATAGAAATACAAACGAGTATGCAATTCGAAGTAAACAAAAACAAAATAAAAAGTCTTNTTGAAATTTTGTATAACAGTTGTTTTTAACAATATAAATGCATTCTGAATATTTCAATCAAATCCCTTGATAATTTCAAAAAAAATTTTTGAAAGTCCCTTGTCGCCTTAAACAGTTACACTTTATTGCAATAGCTATAATAAATTTAAAATGCAGCTGTTAGATACCGAAAACCTCACTTGATAATTTTAATTTTACAATTTTACTTTCAATCTGAATTATGGAATAGAAATACAAACGAGTATGCAATTCGAAGTAAACAAAAACAAAATAAAAAGTCTTCTTCTATAACGGCAATTTAAATCAATCTAAAAAAAGCTTTTATTTTGCAAGCTATAGGTCAATCCTCGATAAAATTAAGTATAATTAAATTAAATTGATACGACAGATTTGGCATAGGACACAATTAGAGAATTTCAATTGGTCTAATATGTTATATGCTAAGCGAATCACTCTCAATTGAATCCTGCCGTTTTATTTTGACTTAGTCCACAATTCTTCCCAATAAGATGTCAGCATTAGTTTCACTCGAAGGCTTTAAACCAATAATTATCTCAATTAGAGAAGTTTGCGATGAACGCGAAAACATTGACTCTGAAACTCAAATCACTCATAGGCACTATTGTCAATGCCACTTTGATGGAGGAAAAAAAATAGGTGAAATAGTACTGTTTCTTTTTCTTCGCTTTAGTTAATGAAAAGAAATGCGAAATTATATATTTTATTAAAGAATCAGTAAGGTGAAAATATGGGCTTTATTGAAGATTTGGGTAAGTAAGATGAGATTTTTTGAGGAATTAAAACGAGGAAAATATGGACTTTGTTGAGGAATTAAAACGGTGAACGTATGGAAGCCTTTGAGAACGAAGAAGGTGTATTCAAAATATATATTAAGCAATAAGAAAAGTAAAAATACGGAATTCGTAGAAAAATCGGAAAGAGGATAATATGTAATTCATTAAAAAATTAGGAAGGCGTAAATAAAAAACTTTTGGAGGAACTAGAAAGAAGAAAGTATGAATGCCGGATGATGTGAAAATATTTTTGAGTAGTATATTAATAAAATGAAATGTACGATTTTGTAAAACAATATTATTGCTTTAACATTACAAGAACAACATAAGTCAATAAAAATAGTCAATAAAGTTAAATTGTTATAAATGTTTGGCACTAACATAATTTTTTTGCTTTATTACAATGCAGATTCAAATTATAAATTACACTTAAAAAATGCTGATATAAAATATTTTAGCTATTTTCAGAATTAATATTTTCTTTTAATCTTATTTATTAATTGAATTAAATTTTTTTTTCAACTGACGTAAATGTTAAATCATTGAAATTATGGAAATGCTAAAAAAATACCACGAAAACAATACGTTAATAAGAAATCTCAATAAAAAATATTTAATAAAAAATATTTAATAAATAAATAAGAACTAACCAAATAAGATCAAACTTCTGTGTGGCAAAATTAAGCTGAAAGTAAATTCTTATAAAAGAAATCAAGCGAATTGAATTTTCTTTAACAAAAACTCAGTGAGCAAAAAACTGCTCATCAAAAATTATTCAATAATTAGTCTTTTATAAAAATATAGTAGTAGAAAAAATATGCTGCCGTGAAACTCAGTGGATAACATGATTAAGAGAAATCATGCTAATAAATTTAAGGGATAAATACTGTTGAAATTGATATCGCTCTCTTAAAGATTTTCAATGATTTTATGCGTGTGTTACAGTGTTTTAAAATAAAAAATAAGAAAACGATAATATGAAGAAGTTGTGTAACACTATAGAATACCTTAAACTACACAGATTCCTGCCTCTCGAACATATTTTGCGATAAAAAATGTACTCATATAAATCCTTGGTGTTTAGGTGGCTTCAGTATTTAATAAGAACTTCATAATTTTCAATTGCAGTTACATTTTTGAATGATAATAATAGTGCAGGTGCACTGTTAGAATTTTCAATCTAAAATTATGGTAAAATAACCAGCACAAGTCTGCCTATCCAAGTAACAGTAAATTTTACAGTGAACAACATTTTTCAGTTTCACGATTTTAAAACCGTTTACAACGAGAATGGTTAAAAGACCATGAATACAAAACTATACGGTTTTTTAGTCATTTACAACTAGCATGGTTTCAAAACAGTAAAAAAGGGAGATAGTTAAGCAGCTTTACGGTGCTGCCATTTATGCGTGAATGAAAGTGTCATATACCAATAGCCCAGGGTCACACATCGAGGAGTGCAGAACAATGGAAACTCTTGAAAGATTAGTCACCTCGGCAATAATATGTGCCCATCTGCAAGAAACTAGCGGCTTCATTAAGTGGACCTTGTTTGGGCCATAAAATTCAGGTTGTTTAACCATATTAGGTGAAAGCTGTTAATAAACGGTTTTCTCACAGTTAACCGTTTGAATACCATATTTTTTAATGTTTATTTTACTGTTTTGTTTGAATATGGTTAAATAACAATTAAATAAATTGTTATTCACCCATTTTCTCCGAAAAATATTTCAAACAGTGTGATACTGAATAATGCGATTATTCAAAGATAATGTCGTAAGGAATTGAATCGATGTATAATGTATTGATTCATGCTGTATTACATAACGATTCAGTATTGTATTCAGTATTTACATAATGATTCAATATTGTTCAAAGATAATGTCGTAAGGAATTGAATCGATGTACAATGTATTGATTCATGCTGTAATACATAATGATTCAGTAATTTATGATGAAATTATGTATTAAATCAATAATTATGTTGTTACCATAACTCAGATATTATGAAGTAATTTGAAATGATACAATATTTTATAATTCAGTAATTGTGATGCAAATGACAAAAATAAAATTTATTCACTAATTATTACTCAAATTTAATACTTATGATGTAAATATTTTAATGATTAAACTATTTGTATAAAATTATTTCCTACACTGCATTTTATGTAATCGCACAATAGAAATTAAATTCACTAATTTACTTTGCAACTCAATCCGTAAGTTGTATCCATAAATTACTTCCTAAAAATAAATACAAACAACCTCCAACATAAACTATCTTACAAAAATCAATTATCCTATACATAATTCATTCACACTCTTCTATTAAAACATAACTTTCTATAGTAAAAGAGGATGTAGACTCCCCATATCCCTTAACGAAATCTAAGGCACGACTTACATTAATTTGATTGAATCTTTTCATGCATTAATTTTCATATCTTAGTCCATTACCTCGTTTAATATTCAGTCCCTTGGCGATACGATTAAAATTTATCGATTCTTCGATGCCCATGAGTAAACCCATAAGCAGGCTTGCTGCCTATATTTGAATTTGGACATCCAAAAGACATTTCCTTCTATGGAAAGTAGTCTCCTGAAATGATTAAATCTAACGAAGGAGACACTCAATTATTTGAATTGCACTGCACACACCTAAGCACAAAGTAATAAAATTAAGGCTTTAATATATTAATCAGATTTATATTAAGGAAACGTTAACTATTAAGCGATTTAATGCATAATAACGGTGTATTGAATGTGTTATAAATATTTCACAGAGTCGTACATAACTAATGTATTAATAAGATATTAATATGATTTAATTTAATTTATTTAATGCTATGTATAATTGAATTAGTTCTTATATACACTGTCAGAAATTTCTCAGAAAAAAATGGTTAAAAGACAATTTATTTAATTGTTATTTTACCGTATTCGAAGAAAACATGCAAATAACCATAAATAAGATGGTATTCAAACCTTTAAATGTGAGAAAAATCGTTTATTAACTGCTTTCACCTATTACAGTAAAAAAATAATTAAAAATAATTATAATAATATTAAAAGAATTTCATCGCACCAACTAGATCAAACATCAAATGAAGCCACTTTGTTCCTCGCGGAAGGGTACATATTATAGCCAAGAGGGCTAATATACCAATCTTAAGACCGATAGGACGGGAATTCAAGTCCCAGCGTAGACACCGCAATATTTCCTCCATTTCTCTTCTACACTTTATGAACCTAGCCTGTTAGAAGACAATACTCTCATTCACACATAGATGGCAGCACCATAATTCAAACAAAACTGTAAAATAAGCAAAACTGTATGCAATGTCTAGTTAAGTTTTTTTTTATGGTTTTGAAACTATAGTACTTGTAAATGGTTAAAACCCGTATAGTTTTGTATTCATGGTTTTTTAACCATACTAGTTGTAAACGGTTTCAAAACCGTAAAGGTAAAAAATATTTTCTACCGTAAACTTTACTATTTATTGGATGGACAGACTGCTGCCGGTTATTTTTCCATAATTTAGGAATGATCATTTTAACAGTGTACAATTAGATTTAATAAACTCATCGTTGTAAATGATTGAAACTTTTTTATGCATTGACTATATCTTAATAATAATAAAATTTCTCCTCCAGCTAAACTGAAAAGCACGCCCCATCATGGACTTATTAGAAGAAGAAAAAATATGCTACGAAAATAAAGCCTTATATGGTGAACAGATATTATGGTGAACAGATATTCGGGTACTTATCATCCTTTTTGTTTTAATTCGAGATAATGAAAACCGTAATTACGATGAAAAAGCACCGAATTAATGAATTGAAACCTTGTATACCTTGCCACATTGAATTTTTATTTTATTTTATGACCGCCGTTGAACAGTCGACCCTATTTTTGGGTTTGCGACTACTAATGTTCAACGCCGTAGCCTTGTAATTTTGAACCAATCCAGAAGACAAGGAAACTCCTGGATCGGTACCCCCAGAGGTATTGATTTGTTATGGGAACATGGAGGACTTTGAGACTCGACAGATTTAACGTGCATCAGTCACCATTTATGCCACATTGAATTGAAAATAACTCACTATATTACAATAGTTATCTTTCATAAAAAGTAAATAAATAAAAAGTAAATATATAAATGTATATATATTGTAGCTTATAGTGTTGTATTTTCGAGATCTGCGCTTCTCTCTCCAGCGCTGAGGGATTTCAATGGGTGTTTACTTGCGCCACTTACGCATCATCCCACGTATTCAATATTACGCCACTTACGCATTATTCATGTATTCAATATTCAATATTCGTCCCATGTATTCAATATTATGCAATCTCGATTACCTATTTGCTTATACTATATGAGATTACATTAAACGAAGTTCTACAATCGAGATTATATTCCCGATATTGAGCTATTGTTTCTAGAAAAAATATTTGAATGTAAGGTTTTTTTTTTCATGCAAGTTTGCCACTAAACTAAGCGAATATACACATAAAATTTCTTTCACGGAAGTCCTAAACCAAGATTTCGTTCATGCAAAAGAATGACCCTTAACGAAATAAATATGAATGCAAAATTTCATAAACGCAAGATGGTAAAAAAAAAAACAACAAAAACAAGACAAATAGGCTTGAAAAATTCTGATCATGCAAGTTGCCGTTTCGAAACCATACGCTAAAATAATGAATGTAGTAAATGTAAATAATAATTTTCACCAATTATATGTCTTTGATTAATAAAATGGTTTCATCTATTTAACCGGTTAATGTTGTTGATCAATGAAGACAAATTAAAACCGGTTTATATAAAAAAAATTATATTAAAACTGGCTCAAATAAAAAATTATATTATAATTCATAATAACGAGAATTAATTTTTATATTATTCATATTAAAAATTATATTTTAGCTTAAATATTAAAGTAATTTTTAAGTACAAATTGCCATGAAGCTGCCATTAATCTTAAGTCTTACTGGACGCAGTACACTTAATTTTCAATACTTGAACAAGAAATATTTATCGTGATTTTCAAAACTATTCATAAATATATCGAGCTACATTTCAAACCATAATGTCTCAATTACGTATACAATTGATTAATAGCAACTAATCTTATGCTTTTGTCTAATCATGCTGTAGTACATAGCGTGTAAACGTTACAAATCTAAGAAAGGGTCTATTATCACTCTGAATCAATTTCCGGATCAAATTTAATTGGATACCTGCAAGAGACTTCACGTGTGTGTGTCGATCCTGATTGGCTGATTAATACGCGTCGTTGCGTGCAAATATTCAATTGAAACAAGCTAATTACTGACAATTATATTTTAAATAATGCGAATATTTTAAAGGGCATAAGATAGAAATACTTCAAGAGATATTTAACATAAAAGTCACATTTAAAAAGATAGAATGTATTGAACTACAGAAACAAATATATGTTAAATATTCTCTAATAAAATTAAAATAATTCGTAATTTATTTTAATTTTTAAAAACATTAGAAACTGTATCAAAGCGCATTAGATCAAAATAAGAGAAATATTTGTAGGCACCAGAAGAAATAGCAAAAATAGTATTATCTACTCGCAAACAAATTAGTCGAGACCACTTGAAATGATAGTAAAGGTTATCGTTTTCATTACTCAGAGGTTAAATAAAAAATAAATAAATGAAAAACGCGACCTACAACTTCAGTTCTCTTTCGAACACATAACCCAGGAAAAAATAAATTCTATGAA
>NC_092211.1:41747888-41829459 GCF_043381705.1 Parasteatoda tepidariorum | reverse complement strand
GGGCCAGAATTCCGGTCACTGATCACCTGGCGGGCCGCAGTTTGAAAAAGTTGAACAATAACCTCTTACCTCTTATACAATAACAATTAATAGTTGAATTATTAATTATAAAACAATGGAACAGAAGGATTATGAAACAATTTGCTTACATTTTAATGGGAAAACTAAGGCCGATCAGCCTGAATAAGAAGTTGGCGGGCCGCGCAATATGTGTTGGAGGGCCGCATGCGGCCCGCGGGCCTCCAGTTGGACAGCCCTGATTTAAAGAATGCTTCAATTTGAATGCCATTCTGATGTATCAACAGTATAATCCAATATTAATGAGTTGATGTGATAAGATAATTTATTAATTATGATGATTTGTATTGTTGCAAAAATGGTTTATTAAAAACTTAATTTAATTATTGTTTTTTTATGATTTTAATGGTTTTATATCGTAATGTTTAAGTGGGAAATGCCGACGTTGTGCGCATGGCTAAAGTATTTTATACAATGTCTAGTGTTTTTGCAAAATATTATAAATATTAATATCACAGAAAAGGAAACAGCTAATTATTATTTCCTTGTTTCCTTAATTTAAAAGAAAAAAGATGTAAGTGGGTAGACGAAAAAGAAAAATAGCACATTCAATATATAAATGTTCATGAATATCAAAATTTACAATTTAACTATTAATTGTTGCTATAAATAATACTCAATTAAAAAAACTTAAGTTTCATGAAATACCGGACAATGGTCCACACATTCATAACAAGTTATTGCAATTAATACTTAGAGAATTAATAAAAAAAGTATACCTTTCATATTGAAGAAAGTAAAATTAATAAAAATCTTCTTACTTCTTGAATTGCATCAAGAAATTATTTTCAACTAAGGCTAATAAATCATGATCATCATAATTTAAACGCACAAAAAATAATCATACCTCATACTTTGCTGGTTTTTTCGTTTAGTAATAGTTACGTAATAATGCCTATGCAATGTGTGAAATACTAAATTATTTGTTTCTTTGCTGATTGATTTTCCTTCCTACTATACCAGTAACAGATACCAATAGTTAAAATGCAAGCAAAAACGTACATTATGGTGATAGATATATAGTTAAAAAAATTAAAAAATAAAGTTAAAAAATTTTGTAATTTTTTTTTTCTATGGCATTTCTTTTGAGATTATCAAATGAGAAATATTTTCTCAAAATGAAATTTTCATATGCAATTAAAATTAATGTGGAATTGCAGTTGTTAATATTGAAAAAAAAATTTAAGAAAACGTTTTCTTCTTCACTTCATAAAAATAACAAATTGAAAATATTTTCCTCAAATGTTTGAAATGTGGAAACATATTGAACTCGGGGTATTGAGATTTATTAATTATATATTGATTAGTTAATCTCAAACAAATCTAGAGTTAAAATTCAAACAAAACGATAGTAAAAACCGAAACAAAGTCATAATCTTGAGAGCAAAAATTAAAGAAAAATTCAAAATTATTTCAAAAAAATTGTTTTGTAATGTCTACTTTGTATGCAATATTTGTCACAAATCAAATTAATATTGAAAAGCAATTTCTTATAATTTAAGAATCATCATACGGAAACAAAATGCTTAAGTTTTAAATTTGATCAAGTACGTCAAGAATACCGTTGAGCGTTGAGAATATAAATGTATCCTAAGGAATTTCTTGTAATGTCTTAAGAAGTAGTGATTGGAGCCATTTTAAACTTTAAAAATTTAGTCAAAGCGTTAAAGGCACTGAGTAGAAAAATTTTTTCAAGGGGGGGGGGTTAGAACTTTTTTTTTCCTGTAAAGTAGACGGTAATCCGAAAAAGGTTGAGAAACTATGATGATTTATAATAACAGTTTCTTACAATATTTGCAGTTATTTTCAAACTTATTGTTAACTTTATGACCGGGAAATCGCTGTATCTGTTTGTAACTATTAAAAAATATGTGTCATAATATTGCATAATTGTTTGGTCCTTCAATAATAAATATATTTTTGATACCATTCCTCACAGAAAACATTTCCAAGAAATAAATTAGAAAAAATTAGTCACTTCAAAAACAAACTAAAAAATACTGAGAAGAATAATGTTTGAAAACTATGAACGTAAATGTCATCAAAGGCAATCGAGTTCATACTAATGTGACAGAGAAGATAATTAGTGAAACCCACAAATGAGTTTTTCAAACATAATTAGCAGCAAATGCATGGGCGTTATTATTTAAACAGTAAAATAATAAATACACCATAGAATTACGTCGTTTTCTTCGTACCTTGAAGCATATTATTTTGATGTAGGGCTAAACATAAAATTAGAGATTATATGAACCCGGTACAGACGTGATATAGGTTACATAGATACGATATATATCAGATATAAATATGGAATACATATGATAGATATCAGAGATTAGAGATATGAAATAGATATGAATTTTAGACTTGACCATGCCTAAGATATTAATCGATGTACATTTAACAGTAGTTAATTAAAAAAATTTACTTTTTTCTAAGTGGGAAAACAATTCTTAAATTTAAACAAATGTTTTGAAAGTTTCACAATAAATAGTCTTTTAGCACTTTACCTTTTTTTCTAACTTTCGCATTTTCTTAAAATTTGTTGTGGGTATAATAATGGGTCAAAATGTTACTTTCAGAAGTCCTGATAAAACTTTAAGATGTTTTTTACGTTGTTTTGTGGTGTTAAAATTGATTAGAGGTTTATTTGAAGTTGCAATAAAAAACGACCTTAAAAAATCAAACTTGCAAGATTTAAAATCAAGTTTTATGAAGTTTTCTTATTCACTCTTGAGGTTGTTTTGAAGTTCATAGAAATCTACCTTACAAAAACCAGATTAAAATGGCTGTTTTTGAGGTGAACATAAATTTTTTTTCTACACTTTCAAGCACATAAGTATATTTGAGGCGTGAATAATTCACCCGATTTCATCTAAAGGAATTGCTGAGCTATACACGGTGTTCATTTTACGAGATGTAATGTATATAATTGAGGTTGACATTGAGATTTACTCATAAGGTTATTTTTGGTTCAAAACATGTATCAACCTCAAAAACACCCTTTTTTTCTAAGGGACTATTTTTTATAATATTTTTTACTGGAATTTACCAAAGACAGCACATACGGAATGGCCACCTGTAATGTGCATTTTTAAATCCTTATCAAAAAAGAATTAAAGAAATTATAAACGTGAGAGGTAAACTAATATTTAACGAGGTAGAAACTAAAGTACAAATTCAATCTCTCGAATCATGGTTAAGATAGATTGAACTGTGAAATTTTGAAATCTATTTGATTATCAAATGACACAGAGCGGAGTTGAAAGACCCTTATTAAAGACAACTTCTAGTTTCATCGGAATTCTTTTGTGAATAATTATTTAATATTAGTTTTTGAGAAAGATCCTTGAGTTCTAAATATTGTAAGAACATTCTAACGTTTCTAAGATTTTAAATTTATTTGTCGAAAACCGTGTATACAAATCATCCAACTTCATTTGCGTTTAGAGGAATATATACATATTTTCCAACATCGTTTCTTTGATAACTCATCAACTATTAATTCAATCTCTGCTTTGTTTTCAAGTCATCATTGATCATCAAATTCTCTTCTGCAATGAAGGGAAGAAATTTTTCATATTTTTAAGATTTGTTTTTATTCCCTTTAGAAATATTTGCAAAAGCGAATCATTTTTGGTATAAAAAATTAAAAAGAAGCTGGTATTTATCTGCTTCGGAGGACCATAAAAAATTGTTAAACCATAATTTACACAAGTGATGTTTAATTAATTGTAGTAGTAGATGCTACTGATAGTGTGGTTATAGTTATCTAATATAGATAGATACTGCTGCAGGTAAAAGATAACGTCCTTCCCCCAGAAACAAATAAGTTGCCACAAAATTTGAAAATTTGATTTTTCGTAACTACATATCAAAATAAATTAAAAATCACATAATTAAATTGTTACGGTATCGTCGGGATAAAAAAAAGGAGGTTGATATCTAAAAAATACTATTAAAATATAGGCCGGGAAAGCCTGGTGGGTAGGGCGCTGGGCTCATGTCCGAGAGTTCGTGGGTTCGAGTCCCGCTGGCCGAAGACTCCCCGTGTAGTAAAGTGACAGATGCACGTTAAATCTGTCGAGTCGCAAAAGTCCTCCATGTTCCCATAACAAATCAAAACCTCTGGGGGTACTGGATTGGAGATCGATCGTTCTCTGATTCAGGTTAAAATTACGATCTGTGGATGAATAAATGGATGTATGAATGGGTCCGTCCGATAAACGTGTGTGACGTATGGTGTGGCAGAAGTCGAATTCTTGGCCATAGATGGCGCCACTGGAAAACTAGAACAATCGCACACCCTCTGTCTAAACAGGCATACGCCAACAACAACTATTAAAATATACAAATTTGTATGTGTTGTATATTATTTAATACAGCACATTGCACCGGGTTAACACCAAATCGAGCGTTTATATACGATTTAAAAGACGCAATTTAAATCTAAGCATTTAGGATTAGTTTGCACCAAAATCTCCCTCATTCACACACACAAAAAAAAAAAAAATAGATGTGATAGAAATCAGGTTTAGAAATGTACATGTCTAGGTATCAATCCTTAATAGTGATGCGTTTTTAAATTAAAATAATAATGTACTAATAATTTTGGATAGCAAAAAACAAAACTTGGTATTTTTTCATGCTATTAAATAACGTAGTATTCACGCAAAACTTTTTGAACTTTTTCAGTGTTTAATAAAATAAAACAGCAGTTTCCCTAAAACGAGTAAAACTTTATTTTTCTATTAATCATGCTTCTTAAAACCATAACATGTGAAGTAAATAATAATTTGTCATTGAAATTCAAAGAAAAATAGGTGTACTGTTTTTCGATGAATAAAACTTAATGAGATTCATAATTACTCTCGAAGATATTTTCCGAATGCTTTGGTTCATTGCCAAGCCCAATGTCAATGCCTCAAATTGACGGATTAATTTGCCATTGTACTTTAAAGGATTAAAATATATGCATTTAAATCTGAGATTTCTTTAATCATGCATTCAAATATGTCGTAAACATGAAAACTTTTTCCTTCGATCATTTTGAGAATGGGTTCGGCTATGCAAAATCAGTAAAAAAATATTAAATTAAATTAAAACAATTTTTAAAAAAATAACTTTTTTTGAATAAATTGAAAAAAATAATAATTCTAACTTTGCCTCTCCTAAACTGGAAAGAGGCACAAACGGATTGAAAAACGTGGGAGAATTTTAATTGTTGAAAGTTAATTGTGCAAATGATACACCCTACGTTTTTCACTTTAGGTGTAACAAAAATTTAAATTTATTTTCTCCTTTATACACCGTAAAAATATCCCAAATCAAATTACTGTAAAAAGAACTGCACCCTGAGTGCCAGGATGTCTGGTAAACAGAACTATAATATTGAATACCAGAATTTCCGGTAAACCATCACCACAACATACAGAAATACTACCAAATGAATAGTTTAAATACCATTTATTTTGTTTTTATTTACAGAATTATGTTGGATTTTTTTAATCAGAAATGTCATCCCCATACAGTTATACTAATTTTACTAGAATTTTTTCTCCGTATTGGAAGACGTAATAACTAATTAGTATCGACCAAAGAGATCAAATGTATGGATTACAATTGACCGAGTGAATTTTTAATATTGAAGTGAAATTTAAGCCTACGAAATTTACAACAATCTCAAAAAACGTCTCTACTTTTTAAATTTTCCAGACTGTGACCACCCTGGTTGTGTCTAGACAACTTTCAAGAGAGAGGGGGAAAGTTGTTGACAAAAAACTACCTATTCCTGCAGTTGCTTTAGTGGTTTTTGACTGTTAAGAATCTATTTATTGACTATTTATTTTTTTAACAATTAACAAACTCGACTACTGTTTTCATTCTTTACTGTTGAATTCACTAGGAAATACCAAATTCCCAAGCCGTTAAATTATTGTGGTGGGTTTAGTCTTTGCAGTTAACGTCTTCGATCGCGGCTAAATTTCCCGTGTAAAAGCTGGGTGTCTGATTTAACTGTTCTTTCTCTGTTAGTATCTTATTAGTTCGTAAGCCACTGTAATGTAATATCCCTCTGGTTTTTAAAGCATGAAACGTCCACGCACAGTTGGATGGTTCGGAAGCCGAAGGCGGAGTCCAGGTGATTATGACGACCACCTGTCTTCCGATTGTGGTGATGTAGTGCACGCATGCCCCAATCTTTAGATCTGTGGTGGCTAAGGGGACAGAGCACTCGCCTCCCAATGAGGGGACTCGGGTTCGAATACCAGCTACGGCTGGTCGATATAAATTCCGCACCTGGCTCACATCGACCACAGAGCTGGTGTAAAATATCCTCTGTGGTAGACAGATCATGGATAAGAGCCCGTTGCCGTCAGACTAGCCGTTTTCATCTCCATGTAACGCAAATGCCGGTTTGTTCCCTCTAAAAAATCCTCCACGAAAGCAAATTTTTCAGAATACTTGTGGATTGGGAGACATCTGGATTGGGTTCAAAATTACAAGGCTACAAAGTTGAACAATGGTAGTCGTTGACTCAAAATTGAGTCGACTACTCAATGGCGGTTATAAAAATAAAAATCTTTAGATCAACTTTAAAGATGAATTTCAGATTGTCGACGGTCGCCCAAAAGCTCTATTGCCATATTAACAACTAAACCAATTCAGATTCAAAAATTGTTGATGATAGATAAATGAAACTTAAAGAGGCCAGTAGGTTTACGAAGTTTTTACCTGACTTTAGATGATTCCAGTCCTCTATTCCCACTGAAAATTTGCTATCTTAATGACAGTCAATGACGATTGAGAATTTTTTTTCTTGTACTACTTTTCATTATAACTACAAAAATTAAAGCATAATTAATGCATAATTAATTCGGGTAACAAGGGGTAACAAAAGTACCAAAGAGGTTATATATCAGAGAAATATTAATAAAACGAGCATAAAAAATCCTGAATATTTTTTGTCTTTTATCATTAAATTTATGTATAATCAAATTATTATAATTTGGACAGTAATGCATGTTTTTAAACGAATTCATAATTTGCGAATTACAGTATTTTTCAAATAAGATATAGATTTTTCTGAAAACATATAATTAATTTCTTAAAGTCATAAAAATGTATATCAATAAAGTGTAAATTGATAAAATGTAAATTAATAAAACGTACATTATTTTAATTAAAATAAAACTCTATTATAACGCGAAACAATAATAAAAAATATCAAAATTCTCTAATTGAATATTCATTACGGTAATGAAATATGACCCTCAACTAATTTTCATAAGTGAATGTCAACAAATTAGTATTTCAAAAGCTAATTAGGAAGCATTGAAAAGACTTCAAAATCCTATATTCAACGACATTAGAAGAACACTCGTAATTAGTAAACCATTTTAAATTTAGATGAATTTCTGAGAGAGGTAATTATTAATTATCATTATGGAAACATGATTATAATTAAAGTTACATGGATATTAGAATATACCATTGATAGGATGATTTGCGAAGAATTATTCTTCATATGATGATAAAAGTGACAAAGATTGGAAGAACGCATGTTTACAGAGAAGTGAATAACCAATTTTTAAGAGCTACATTAATTAGACAATTATTAGAGATTCATTTTCAGAAAAATTTGAATTTGATTAAATTATCTAAGGATATTTGATACACTTAAACGTATGTTAACTACATTGACTATTTGTACATATAAAACAGTATAGTACTATTTTATTAAGTATTTACAAATGCAAATTAGCATGAAAGGAACAATTTTTAATTTTGAAGAAAAAAGGTTTAAATCATAATAAGTGGTAAAATTTTCAAACTAGATATATGGATTGGAAGACTAGACAAGAGTTCGCATGTAAAGAAAGAAATGAATAATCTATAACTTTATGAGATAAATTAATTGACCATCTCTAAGGAATCACTTTTAGAAACATTTATATTTGATTAAATTGACTATAGTTGTTTGATATGATCAAACGTATATTAACTGGTTAACATTATTGGTTTTTTGTACAAATAAAACAGTACAACAGTATGCTACTTTAAAAAATACTTGCAGTTGCAAATTCTTTATAACAGCATTAAGCAAATAATTTAAGTTGCTTAATAAAAATAAAATAAATGTTGAGATTAAAACATATTAAGTGGTAAGACTTTGAAGTTAGTAATGTCTGTACTTTTTATGTTTGAATGCGCAATTTTTAAATATTTTTAATAATAGAGACTAAAAAAGTATCTTCGTTACTTAAATAGTTCGGCTATACAACTCTTAAATAATTAAAATTCGTAATAGTGACGTGTTAAAACAAGTTCGCTACTTCATAGTTGAAAATCGACTGCGAAACTCTTAATTAATGTTCTGATTTAAAAACCATCACATTATTTGATGAAGGAGTAAGAACGCTTTAAAAAAAGCATCGTAGTTTTTTTGTGTTTTTAACATGTTCTAGAATGATTTGAGTTTATAAACATGTTCTTGTCAGCAGTATTAGTGCGTTTTGTAACTAGCTTCTGACTTAAACATAAGAGTACACTATACTACGGTCTGTTTAGAAGAAATCACAAAATATCGTTTCGTAAAAGCGGACCCTTAACAAAATATTTTAACTTAAAAACGAACCCTTCACAAAATGATTTTTCTTTTAATCGGACCCTTCACAAATTTGTTTATCCTCATTATTGTTCTGTTAATTGAATAAACCCTTCCCAGGGCAGAAAACAAGAAAGATGGATGTGAACGAATTAAGTTTTGTCTTCGACAGACGATTCTTCCATTATTCGTCCGAAATGAATGTTCTGCGTTCAGCAGTATAGGCTAAATACGAAATATTTGTATGTTGCATCTCTAATTTAGAAGCAGCAATAGCTGTTTATTTTTGAAAATGTAATTTTTTTTATTACGAATTTACAGTGCTGAGCATAATCTTGTATCTATTTACAATTTAAAAACTCCTTGGATAAGGTTTTAGTAATAACCGGACCCTATTTGCACAAGTTCATAAAAGCAGGAGCCTGGTTAAAAGAATGTGAGTAATTTTTTCACAATTTCACAAAAACCGGACCTTTCACAAAATGGCTGGACAGACCCCTGGCTATGTAGTTCTTTGAAAAAACATTATTTTTTGTTTAAAAAAAAAGTTGGTTTAAGTACTTATGACCTACACGCTTTTTTAAATAGATAATTATGAAAGAAAATGAATCCACTTTCATTTTCTCTTGGTTAACAAAAAAATACAGGTTCAGTATCAATCTTAAGAGTACTAATGAGTTTCATCGTAAATTCTATTTCTTCTCCATAAGTAATTTGAAACTTAAAAAAAAGTTAGTTCAGGTACTCTATAAACAAGCCCTTAAGTCTGAATTGCCGAAAAAAATTTAAAATATCAAAATACAAAAAAATCAATGGAAGAGAAGTTTTCCATTTAGTAAACCTAAGTTATCATCTCAAAATTTATTTTCATTTGGATAATTTAAGAATGTCTCTTTAGTATTTGAAATTTCATGACTCTAGGTTTGCCTGAACTCAATTTTACTATACTTTAAACTAGTTACGTAGAAGAAAGAGAATTTGCTACGAAAGGTTTCTCCAGTGGTTTGGAGTCATTTTAATATTTCAAAGATGGTGTTTCGTTCACTAAATTATTCAATTTCAAATTTTCATTACGTTTTTAGCGAAAATCATTCAAGAAAAGTGATGATTTTTATGATAAGTCCTTTAAAAAGACACGTTTTCTTTTTCAAAACACAGAAGAAAACTCTCCACTCTAATCTATTCATAACATCTTATTAAAATACTACAGAGTGCGATTCGTCACACTCGGGTAAACATGATTCAAAACGAACAAACACACACCCGAGATTCAGAAAAATGATATATGCTCCTTCATACTTGACCTGAATCAGACAGAAAACGTTTTTTTTTTATAGTCACTGAATATACAAAAGTTGTATTTAAACGTGAAACTGCATAGAGGAAGAAACTGATGTCCTTACAATTCTCAGAAGTAAAGAATCGAACAAAAATGTTCTTAGATGACGTCGCTTCAGAATGAAATAGAAATTTGAATGACTGTGGAGGAGTAGGTTTTATGCCGAGGTTTCAGATTTAGTTCTCGAGTTTTATATCATCGTTGTTTGTTTAAGTATCTTAAGCGGATTTAAATTACGATAAGAGTTTATAACTCATCACTATGATTGTGATGTAGCATTGGAAAATATTTAGTATAAAAAATTTGTTTTTATCAACACAAATCCAGAAAAAAATTTTATTTAGGCAGGGGTCTGTTTAGAAGAAATTTAGGTCCGTTAACAGACCCTTCACAAAATATCTTTTCATAAAAACGGACTCTTCACAAAATATTTTAACTTTAAAACGGACCCCTCACAAAATGATTTTTCTATTAATCGGACCCTTCACAAATTTGTTTATCTTCATTATTATTTTGTTAATCGAATAAACCCTTTCCAGGGCAGAAAACAAGAAAGATGGATGTAAACGAATTAAGTTTTGTCTTCGGCAGACGATTCTTCCATTATTCGTCCGAAATGAATATTCTGCGTTCAGCAGTATAGGCAAAATACCAAATATTTGTATGTTGCATCGCTAATTTAGAAGCAACAATTACTGTTTATTTTTGAAAATTTAATTTCTTTTATTATAATTTTACAGTGCCGAGCATAGTCTTGTATCTATTTACAATTTAAAAACTCATTGAAAAAGTTTTTGCAATAACCAGACCCTATTTGGACAAATTCATAAAAGCGGACCCTGATTGAAAGAAGGTGAGTAATTTTTTCACAATTTCACGAAAGCCGGACCTTTCACAAAATGTCTGGACAGACCCCTGTTAGGGATTCATGATGATTCAGATGAGTGATTTAAATTTAGTTTTCCTCAGCACAGGGCAAAAAAAAAATTATAAGGACTAATAAGTAATATGACCGAGTGTGGGAAATTTATTTACTTTTTTCCAATACAGCCAGAAAAAAATCGTAGGAACTTATGATGATTCAAATTATATCTCATTTTTATCAACACAAAGCTAGAAATTGTTTTTGTGGGGATAAGATAGGGATATTTATGATAAAGGATTGCAAAATATTAAGTTTCTATCAACACAGAGTGAGAAAAAAAGTCATAGAGATTTTGATAATTCTGATGAGGGATTTAAATTCAGTTTCCGCCATCAACGAGAGAAAAAAAAACAACAGAGATGGTAATTAGTATGATGAAGATTTAAAAAGTTATTTCTTTTTTTCCAATACAGAGCCAGAAAAAAAAAATCCGTAGGAACTTACGATGATTCAATTAATCTCATTTTTATCAACACAAAGCCAGAATTTTTTTTGTGGGGATAAGGTTGGGATATTTAAGATGAAGGATTGCAAAATATTAAGTTTCTATCAACTCAGAGTCAGAAGAAAAAAATCACAGGGACTTCGATAATTCTGATGAGGGATTTAAATTTAGTTTCCGCCATCAACGAGAGGAGGAAAAAAACCTACAGAGAGTAGTAATTAGTATGATAAAGAATTAAAAAGTTATTTCTTTTTTACCAATACAGAGAAAGAAAAAAATTCAAAAATTTTTTTATCATGAAACTTATCATGAAACTTATCATGATTAAGATTATTTAATTTTTATCAACATCGAGATAGAAAACATTTTATAAGGATAAGGACTCATGGTGTTTGTGATGAAGGATTGCTAGTTATTTAATTTTTACCAACATAAAGCCAGACTAAAAAAAAAATTTAAAAAAAACTGATAGAGGATCCTGATGATGGTGATTGATTTTCTCTTTATCTAGTTTTCACCATCAAAAACCAGAAAATATTTTATAAGGATAAGGATTCATGATGGTTAATGTGATGAAAGATTGTGAAATGAAAAAAAAAATGTAGGGATAATGTAGAAACTCATGATGTCTGGGATGAAGGATTGAAAATTATTAAGTTTTTACCTATATAGAGCCAAAATTAGAAGTTGATAGGGACTAGTAATGATTGAGATTATAATTTCCCTTTATCCAGTTTTAATACAGAGACAGAAAAATTATTATAAAGAAAAGGACTCATGATGTTTGTGATTATTCATGGACTCGAGATGTTAAAGATTGTAAAATATCATGTATATCACACAGAGCCAGAAAACATTTATTATATACGAAAACGTTATGATTGCAACAAAGGACTACACCAATACGGAGTCAGAGGAAATTTTATAAGGATAGGGACTCAATGATGTTTGGTATGAAGGATTGAAAAATATTTAGATTTTACCAACTGAGAGCCAGAAAAAAATTTCATAAAGACTCGCGATGACTATGAAAAAAGATTTCAAATTGTCTAGTAACTACATACTATTTCAGCTTTTCCATTTTTAATTGTAGGTTTCTTTTTCATTACACGGTTAATTTTACAAAACTTAAAGAGTATCCCTTTGTTGTTCATATAGTAAATTTATATAAATACCTTAAACGAAATTTCATTATCTTTGATAACTTAGTAAATGCAGTACAGTAGACTAGTGATTACAGTCATCGACTTTAATAAAATAATAAAGGATAAATTAATTTGAATTTAATCAAAAGAATATCAAATTTTTGAAGTTTGATATAAAAAAATAAAAATAAAGTGGATTTCTTCAAGTTTAATTAAGAAGATAGCTTTACGAGAATAACTGGTTTTATTTTCTTTTTAAGAAGAATGGAATAATTCATTATTAAGCTTGATTGCATTATTTTACAGTGTTTTCACTACAGCGCGAGAACGCGAGAATCTCGCATATTTTTTAATATTCTCGCATTAAAAAATGGTTACCGCAAGAAATTCGCGCATTCTATAAACCAATTTCAAAATTCGCGAATTTCTCGCTTTTGAAAAAAATTTCTCATTTGCCCCATTTAAAATAAAATCCGTTTCACTTTTCTTCCCGGAACTTTTATTATTCTCAACATCTGCCCCATTATCTAGCTTCCCTATTTACCAGTATAGTTCAAAACCTTTAAGAACAACAGAACACCATCCTTCCGAACNCACTCATTTTTTTTCTGAGATGAAAACACTGTTATTAATATAATTAATACTATAACTAAAATAAGTTTTGCTTCATTTTAGAAACTACTTTATCAATACAATCAAACCTAAAACATGGCATGTCTATTGTTATAACACTTGAAAAATATTATATTAATAAACATGAATATTATGCAATACTGTGAAACTCTTAATCAAAAGATAAATTAACAATTCATTTAAAATGATTCAAAATAGACTTCCGAATAATTTTTTACATAATGTTGCTTCAATAGTTAAGCTATTTGCAAAAAATATTATCAATTAAATTAGTTCATCATGAAATCATCCTGTGTAATCTTGCAGGCGCATGAAATATGGTAGTCTGTAATCATTTGCAATTAACTTTTTAACTTTTCATAATTCGAACAATTAATGTATTATATTTTAAGCAAAATTAACGAATATTAATGAGTTCTTAAGCTAATTTGCTAAAAGTTTGAATTAGTTAATGCAAAGAAAAAAAAATTAACGATTAATAACAAGGAATCATTAATTTTACTTTTTATTGCCTTTACAACAAAATCCGATTAGAATAAAAATAACAGTGGAGTTGCTTTATTTCGACTAATTTGAAAGTAAATTTAAATTTATTTAAGTAAAATTGCCTTACAGCAATTAAATTTATTTCATCTTAATAAATTTTAATAGAAAAATAATAAAATTAAAATAAAAGCAATATTGTTTTATTAGTAATAACTTTTATGTAGAATATATTTCATTTTTAAAATTTCGTAGCCATTTTTGAACAGCCAAGTAAATTTTTGAATTTACGACGACTAATGTTTAACTTCGTAGTCAATCCAGAAGACAAGGGAACTTCTGAATCAAGTATCGGGAGAAATTTGCCTTCGTGGTGGACTTTTTTGATGGAACTAACTGGCCTCTAAGTTACATCAAAAGGAAAAACACGAAAATCTTCCATGGTCACCCTGACGGCAAAGGGACTCTAACCCAAGATCCGTCTACACTGAGAATATTTTACGTCAGCACCGCTGTCGGAGCGAGCCATATGCGGAATCCGTTTCGAACAGTCTTTGCTAGGATTCGAGTCCGGGTCACCTGTTAGGGAGGCGAGTGCTCTATCCCCTGAGCCATCACGGTTCTTATGTAGAATATAATAATATTTATGTATTTTATTGCTACCTCATTGCTAAATAATCGTAACATATTGGAAAATACCATATTTATAAAATCAACGAAATGCCTAAAAATTCTTACAATACTTAAAAATAAAAAACCCAGTTTTTTTGGGAAAGGGTTAAATGTCAAAGAGACTCTCATTTCAAATGTAAAATATTATAAAAAAAAAAAAACTTTTGCTACGAACTCTTTATTAAACAACTTGTCTTTCAATGTCCGGTTAATAATTTTAGCCAAGAAAGCTAACGCACTAGACTACTTAACATGAGATCGGAAATTTAGTTTTTGCTTTAAGTTATATTAATAATTATAATTATACAGTTCGTACAATTTAAAGATGTTTTTAACAAAATCTTAATATGCAATACTTAAAATATATTTTATTCTAATGTAAAAAAATAAACAAAATAAATAAATAAAAATAAATCGTACTAAACAAATTTCGTATAAATGGTTACTATAAACTAAAACGTTTGGTTAAAGATAACAAAAATTGTTTGAAATTAAATTTCATTTGCCACATTAACTTATTCTAATCAATCACAATTATCTTGAATGATCATCGTTCAAAGAGATAATTTGGTTATAATTCATTGTTATTATTTAAATCAATAATAAAGAATCTTATATATATATATATACAAGGTCCGGCTATTAATTTCCAGGACTGACGTAACTGTAGGAGAAAGAAAAGCCGGAAGATGGCGCTGACATTGCACGTGATTGACATTGCACTTGCGCATGTGCAGTGCAATCGGCGCCATTCTGAAGTGAATGATTCTCGTGGAAAGGCGCATTAAAACGGAGCTCTTAAATTCCTGTTGTCGAAGTGAAATGGAGCAAAGAATTAACATTAAATTTTGCTTCAAATTGGGCAAGACAGCTGCAGAAACCTACAAATTGTTAAAACAAGTCTACGGCAAGGAAGCATTATCTCACTCAAGAATTTTTGAATGGTTTAAACACTTTCGAACGCGAAAGCGTGGAAGATGATCCGCACACAGTTCGGCCGCAGTTCGTACGCAAGACGGAAGCAATTGAAAAAGTTCGCGTCCACACATTGCGTTTGCCTGTGACTCGATTCTTAGCTCAGCAAGGTGTCGTTGAGTCGCAGCATCCACCATACTCGCCAGACCTAGCACACACTTTTTCCTGTTTCTTAAGCAGAAAAATTCACTGAAGGGAACAAGATTTCAGGATGTCGAAGCCTTCACGAAAACTGTAACGTCACTAATAAAGAGCATTCCAAAAGAGGACTTTAAAACTTCTTTCCGAAATTTGTACAGCCGATCACAGACGTGCATTACGGCTGATGGGGATTACTTCGAATAATATTAAATGGCTATGTGTTTAACTTTTTTTTCTTCTGAGTTATTCCATGATTCCTGGAAATTAATAGCCAGACCTTGTATATATATATTTATTAATTATAGTCAACATTTGCGGAAGCTAAAAACCCGTTCTTTCAACTGTTGGTTTTTTTCTACCAAAGCAAATAATTTACTATTTTCATAATTGCTGTGGGTTTGCAACTGTTATTTATGACTGTTAGGTCAAGTTTAGCCAATCTTTAGTCAGCGCCATCTATGCTAAAAATAGTGCTAACCATCAATATGAAGAAAAGCAACAATTGTGAGAAAATGAAAAGCGTTTGTGATATAATTTTAATATTTTAAAAGTTACTCCAGCGCTGCATTATCTGGGCTAGTAAAATGTGCAGAGATTTAGAATTATTCATTGATAGAAGAGGAAAAATCTCGCCAAATTGGAGATTTTTAAAATAGTTAGCCCACATAATTCTCCACTGCAAGATACTATATACAATTTAAAATTATAGCTTTTCCTCAAGTTAAAGCATTACTTAATGTATTACTCAGGTATGAAATGCATCCTTAACCCATTTTCTTATAAATTTAAAAAAAATAATTAATTTTAATAAATTGGAACATTTTATTAATTTAAGAGTCGTTTTCATTTTTTCGTATACGAACTTAGCGGCTAAAATCAAACCCTACAACTAATAACTTTAGTTCTAAATATGGAGCAATTTTCTGCTGCCTCTATAACAAGAAGAGGCACAATAAGTTATTATACATAATTGCAAATTTATTACAGTGTCATACACGCCAAAAGAATTAAATCAAGAGGGATTTTAGATTTTTTTAATTATTATGATTTTGTAATAAGATTTTATATATATTTTTAAAATGCAGAAAAAAAATGATAATTAAAACCTTATGCAACTTTTTATATTTTATTTTAAAATGCAGAAAAACAATGATAATTAAAACATTATGCAACTGTCCCATAACAAATAATTGCACAAACATTCTTCTACACATATTGTTATTTAGAGAAAGAATCTAATTAAAATGAAAATGCATCTAAATAAATGAGTTAGCAAAGAAATAAAGCAGAATAGTAGAATGAATTGGTTTTGGAGCTCAAATGGATGATAGCTTGTCCACTAATGACACATAATTAGTTGCAATCTCTTATTTAATAGCTTTAGAAAATGGTCGCCTCAAGAATTAGATTAAATGAATGAACATAATGAATACAATCGTCAATTGGAACAATTTGAATAACAAGAGTAAATAGAGAAAATCGAAGAAAGCGTCGAAAAAATAAAAAATTAAAAAAAATATTCTCATTAATTTATGAGAACTAGAAAATTATTCACTTAAAGATTGAGTAATTAAATCAAATTGTTCAAATATTATTGAGATAGGTGTTCATTTAATACAAATTATTTATTTCATATTAAATTAGAATGACAAATTAATTAAATAGCACAGATTCAAATAAATAGAGTCTAAAAAGCTAAATGTGCAGGAAAGTTTTTTTATTAGTGAAATTTAAATAAATGTAAATATAGGTAATATAAATTATAATAAAGAAAAAAATAATACTATTAACAACTAATTCAAAAAAAATATAATTTAATAAAGCTACAATCCATTAACTTAAAAAAAAATTAAAAACATCCTTGAAATAACGCCACAGGTAGATTAAAAGTGTTTAGTTGTTTGTTAGTAGAAGCTTCAATGATGATGTTGTTCAACACATTTTTTCTTTTCCACCTTCATTTGTCTTTACATGCAAGCTATAAGCTAATTTTCTCATGTTGAGATTTTATGTCTTAAATTAGTTAAATAAGTTTAAAAAGTTATATATATTAATTACTGGATTAAATGTTTTTAATAAAGCAAGAATAATGAGCAAAACCTCGACAGTTGTGTTGTAGATATATCAGTAAATATATGCTAAATGTATGTGCTCACTATGTTAAGTACTTGGTTTGTAAAAATAGATTAATTTTATAATTAAAATACTTTTTAGACTTAAATTCCATTTTAAAATCTGATAGTTATTACAACAATTTCACAGAAAAGAAATTAGTTTCTTTTTTTTAAATTTAACAAAAAACGACACTTTGGAAACTATACCTTTTCAAAATTTCTCTTATTACTGTAGTATTTCAAAGACAAGTTCATAAAAAATACTATTAAAATTTAATTTACAAATACTTGAGCATTTCCAGTTGCAGCACAAAAAATGTTTGAGGCAAGTATGCAATTTCCCGATTTACGATTCTCGCTAGCTCTTTTCAAACAGCTTCTTATTTATTTTTTTCCCACCGATCCCGTTCGAAAACTACCCGCCGGTCACGATGCATGACTCACCGTCTTCCTTCGAAAGTTAAAAAAAAAGAGCAATAAAAAAATAAAAAAACGCAAGATGAGGAGAGGGAAAAAAAGAAGCTTGCACGGAAGAAATACGAGAAATAAAAAAAGAAGAAAAATCACAAAAATAGAGAATATTACCTTTTTTTTTTTTTACTTCTCTGACGTGTATTGAAGAGCATTTTCTCGGACATGCCTAAAAACGACAGGATTGGCGATTAATCGCCAGATGAGAGAAATTCGATAATTTTTTTATTCTATCTTTATCGTGCAATGAAAAACTTGAAATGAGGCGATAATTTTATTAAAGTAAACTATAACATAAATTTATATTGAAGTAAAATATTTAAAGTTATCTGTTTGTTTGAAAATTAAATGACAAATTGTGCAGAAAATATAAAATTGCATGATTTTAAATGAGTATAAATGCACGCATGCATAAATAAAAACATTAAAAAAAAACTAAATATAAAATAAATACTTTTAATTACGAAATAATGTTATAAGAAAAGATAACTCTTTTTAACCTCTTAAAACTTCATTGAAAAAATGCAATAATTTTGTTGAAGATAATGATAATATAATTTTGCTTTTAAATTTAACAACTAATTCTTTGTTTATAAATTGCATAATAAAATTACAATAACGTAAACTAAATAACATAGTAAATTTTAAAAACAGTAATAATTAATTGTAGTAAATTGTTCGGTTATTATGCTGCCCTGGTAAATTCTAATAATTTTTAAAATGACTTACGCCTTTTATTTAAGTAAATTGCAACTTTATTTTAGAATAAAATAAGTAAAATCTATTCGTTTACAAAGGCTACTTTTTAGTTATTTCCATAACGTAAAATGTATAGCATAAAAGAAATTTAATTATGTAATAAAATTAATTATGTAATAAATTTAATTATGTAGCGCGGTAAATTTTAATTAAAATTAAGACATTTTTTCTATTGTGCATCAATGAGAATATTTTATGTCTATGGAAAAGATCGAATCAAACACATTATGACATTATTTGATTTTGAATTATGGCATAATCATGACGCCTATGACAAGTTCTAATCGAACAAAGACAATGTTTGAAGGTAAAAAATAAACAAATGAAAAAATATAAAAAAGCCAGTACGATAAAACTTTATAATTGCATATTACACTATTTGCCAATTAAATTTTTATTTCATTTGAAATATTTTAAAAATCTGAAAAAAACTTGAATATAAATTACATTGTATTAAAGTCGTTATAATAAAGCATTTAATGTTTTCCTTCTTATAGTAGAAAATTTATTAATGACTAACGAATTTACGAATTACTAAAATTGTGCATTAATTATTATCTTTATCGCCGATTAAGTGATGCTACTCACAATGTTTTAAATAATTCAAATCAGAATATTTAAGTCAGGTATGTTTTAAAATGTTTAGAGTAATGTTTACATTGTGTGAATCAATTTTACTTCATTAGTTAACAGAGAACAAATATTACCATCATTTAGTAAACAAATTAATGAATTAAGATAATAAAAAGAGAAGTGATTAAAGGATTAACGACATACAATTTTATAGAATGTGAAATTATGAAAATTATGACTTTTTTGTGATTTATCATTGTAATGATATTATTCAATAAGTTTTATAAGATGCAAATTGATGTGTTTAATTAGTTACAAAAAAATTGTACATAAAATTGTTCTTAACATTAAAATTTAACTCGAACTTTATTCTAATAACAGGAAAATATGTATTTTATAATGTATCATAATATAATAGTAAAAATTAAGAAGAAAAATCATGAAATCATTAACAAGAAATATATATTCTATTAAGTTCTAAAATCTATTAGAAAGAAAGTAAAAAACAAAACAAAAGAGGAATCTATTAACAGACGAAAATAGAATTTTTAAGTATTCAAATCTTAATAAAATAGTTCTTTTAATTTTTGAATACATTACAGAAGAATACATTATACTTTCTGCTAAACATAGACTAAACGAATACATTATACTTTATATATAAACTATAACATATACTAAACATATAATTTTGAATATATTATACTTTATATATAAACTATAACATATACTAAACATATACTTTTGAATACATTATACTTTATACTAAACATATAAATCCATTAGAAACAAATCCAACTTGAGAAGAATCTATTACCAGAAGAATACATTAGATTAAGAGGATGCTATACCATGGGAGAAACTTTTCATTGCAAATTCTGTTTCTGTATTAGTAATTAAATATTGAAGGTTCAGAGATAAATGAGTTCAGGTAAACCTAGAGAAAATCATGAAGTTTTGAATAAATCATTGCTGGATTTATTACCAACTGCGTACTTTTGCCACAATTTTTTTGCAGTTTTGCAAAATTTTCAGCTTTTAAAATTTCATGATTTACTCTTGGTTTAAATATTTTTTTTTCTATACTCTAAATTTTAAAATGCTGATGTAGAAGGAAAAAAATGCCATGAAAATTTTCTTCTGTGGTAAAGCGTCTTCGTAAAATTAAAATCTGTTAACTATAAAAAAAAAGAATCTAAGAGTGGTTGTTATTCTATAGATAGATACATAAACATTAAAATATATTAGTGAATATAGAAAAGAAGAAGTATAAGTAATAACGTATTAAATTAAGTCTTAAGAAAGATAGTACAAAATAAAAATATATAAAAAGAAAAAATAAATAAAAATCAAAAATTATTGATGACACTTAAAACTGTGATAAAAAAGGATCAACTTTGAATTGCTATACGAGAATATTATTATCAATGTTTTAATAAGTTGTACTTTAAAAAAAACACTGAAAAAATAAACATTTTTAAAATTACAATAAACAAATTCTCTATTTATGTTAAAATGAGGGAAATATTTAAATTTTGAGTCCAGATAAATGGTAACATATAAAAAGATATATGATAAACAAAAAAAGATTTTTGATATCATTTTAAAATTGTAATAAATTTTAAACTCACTTAAAGCTGTTAAGAATGAATTTAAGAAAAGAATCTCCGAAATAATATAAATTGTAATACATTTTGAAAGCTTTCTTTACAAGACAGCAGATACTTCAATTGTAACACAAAATATTGTTAAAAAATAAAAGAGTAAAATTATGTTTCTTTTGATATTAGTTTTGACAATACAAAGCACATGTTCTTTAATTTAATTACTTCTAGCAGTATAATTATTTCACAATAATTATACTTTATTTTGATCAACAACAGTAAATTTAAAGAAGTTCTGACATGTTGTAGAATCGATTGGGAAAACAGAATTTAAGGAAAGTAAAATGTAAGTTGATAATCAGAATGTATTATTTACTTACATAAATTTAATTTCAATATATGGTCACGATAAATATACTACATGATAGAGAGAAAAATTCAGAATTATAAAAAAGAGCATGATGCTTCCTCAAAGTAAAAGGCACTTAAAATTTTGAAAAGGCACTCACCGTAAAAATTTATCAAAATGTGTAATATGATGTAATAACTGAATTTGATCCTCAACAATTTTTAATTTACCGCTTTATACTATTTTACGTGTATATTTAAAAAAGAAATTTTAACTCATTATTTAAATGAGAAAAATTTGCAGTTTATAAATAATAATTAAATGCCTGCTAAGAGACAATCATTTTCTATGGAAAAAAACTATAATTATTTTTTGATAAACAGCTTAAAAGATTTTTTCTATAATTTATGCTTAAAATTAATAGAAAAAGAACATTTAAAGGTGCATTTTTTAAAAAGAAAATGCATTTATTTAAAAAATAATTTTAAATTTTAAAATCCCTTTAAAATTTATTAATATACCTCCTTGAAGAAAAGAGAAACTTCTAACTAGTTGAGAATGATGTTTACAAAGTAAATATTTATAGTAGTAATCAGAATTAAACTTATAAACATAAATAATTCTTGTACGTTATTATTTATCAGTTAATTAATTTTTCTTAAAAATGGAATAAAAAGGCAGTATTTTTAAGGGATGGCTCATTATTTTTACAAGAAGGTCAAAGAGGACGCATTTGCAGGGGTCAAAAAGGCAGGCCACCCTTCTAAAAACACTTAGGGAGAACACTGCATGATAATGCATTTTATTATGTTAAATGAGGAAAACGTTTCAAATTAATGTTTTACGTCGGACAAAGTTTTAATACATTTAAACGATTTAAAATCATTTTAAAACTATTCTAAACTTCTGGATCTCTCAATTTTGTTAAGAATCAATTTAAAAAACCTCTCAGATAATACATATTATAATAAATTGAAAGAACTCTCTTTAGAAGTCATCAAAATCATGATCCTTTAAATAAATACATAAAGTGTTGCCAAAGCATAAAAATAAAAGAATCGAATCAAATTTGTTTGGATATTAGTTTTGACTAGAGAAATGACCTTTTGTTTTGTTATTTCTTGCAATAACTACTTCGAATGTAAGTAAAATACTTGACTTTTTCTTGACCTACAGAAGGACAATTGAAAATGTTCTGACGCATGTAGCGGAATTGGTTTAAGAAATTGAATTGTAAGTTAAATACAAAAGTAGGATGGGAAAAGCAGAATGATTTCAGACTATTTTATTTTCATAAATTTAATTTCAAAAAATAATGTAATTATGATCTTTTTAGAATGTGAGAAGTGTTTTCTTTCATTGTTCTAACAAACTGGTATTACATTTAAAAGTGTAAAAAATTAAAATAAAATATTTTAAATATTCATCTTAAAATTATATTAAAAATCATCTTTACATAAAATATTTCAAATTCTCTCAAGTTTTTTATTTGTAAATTAAATTTAAAAAACAATCTATTGATTTTTATAAATTATAAGGAATAGGGATGCTATAAGTTTTGACTAGATGAAACAAATATTCTTTTTTTTTTTTTCTGTCTTGCAGTGTAGCTGCGAAGAAAGAGAAAATTTGTACTTTTTCGAGATTTACAGAAGAACAGTTTAACTTTTTCTAACTCACGTAGTGGAATTGGCTCAAGAAATGGAATTGGTTGGTAGTTTAAGAAGTCCATTTTATTTACATAAATTCAATTTCAATGAATCTATCTCATAAACATACTACAATATAATATACTATAACAAAATATAGTTGCCATCATTTTTGGTATTTGAATAAACTAACTGCATTTTTAAGTATAAAACTATAACTTATCATTTAAAATATTATATAAAATTCACAAAATAATAATTGTTTAAAAGAATTAGGGTGAATATATTGCTAAAAAAGGTCTTGTAAAGTCTTATATTGCGAAAAGGTCTTACATTGCTAAAAAGCTTTTTAAACGACATGTGTTTTCAATGAAGCCATAAGTTGATTGCAATATGAAAATATGTGCTGTCAATAAACAAACAAACGAAAAATTAATAAATAAATAAATAAGACTATAACAGTGAAAAAGTAAGAAAAAATTGCGATTTTATACATTATTAAAAAATTTAGCTTACCCTAACACCAAAAATAGTGGCGAATATATACATAAAAATTTTTTGTAGTGCATGCATAATTTATTTTTAGGGTTATAAAAAGAAAATTTATAAAATTAGTGATTTGAATACTGACAATATTATAATATAAATAACACACTTTCAGAAACTTTCGGTTACAAGTTAAACCATGATATTCAAATTTGCATGCAAACATAATATGTTAAATCCAACCATATATCGGTTCAAGTGAGATCATAGCATGGTGAAATAAAGTTTGGGAACGATAAATTGGCAAGATAATACGATTAACCTCACCATCATATTAAGGTTACAATTAATTTAAAAGATTTTTGGTTGAATGCGGCGCCAAATTTCCAATATTGTATACTCAAGTTAAAAGCAAACTTCCAACGCAAGTATCCAAACTTTAAAAAAATAAAATGTCAACCAAATTTTACCGAAACTAGCTTCTGCGTAATATTTGAATAACAGAATTATACACTAAAATATATAATAACATAACATGAAAAAATAATAACATAACATGAAAAAATAACAGCATAATAAAATAAATAAATAAGACAGTAAAAATTAGACAGCTAAGTTGCCGAGTGTTCTAAATTTATGCAAGCAAATTACGTAAATTCAATTAATTCATGTTTCATCATTGTCTCAATGGCTAAAAATTACATTTTCAAATATTAATATCGCTTTTAAATATTTCATTTTGATATAAAAAGAAAACTTAAAATAAATATTCTCACAACAGAAATATTTATAAATCTAAAGCTCCAATCAGAACTCATCTTTGAATATAAAGAACAGTTTCGATGCTTTTCATACTATTTGCAAAAGTTTAAGGAAGTAAAGTTATAATTAAATCGCTTGGGAGATTTCCAATTACCATATTTCATTAACTAAAATTAATTTTTTTATAAAATTTGCGTCAAACCGTATTCATTAAGCATTTTATCGCAAAAATTCAAATTCAAAGTTGTTTTCTAATACATCATTTTTCTAATACATTATTTTTAAACCGAAACTTTTAAAGCAAATAAAGAATTGACATCTTATTACATAATACAGAATATACTGTGTGAGATTTTAATATAATATGCCACATGCGTTAGCGATCTTTTTATTTTATTTATTAATTACTATTTTTTTTTTTTTTGGCTTGATTATTTATAAATAATCAAAAACATTTATCAGAGTAAAGTTGGTTTTCAAATTGCTCGTACAAATAAATCTAGACAAGGTAGTTTATATTTTTGTGTCATACTATTAGATATTAAATTTCGATGTAAAGTTATACTAACATAAAATCTTATCAGTTTATTGTAACCATAATTTACTAATTTAATGTGAGAGTGTTTGGTTTAACTGCAAAATAGCTATAGTAAATAGATAACAGTTGCGATGGTTTAGTGGTTAAGACACTAAACTATTTGTGAAGGACAGGGGTTAGCTCTCCTGTGGCGGATTAAAAGCCCATCCAGCTTCAGATCGAAGAGTACTAGCTTATCTGGGAAGTAAAAGCGGCCTGTGCGCATTGCTGACCATATTGTGAGGCCTAATCCTCCCCCCTGGCTCACAACGGACTTTTACATGAAGGCTTTTCTTAAATAGATAAAAATCTTACTAAAGTTATGAAAATACGTAAAAAAACCTACATAATAGCAGTGTTAAAAAATATTATGTATTTTATGTACGTCGGACATAAATGTTTGAATATAATTAATAATAAAACAAATAATCCTCTTACGACTGGTCTTTGCAATTTATAACCTATCAATTTTAGTGATTCATAGTACTTTTATAGTGTAGCTCTTTACTTTTCTGAAAGTAAGAAAGAAAAAAAAAGCATAAAAAATTAGGAAAAATGGAAATTATTCTAATTACAATCTGCTTCGCGGCAGTAATTGATAACCTATCAACTTTTCAGAGTTACATCAATTTCAAATTATTCACAATGTCAAGAGTTTTTCAGAGTTACATCAATTTAAAATTATTCACAATGATTCTAAATAATAGCGACATTCTCATCAGATAATTTAAAACAGACATAAAAAAGTGAAGGAACTTTTTTCCTACTGCTGTCATCAAACTGTTTTCCCGAACAATGAATTTGATTTGAAAAGGTAATAAAATAAATAAGAAAACAATTAGCCCTGATTTTCCCCTCGTAACAGACAGACAATAACATCTGGTAATAGAATAAAAACAAAAGGAATGCAGTTTTTCAGTACACGAAATTCGATTTTGATCGATCTATTGGCTCATTCATAAGGTAAAAAAAAATCGTCTAGTCAAACTAAAGAGAAAAAACGATTTTTGTCGAGATCTTTCCAAAAAAAATCGCTTGATTTATTAACAGAAACTGATATTTTTTTTCTACATTTTTGACGGACAAACTCACTTAGAAATATAACTCGTTACCTTAGCAACTAAAGTAGACACAACTAGGCACTTTTTGGTGGTGTCTCTACAGCGTTTATGCTGTCTATAGAGACAGTATACGTACACCATTCATAAATTTTTTATTCTAAAAGTGCTAGTAAAATGTCTGCTTAAAGGAGAAATAAATCATTTAAAAGTAGTAAAATATTACTCAATTTATATTGAAAAATAATAGTTGCTCTCTTATTTACTAGCTACTTGTATAATGTTATTTTAAATACCACTAAATTACTTATTGTAAAATAATTTTTATTTAGTGTACGAAGATTTTTTTTAAATCAATTAAAAAAGAGTTTAATCAAAACATTTACAAAGAGATGTTTGAACATTTTAACGTGCTTTTTTATATTCATAAAACTTAGATAATTTTAAATAATTCGTTTAAAATAAAGGAATTGTTGATAAATGTATATTGAAAAATTGATAAAAATTACCCATGTGTTTCTTGTAATATCGTAATTTAATTTACACGATAGATTTAAGTTATAGTATCTGTTTTCAGTGTAATCTGTTCTATACAAATTAAACAACGAAAAAAATTAAGATTTTTTTTATATGATTTCATCTTGTAAACTAAAAATAGTTTCTTTTAAAGATGTGAATTTTAGCTAATTATGTGTCAAAATATCTGTATCAAAGTCATCACCTGCTTACTTAATTTTAAAAAGTATGCAACAGCGTTGTTAAATACTTTAATGTAATGAGATTTAAAATATAGTCGATTTTTTATGATAACTCTTTAAGTGTGCGATGTTTTTTTGTTTTTTTTTATTGAAGTAAATGAAAATTTCAACATTTTTTTTACATCTCTCAATCTTGAAGAATTGAAATAATTCATTTTAAAGATGTGGATGAATGCCATAGTTTAAATTTGTGACGATACTAGTCAGTACACGAGTTCTTTACAATTTCAAATACGAACGATTCTAATACAAATTTTAAAAGAAAAAATTTTGTAAATGGCAACATATAATAAAGTAAATTTTTAATCATGAATTTAAAATAGGGGAACTATTAATCAATTCGCAAAGAAAAATACATAGTAGCATCATTTGAAATGCTTATTGTAATGTAATTTAATATGTGGTTGAATATTTATGCATTTCTATGTCAGTGTACAGTATTCTCTTAAATCCAAGAATTAAAAGCTTCAACGATAAAAAGCTGTATTAATACAATTCAAATAATTAAATATTGAGCAAGTATATCCTTTTAAACGGTATCATAATAAATTTTTAATGTTACATCATACTATTCTTTTTTAGCCCATTTACTTATGGTAAATTCGATAGCTCACTTACTTTCAACGTTTCTAGAATTAATAACTTCTGTACTTTTAACAAATCATTTAAATAATTGATATTTCTATCACTTAGGGCTAATCCGATTGCTTCTTCACTTGAACGCTCACTTAGATCAGATTCTACACTTCTTTCACTTTTGTCAGATTCGTGCGCACCTTCACTGAGAGCAAATTTGATTGCCCCTTCATTTTTGTCAGATTCGATACTTCTTTTACTTTAGTCAAATTCCATAACATCTTCACTTAGGAAAAATTCAATTGCTTGTTTTACTTTTGATAGATTCAATACTTCTTTCACTTTCGTCAGATTCAGTTGCACCTTCACTATGGAACAATTCGATTGCTCCTTTTTTGGCCAGATTCGATAGATCTTTCACTTAGGACAAATTCGATGGCTCATTTATTTTGGACAGATTCGAAAATTTTCAATCCGTTTATTTAAAGATTTAGCAGATTGTATATTATTAAAGTAGAATGACTGTTGCGCGTAAGGGTAAAATAACTTTTTGAATGAATTTGTACTACAATAAACTGCATTTAAGATCAAGGTTTAACATTTAATTAATAGAAAATTAAAAGAGAAAAAAAAATTCTTACATGCAACAACAATAATTTAGCTATTTTTGAGTAAATCAGATGCAATGTTAGGAAGTTATTAAATACTGTTTAATGAAAGCGACATTAAATTTGAGGGGGCAATTCATACGGGTGTCAATGCAAAATGCTATGCAATATAGTATGAATAAACTTTCACTTATATTTTCAGTCAGAATAAATTTTAAAAAAATTACATATCGCTAAATTTTATAAGTGAACAAAAGAGCTTTTTACTCCTAATAAAAACACGATTTTTTACTTTCCTGATAAAATTAAATTATCAGATTTATTTATATTGTAAACATTTAACGTCTGCAAAAAATATTTTAAAATAGCTTTATAAATAAAATAATATTTTAAAATTTCAAATGATGCAACATTCACATCATGTTATTAAAAATTTAAAATTTAATTCTAATATTTTGAATTAGTTCAAAGGTGCGTAATAAAGAAAACTTAATAATCATAACAAAGACATATCATAAAATAGCTTCGGAATTTTGTAAAGATCATTTCATTCAATTATTCTATTGTTATTTAAATTCTTCACTTAATTCAAACATAACGTTCTACAAGTATGAGAATTCCGCCAAAATAGCTTATTGTTATTGTAAGAACAATATTAATACACGCATGACTAAAGTAAACAATAGGCTTTCATGATATAAATAATAAATTGCGAAAAATAAGACATGAACTTATATAATCGAATATTCAATTGTTGTTGAGAATTAAAGTTGTCAACTTTGTCTTGAAAAATATATTACATAATTCAAAAATTATAAATACTTATTAATATAAATTTCAGGTCTAAATTTTAAATGAAACATTAAATAATACAAGTATTTTAATATATGTAATTACAATTATAATATAAAAACATCCATTATTTTGAAATAATATTTTTTTAACCATTTAGAAAAATTGCATTTATTTTATAATTACTTTTTAAAATGTAATTTCTCAAAAAATATCAAAATTCTGATTTCTCTAATTAGATTATATTTTGAAATTATCATTTCCTGCATTAACAGCGCGTGTAAACAAATTTTAGAACATAAAGAACTTTATGATAGATTATATAAAATATCACAGTTTTAGCATAACAATAAAATTCATAACAAAACTTTGTATTATTCTCAACAATTTTAAACTCCATTTGCATGCCTCGTTTGCTTTTTATTTAAATGCTATACCGTTTTATTATACGCATAATTAAACATACAATCTATATGTAGATTTATTATTAAAAAAAGTTATAACTAACATTCCAATGGTTTCTGATTTTTTAGAAAACTTTTTAACACAATTAATATTGTGATGAAATTTTGTTTATTCGAGAACGAAAATTTATTTTAAAAATGTTATCTCCATACAATCAGTATTTATTGTATTATTATCAGTATTAACAATACATTTAATTATTAAGTATTTACAATAAAATCATATTTATCTACGACCAGCAAACTGTGCAATACTCTAAAATCATTATAGACTTGTGTCTTATTAAAATGTGCAATTTTATTTTATCGCCATTTGATTTCATAATGATTTACATATATTACTGAGATATTATTATTTCTTACTTAAGCTTCTCTCAAGTATTTTTTTGAAATATTTCCCTCTAATTTTACATTCAATTCTTATTCAGTGAAATATTCAGTTTTCGTTTTTTTTACTTATTATTATTTTAAAGATTATTTGACTTTGATGCATTATTCGTT
Source organism: Parasteatoda tepidariorum (assembly GCF_043381705.1). Taxonomy (NCBI): domain Eukaryota; kingdom Metazoa; phylum Arthropoda; class Arachnida; order Araneae; family Theridiidae; genus Parasteatoda; species Parasteatoda tepidariorum. The sequence goes on along the minus strand of NC_092211.1, from coordinate 41,799,917 downwards.
AATTATTTTAATATTATTCTGTTGATTTAATAAAAAACATTCTTTATAATTCTTTTTTACTTTAATATCCTATCTATTGTATTTTTTTCAGTTTAAATATTTATATTACTCCGATAGACGATTATTTACTATAACAGATTTAAAATGTTTCATATATCTCGAATTCGGTTTGATAAATTGATCAAAATGTTTTTATTTTGGTACTTCATACATATATTTTCTCCGATTTTTAATTAGTATTCTTTACTGATTCAAATTATTTCTTATATAATGATTATAACATGCTTAAATATTCACTTAATAACTCAAAAATTGTTTTTACGTTTTTTTAAACAGAGTTTTTAAAAGTTTAAATTTTCATTTTGATAGGACAAAAACATATTTTACAGATATATACTACATGACATAATATTATAGATTGCATCTTTTATTTGAAAAGAGTTCTTATAGTTTCTAATCAATATATGTTTATTAGTAAGAATTAGTTTTTGTTTTATAGATTATTATGCGTCAACAACATTGGCTGCGTAATGTTTGGTAAATGCTGCCAAAAATATTTAAATGATTATTCACTATTACTTTTTTACTATAAGCACTTTTGATTGATTGATCAAAATGTTTTTATCTTCGCACTTCAGATATAAATTTTCTCCGATTCATAATTAGTACTTTTTACCAGATTCAAAATATCTCTAATTTAGCGATTATAACATCTACAGTTTTTCATTAACAGAGTTTAAAAAAAATTTGAGATTAATATTCACTTAATAACTGAAAAATTGTCTTTTCGTTTTTGATTAACGATATTTTTAAGAGTTTAGATTTTAATTTTGAAAGGAATAAAACATATTTTAAAGATATATAATAACACTAATGTTTTTTTAGTGCTTCAGAGCTTACTTTAGTTTGATACATGACATAATATTATCAATTGCATCCTTTTATTCAAAGACAGTTGTTATAGTTTCCAATCACTAAAATATTCATAAGTAATATTTGTTTCATTTATTATTATATGTATACATAATGTTTGGTACATTTCACCAAAAATGACTTTGGCATGATTATTTATTATTACTTTTTTGCTCTAAATACTTAAAATTGATAAATTTGTTTTAGACGAAAATCGGAGAAAAAGTTCTTATCTTTCGTAAAATTCGAAACGAAAATTATATCTTAACAGTCCGGCGGGAAATCAATAAACCGTGTCTGCGTTTCGAGGTTTTAATATGTTGCATTTTCACAGGATGCTTTTAAAAAATAAAGAAATAAAAAATTCGTAAATAATTTTAAGATTTTTCTTTGTCTCGTATTAAACTATCAAAAATATTTTTTTTTTAAAAAAAGAAGACTTACTTTGAGCCGGGTAGGAAGATCGGGTACAAGAGCACAAATTACCCGTTTTGGCTCTAGCTAGAGACACTTTTACCTCCATAAAATTTATTTCAATTTGCTAAACGTAGTAATCCACCCTTGAAGTTTTTCACAATTAAGTTCCAAGAATAAAAGAAAACAAAAATAAATCGGAGAGACAAGCAAGGAAAACCACAACACTTCTCAACTCAACTCACACTCACAACAGGTACCGGCGAAACGCGATTGTCTGCAACTTTTTCTATAGTGAAATTCTAGGGCTGTAAGAAAAGTGGCATGTTTTTCTCCCGCCACAACAGACAATGTAAATAGATTGCGTGCAGCGGCCTCTTACGGCGGAATAGGAAACTATATTGTTAGTGGAGAAGACTATTTATTTTTTATAGACAGGTGCGGTGAAAGGTTACATAGTTGAGGGTCGTTATTTTAGATTAACTCTAGACTAGATTCATCGACTTTTGGAAGGTGGGTTGCGCATGGGAAATGAGGGGTTTTCTAAAGATGCATTCACGTGTAATGGAATATTTAAAATAGTTCGTCTGCAAAGTATACTTCCATAAAACGCCTTAAATATTTAAAATGCAAATTTTAGAATGAACTATGAATCCTTAGGGGCATTTGGATGTTTAAACGATTATATAAAATATTTTTTGATCTGAGGAATATATGTTGAAATGACATTTAAATTGCAAACATAATATTTTTTTCTTATCATTTCACGTATACTGAAATGATATTTAGACATTTAAAATATATTTTGATGTACAAAGAGCATATTAAAAAAAAATATGCAAATGTTTAAAAAATTTAGAAATGTAAAGATATTTTTAATTCATTAAGAATAGTTTAAAGTGTTTTAGATATAAAAAAGACATATTTCTTTTTAAAAAACATATTGGAAAAACATAGAATATCAATATTTTCCAACGTAATATATCATGATATTAAAGCCTCGATAATAGAACAGAATTGTAATAAGTAAAATATAAATAAAAAAATAAGAATGACTATCATATTGTGTACTTAAATGAATTAATCTGTAGTTTTAAATACATCGACTCACTTTCTCAGCTCCATATAAAACTTCCATTTTGATTATATTTTCAAACACACTCACCTATAAAAGAATAAAACACGAATGAATGAATTAATAAATTAAATATAATAAGTATCTTAACATAATTTTGGCATGCTCCGAAAAAAATTGCGGATCAAATTGCGGTGAAAAGTAATGGCTCACAGAGTGCATAGTTTGTAAAATCCGTTTTACCGTAAAATCCATTTTACCGTAACATTTTATACCGTAATTTTTACAAAAATAAGTAATTTCAATGATTTTACAGTATTACTGTAAAAATTATGATATATCTGATTTTTAGGTACATCAGATTCCAATTTTTTTTTAAGAATGGAACTCTAAAACTTAATTTTAAACTTAATTTTTTGCACTATGTGATAAATAAGGTTAATAACTTAAATAATTCCCAGAATCATATTTAAATTAAAAATATTATTACATTCACTAGAGAACTATAGAACTATAACAGTAACCCAAATTTATGGCAGCCTAAATCCGCCTATATAACTTGTTCCGTGGAACCCTAGGGTTCCATAAGAAGGTTACAGGGTGCCGAAAGTTAAAACTATATTTAACCAACAACTGTTTTTTAATACTATAATTATATTTATATGTCGCCAATATTCAATTATTTCTTTGATAATTTAGATATTTTTACAAAATTTTAAAGTAGAAAAAAAACGAATATATAATGAAAAAGATATGTATTTGTGAAAAAAAAAACTGCACTGGTATTCCTGATTTAAATTTTTTTCAATCTAAAATAAAACTAAATACAACGAAAAGAAATATATTTTTCTGATAACCATTCTCAATTTTTATAATAGTTATTATTCGTATAGTTTTATTTTAGAGCAAATCATTATTCAGCTTATTTTATTCTTACATCGTATGCATACACCAAAACGAAATTATGAACTACACTAAACGCTGTTCCAGACCAGTAAATGAAGCTGTCTGACGTTAAACCTAATTTAAAGACTGGCATTGATGAACAATGAAAAAACTTGATTCTTTTCACTTTCAAAATAATTAATTATATGTTCGCTATGCTGTGTTATTATGCTCGATTTCTTTGGTTAATATGCTCGCAATTGCAAATGAACTTAATTGATAAAGTCAAGGTTCCGCCAAACGAAATTCGATCTTTAAAGGTTCCATGGTCGAAAGAAATGGTTAGCCGCTAGCTTAAATTAAGCTAAATGATATCTAGTGAATTTTTAAAGGAATGATATCATTTTCTTAAACCAAATCAGGTGAAATGATGACCGGAACGGCCACTATTATTGGACAGATAAATCTCAAGTTTCATCATCGTTATATCATCAAGTTTTGTCATCGTTATATCACCAAGTTATATCATCAAGTTTTTTCACAGAAATGCTAGATTTCTTTCCTTATCATCATTGTAAAACTTATAAACTTTTCAAGTCGCTATTTTATAGTTACTTAGCATTTGCCGCTATTTATACGTTTTTGATTTTGATTTTATAGGTTTTACGCAAGAAACGAAATTTTTTTATTATGAAGTAAAACTATGATATTACTTAAGATATTTTAAAAACTAGTTTCTCGATTTTTATCGAATATCAAATCTAGCTAGAAAATACCAAATGTATGATAACTATATATATCGTGATCAATACTGCACTGAGAAAAAAAATATATGGTCAATATTACCAGTAGATGGAAAATATTATCGTGTTTCTGGCTCAATGCGAACATCAAAAAGGTCGGTATTCTTTACAGAAGTACTTTAGTAAATACTTTGGTTAAATAAACAAGAAAATATGGTTTTATAATATGTGAAAAAATTTGGTCCTTTGTAAAATTTGATAATTTTGTCTTGACATTTTAGAGCATTGTATAAAAACCATTTATTTAATTAAACTTACCCTTTATATTCACTAAATGTGTGGTAATAAGAACTCTAATTTTGAAAACCAGAATTTCAAATAAGCCATTACCATAGGAACGGAAAAATTATCAAATGGATGGTTTATAAAAAAAATCGCATTCTTTGATTTTATTACCATAATTATAGTTTTTTTTTTTAAATCAAAGCTGTCATTACCACGGAATGCGGTGATTTTTTTTCCGTGTCACAACAGTGTATATTTATTTAGACAATTTCCAAAAATTATCGATGACAATAATGATCATATTTTAGCAATTTTATCATTATTGGCACGAAAAAGCGTTAATTATGATAATATATTTAGTATATTCAGTTGCAATAATTATGAAATGCAATATTATCATAAATACTGATCAATTTTCTTTGCGAAAGAAACATTTATAACTGTAAAAAAATAATGTAATTGACAAAAATCGGGAAAATATAGAGCTGTATCATAAAAAATTGATGCTTAGCATGATTAAAATTCCTATATCACCCAACACTCAATACTATATTTGATGGAATACTTTCGTGTTAAAAATAAATAGGAATGTTTTGGTGTTAAAAACACATTAGAAAATTTTGGTGTCAAAAACAAACTGGAAAGTTTTGGTTTCAAAAACAAACTGGAATGTTTTGGTGTTATAACAAAACTGGAATGCTTCTGTGTCAAAAACAAACTGGAATGTTTTGGTGTTATAAACAAATTAGTGTCTTATAAATAAAAGTTTTCGAAGACCCAAAAATGTAGTAGTGTCCCCTACTAACTTAAGCACATTAACTCGTAAGTTTATTCGAAAGTATTTAATAATTATTAACTATAATTTAAGAATAACTTCCACATTTTTATTTAAATGATAGGTGAGAAATAAAATTCAATTAAAAGTTTTGATCTTTTATTCTTTTTTTTTAGTTTATGCTTTGTTTGTTTATGCTAGTAATGTTGTTTACGGAAATAAACGATACTTAGCAATATTTCAACTTATAACCTCTTGCAATTATTTTCAAATGAACTAATTAAAAAAAACTAACTCCCCTAAATGACACTTCTAACACGAAACATTCAACAGCAAAAAATTCAAGAAGCAATTATTATTATTTTTTTTTAATATTTAAAAAAAGAAATTATTGAATTCTCTTAAACGTAAATGAATCCAAAGATGCGTTTTATTCTAATTAGCGATTTCTTAATCTTCTTTCAATTTGCTTCTTTCATAATTATAGCATTAAACACAGACTAAATACAGTTTTTTTGCTGCATTTTTATTGAATTTTATGAGAATTTTTTTTTTCCTTTTTGGGGAATAATTAAAAAAAAAGTCTTGTTGTATAACTATTGATTTAAGAAACAGAATTTAAGCTTCACTTCCCTGGAGTCAGATGATTGCAAAAAAATATATTATCCCTTAATTATACTTCAAATATATATGTTTTTCTTTCATTTTTTTTTTATCTGGAACGATAATTTATGAGTATCTTGGGTTATGTTTCAGTAAGATATGTTTGGTTAAACTAGTGAACCATATTTCGAAGTGTTTTTAGAATATTTTAATTGTGAAAATTAAAAATAAAAATTTAATTATGAAAATTAAAATTTTAAAATTAAATATCTTTTAAAGAAATGTTTAATAAGAATACTATTAGACAGGAACGTTATAAAGAGAATTTTCATTAAAATTAAATTCAAGAATAAATTATACGAGATTGGATGAATTAAATTCAGAAGGAAATTATTCATTACATGAATCATAAGTATTAAATATATATATAAAGCAATTTGAAATTACTAACTCCTATCAAAAAAATAATTTTGTCTAACATTTTAATTACGTAAGTAGTACTTACAATTAAGTCATGCTGTCTTTTTTTAATAATTACGATGCTAGATTACGTAAGGGTTGTTTTGAAAATTAATTTTGAAAACTAACACTTTTAAGCGAATGACAGTAAAACACCATTTATAATAAGTAAATATTATCTTCATAATTTCTTGTTGTTGTTAATTAATGGTCAAAGAACTGATATTGTAATGAACTCAGATAATAATAACTTACTAATTAAAATTATTAAAAACAAAAATATTAAAATAGGAAATTATTATTATTATTATTATTATTAATAATAATAATAATAATGAAAATACTAAGTAAATCGTCAAAATAATCAAGTTTTTTTCCAATCTGTTATTAAAAACATTAATTTCTGTAAAATTAATTACAATGAAAAAAAATATTTTTTACTTTAATGCAATGTTACTTAACATGATCTTACATTCAAGTATTCAATTAGTATTGTTTTTTTTTGTCAATCGAATATAAAATCAAATTTTAAAAGAGAATATTGTTATTATTATTATCAGTATTTTTAATAATGATAACAATAATGATAATAATAATAAGAAGAAGTAGATGAAGAGAAATGCAAAGTAATATTTTAAAAATACTCAATTTTAAAAGTTCTTGTCTTATTTTCTTTCCAATTTATCATCTGTCATTATAAACACTAACTTCCTGTATAAAATTAAGTGTTTTACAATAAAAAAAAATTTTTCTTACTTTTATACAATATTACTTAACATGATCTTACATTTAGGTATTCATTTCACATTTTTTATCATATCGTAAGTAGCATATATTTTAGAAATCGAAAATATAATAAAATTTTAAAAGAGAAATTGTTATTAATAATACCAACAACAATTGGATTAATTCCTATTATGGGGGAAATTTTGGATAAGCTGGGTTAACTGGAATGCTTAATGCTCCAGTTAATGAACATGGATTCTATGCATGGACGAGACGAGCTTAAGATCACCATCTTGTGCCAGAAAGTTTGTTTAATGGAACAAGCTATTCCGTTAAAGATTTAATCGATTTTACATACTCAAAATAAAGATAAAAAACGGTTTTACAAATTTAGTCCAACGTAGAAAAAAATGAAAAAGATTTATTGGGATGCTTTAAGAGGCCACTATACATCAGAGAATTTTTTTGGGGTGAATTCTGCATATATTCCATTGGTATTTCAAAGTTTAGAATTATGCTGAAACCGCATTCAAATAAACCGATGTAAATTGTTAAATACTAAAAGCTAAGCAATATTTTCCAAATATCAAAATGCAAATAATTTATTGCTGGATTACTTCCCCATTGCGTAATCATGAGTAATCCTTTCATAAATTTGTTTGCAGTTTCAGATCTTAAAAAAAAATTACAAATGTAAACTTAGTGTTTTATTTTAGGTTCATCAATACTCAATTTATTATACTTTAAATTTTTAATTACTAGTATAGGGGAAATATCGCACTGCGTAGCGTCCTCTTAAGGGGACGCTATACAGAGGGAGTAACTTTTCATCGCAAATTCGCTTTCACCACCATAAGTAATTTAAAATTTACAGTATAGAAAGAGTGAATTCAGATAAATTTAGAGTAACCTATGAAGCTTCAAATACTAAAAAGAAATTTTCAAAACATCGAAATGAAAAAAAAAAAAAACATTAGGAGAAGATAACATAGGATTATGCAATGGGGAAGCTCTTTTCCATTTCATGTTTTCATTTTGGTATTTTAAATTTTTTTTCAGAAATTGAAACCTGAACTCATTTTTTTAAAAATAGATTTAAATTACTTATGGAAGTAAAATTGAATTTGTGATGAAAATTTCTCCCACGATATGGCATACTTTTAAAGTTGTAACTGAACTTGTATTTCTTTGTTAACCAGGAGAAAATAAAAGTGCATTAATTTTTATTTTTTCATAATTATCTTCTTAAGAAAGCAGAATGTCGTAAAATACGTACTTTAAAAAAAAATTTTGTTGCTTCGAAAAATAACAAAGCTTTTCCTGTGATTTAACATTTAATTTGAAGATTTCATTTTAAAACTATTTTAAACTATAATTTAAGAGGGACAAAATCTTGGGAAATGTTTTAGTATAAACAGTTGCATAAGCAGTATAAATCGAACGCTATGTGATGTTTGCGTGCCATTTTTCTCAAATTTTCTCTATTCAGAATGGCAACAATTCGCATGCTTGAAGCAGTTTATCTATCAGGTTGGATGAATGTGTTAGAAAATGGCTGTTGCGTGCAAATTTAAAGTCTTTAAAATGTGAATTTTACAAAAGAGGGCGTGTTAGGAAATAATAAATAGACCATTTTAAAGAAAACTTAAATTTATATGTTGCATATAAGAACGAAATATTCTCTGTGACCATATAGTATTTGTTGTCTATGTCACATATAGCATAAAGAATTTTCTCAGAGACATTGTTTGACTTGAAGATTTATATTTGTATTTTAAGAGAGAATTCGTATGTCTTTTTTTATATGCTGGTATATAGTAAACATAGAAATGTATCCACTAAAATGGATAGCAAAAGTTTTACATTTTAAACTTAAGTAAATGTAATAAGTAATTTGAAAAAAATTACATTGATCAAAATAATTTATCTTTGAGCAGTATTTTTGTAATATGAAAGGGGAAATAATAATCATTAAATACAACGGTTAAGAACGATTAAAACGAATGAAAGGTATTTGGAAAATTTTCTGAAATATATGTCTGAAATAAATTACATTCTTTCAACTCTTTAGATATTATCAGTAGTAAATAAAATTTATAGTTAATAAAGATTGAATGGCATTTAGAAAAACCAAAATCATTCAAAAATTTGTCTCACATAAGTTTAAAAAAAATACAAAATCTTCATTTAAGGATTTTATAATTTGTGTGAGTAGAAAAATTATTTTTTGTGTGTGTAGAAAAATATTTTCTACACACACAATTTAATTTTATTAAATTTAATTTTTTTTTTTTTGATTCCCTGATTTATAATTACATTTCCAATCATTTTGAAAATACTGAAATTGTTGTCGGTACATTTTTATTTGATTGAAAAGATCCGGAAAAGATATGGTGCATGGTACATTTTTACATGGCAAGATCGTACATTGATTTCTAAATTTGTTTTGGTTGAAGTCATAAAGGTAGCATTTTTCATGCAAAATATTTTTGTATCTCAAATTTGAGTTATTTACTAATAAGAATTATTTTTCTTATCTATTACGTTTTTGTTTTTGATTGTTTTCTAAATTGAGAGTGTAAAACTAAAATTGTTGTTTTCTTATTATAACTTAATTCTCTTATGATTGCAATTTATCTTGCAACTTTTTAAGATAAACTTAATTGCATCGGTATCTAAACTTCTTAACAATTTACAATTATTATTTTTGGTGCAAATTACATTAATATACTAGTATAAATTACTGTTAAGGAGTTTTGTTAATGATTCAGAACTTACGATTAGCTTTGTGCACAATGATATGCATACACTAATTCTATTAAATGTATCAGCCTGTTTAATAAGCGAAAATATTAAATTATGGTTGTTACTCACCGAATTAACTTACCAAATTTATTATTATACTATACATTTGATTTTAAATGTAATTTTTACAAAATGATGACCAATAAAAATTATTTATGTTTACTAATGTATCTTAATGGAATCATGCGAGATCTTTCTTACTATTTGCCAATCAAATTTGACTCGAAATAAAAATTTTATTTAAAGAAATGAATGTTGGATGTTTCAAGTGGAGGCACATGCGCAAGTAAATAGAATTCCATATGGTACATATATTTTATATTAATAATTTACGTAGAAAAAGCTGTTTTATTTACGAAACAAAAATTATTGCGAAGCAATCATCTCCCTGAGAAAAAATTTTGATTAAAACTACCAGAATATGGCAAAATTTACCCTGTTTCTGGATTAATGGGAACACAAAAAAACTTACTGGATGCACAGGATTTTCACAGAAATGCTTTGGTAAAGATTTTATTAAAATTAACAAACAAATAAGGTTTTGAAATATGTGATAAAATTTGTTAATTTAATCATGATACCTTTGAGATAGCATAATCATTTACTTGGTTAAGTTTATTTTTCAGTTTTGTATTTTTTACTAAATGTGGGGTAATACACAGGTGCGCAAAAATTAGGGGCGAAATGGGAAAACTAGCATAACAACAAAGCAGGTAGTTCCAACGGAGGGAAAGGTCATTGAAAAGACAAATGTTTACTAATGTATCTGGAGCACAGTATTTATGTGGATGATATTGCACGGTATATATCGGTTCAAACGAAGTGAATTTGTTGTCACGTTGTGATGTGGCAAGCAGACAACACAGAAGACGACATCTGGATGAGTTTATGCGAGGTCGAATCATTGGGAAGTTGGAAGATGGTCGAAGTGTGACCAGTGTGGCTGTGGATTTCGGGATCACCACAGTATCGTTTTACGAGCTTGGAACACATTACAGAGGACAGGAACATCTGTCCGGAGGTTTAGTTTAGGCCTTCCTCGCCCATACCCCGGCAACAGACGACCCGTATAAAGCCCTACAAGTTAAAAATAACAGACTGCTGAAAGCAGAAGAAATCGCTTGGCACATACAGCAAAGTACCCGATATCACGTTTTACCGTGACCTGGAGACTGAACAAGAATGGCCTATTAGCACGACGGCCAGTACAACGTTCCTTTAACGCCAAAAGTTGGACAGATGTGCAGTGGGGTCTAGTACTCTTTACTGATGAGAGCAGTGACCAGTGTTTCTGGACGCATGCACATCTGGAGAGAGCGAGGAACGTGCAATAACCCCTTTAACATCATCGAAAGAGATTGATTTGGAGGAGGCGGAGTTCTCGCATGGAGCGGTATCATGCTTGGTACCCGTACTGATCTACACACCTTCCAAGGTGGTTCAGTCACCGATGCTTGCTATTGTACCGAGGTTCTTATTCCTCATGTGCGTCATTTTTAGAGATGTTGCGAGTTCTTAGTTCATCTTCATGGGCGACCTCATCATACAGTGTCTGTCACAGAACTGACTGAGAGTGAAGATATTGCACGCATGGAATGGCCGGCGAGGTCCCAGAATTTTAATCTGATTGAATACATGTGGCACACTCTATGGAGACGCTTGGCAGTATGTGCTCAGATACCAGCAATAATTCCGCAGCTGCGATTAGCACTACAGCAGGAATGGGCAGCAATTCCTCAAGAGCTTCTTAACAACCTGGTCCACAGCATGGGCAGAAGATGTCAATCCTGCATAGCAGTCACATGTAATCATATCCCATACTAAAGGCTGGAATCACCTTGCCTATCCCTAGTAAAATTTACGTTTTGGTCATTTGTGCAATTGTGTTTAAAGCCTATTTTTCAATAAAGCTCCTTATTGTTCCTGTAGATAACATTTTTTGCAAGTTGTTTTATTTCCCATACTCTTACATTTTGAGGATCCTTTGGTATGATTTTCATAAATTTTCAACACTGTTGTTCAAACTTACTTTCGAAAATCCACTTCATCCTCAATTTTTGCACACCAGTGTAAGGACTATAATTTTGAAGACCAGAATTTTCAATAAACTGTTACCACATGAGCAGAAAAATTACCAAAATGAGTGGTATAAATACCATATATTTTAGTTTCATTAATCAGAATTATGATTTTTTCCCCAAAATTTTCAATACCATACATAACTGTAATTTTAAAATATTTTTTTTTCTCCCGGTAGGGTCGGTAAGCTGCAGTAAACAGGAAGCTTATCCCCGTTGTATATTTAAAAAAGTGCACAATTCCCTTGGAAATGTTTGTAAAAAATCTATCCACATATACATAATATACAGAAACAAATTGCATTTCCTTATATACGCAACGAACCAAGCATTTATTGGGGGAAAATATATCGAAAATGAAGGGAAATGGGGAAAATCTAATCTTGAAGAATACAATCATCGTATAAAAGGGGAGGTCTTCAATCATATTCTGATTTTTTTCACCAATCATAATCGGAGGGCCATTGCTTGCTGTGTGATTTAAACTAAGATTTTTCCCATGGTATAGTTTATTTTTTATTCGTATTTTTCAAGTTTTTCATTCCAATCACGAAAGAAAGTTTTTAAAATAAAAACTGGCAACCCATATGTATGAGATAGATGAATAACATAGGAATTTTATTCAACATTGTAGTTATGTCTATCAGAAAATATTATCCATCCTCATGCAAAGTATTTCTCCTAAAAATTTTTTTTTAACTTCTGTACTTCATTAATACTATTTTTTAAAGGCTCTGACGTCACATTATATGACGCTTTTCTTTGCAAATGTTATGCTATTTTCATACCTTCTCTGAGTTTGCAGCAGTTACTTATGACAGTTAAGTTAAGTTTAGCTTATCTTTAGCCAGCGTTCTCTACGCCTATTCTGAAACTGGCGCAAAACGTCAGTATGAAGAAAAGCCACAGTTTTAAGAAAAATGAAAATCGTTTGTAATGTATATTTAAAAACTTACTTCGATGCTGCATAATCTAGGCTCTTGATGAGAAAAAGGCAGTGATTCTGATAATTTTAATCAAGGTAGTAAGATGTCGATAAATTGGCAATTTTTAAAACTTTTAAAGTATTTAAGTCATTTGTCCGTTTTAAAACCCAAATAATTCTTCTCAACAAATAGCATATATAGTTTTAAATTATAACTTTGCTTTAAGTATACTGCTTGGTTTTTTTTATGTTACTTGGAGAAAAAGCTTAGAAAAATCATGTTAATGTAATGATTTCAGACTTTACATTTGGCACATTTTAAGTCTTATAAAAAATATTAAATCTCTATAGACTGTATAAAGAACACCGATGTTTATAAATATGTTTCTTTCTTTATTCTTCGTATTCAAATTGTTAAAATTTAGTATACTTTGTTAGAAATTTTATTCTAAAATTATGGTAAAGTAACTCGCAGCAGTCTGTTCTTCCAATTAATTATAAAGTTTATGGAGTAAAGAACAATTTTTACCTTTATGGTTTTGAATCCGTTTGCAAAAAGTACGGTTAAAAAAAACATGAATACAAAACTATGTGGTATTTTATCCATTTGCAAGTAGCATAGTTTCAAAACCATACAAAGAAATTTTACTGGACATTGGATGTAGTTCAGCAGCTTTATGGTGCTGTCATTAATATGTGAATGAGAGTATCATATTCCAATAGGATTGCAGGACACATTAAACTCTTTAAGTGGTGAAAGAAATGAAAGAAGTATTGTGTTGTCAATGCTGGGACCCGAACATCCGTTCTGTCGGTCATGCGATTGACAGATTAGCCTTCTCGGCTATAATATGTACCCATCTGCAAGGAACTAAGTGGCTTTATTAGGTGGGCCTAGTTGGTGTGATGAAATTCTGGTTGTTTAACCGTATTAGGTGAAAGCGGTTAATAAGCGGTTTTTCTCGCAGTTAACAGTTTGAATACCATCTAATTTATAGTTATTTGACTGTTTTGTTTGAATACAGTTAAAAAGCTATTAAATAATTTATTATTTAACCATTTTTTCCTAGAAATTTCTAACAGTGTAATTACATCGGGGGTTACATGTAAGTAGTCCGTCATTTGCCTGGAATTTCATACTTATAATTATCTGAGCCTCATGCTAAATTATTATTTTCAACAGTAGGCAAGGTTGAGAAGCTACTACGAAAGCTTACTACGAAAGCTTGGAAGTCATTAATATGCACCTTATAACTAGCTATTATGCAAATAAATTAAAGGTCGGAATCAAGTGATTTCTGAAATTCATCAAGAAAGATAATGTGAGCATTTATGATTTCCGTATAGTTAAATTTAAAAGTTTGTTTCTCCCAATGGTCAATTGCACAGAAAAAAAATATGCTCAAAATTAAAAGTACATGAAAAAGCTTTACGTTCTCCTAGCTCCTAGCTGTGCAGAGCACCAAAAAGCTTGGATTTTAATCAAAGATAATTCTGATAGATATAAAATCTCTAACTTTAACCAAAGCTCTTTGGTAATAATTTTGGTGAAATTAACAACAAAATATGGTTTTACACTGTGTGATAAAATGTGGTAAAATTAGGTAATTTCATTGTTATACCACAGAGTATGGCATTAAAACCATTTATTTGGCTAAATTCACTTCTCCGCTTTGCATTTTTAATTAAATGTGTTGTAATAAGAACTATTATTTTAAAAAAGCAGAATTTCCGGCAATTCATTACCATATAAACGGAAAAATTACCAAATGAATTGTTTGAATATCGCACATTTTGGTTGTTATTACCAGAATTATGTTTTGTTTTTACTAGAAATATTATTACCATAGAGTACAATAATTTTACCCTAATTTTTTTTTCGTGAAATTTGTTGATTGCTTGATTGTATTTTGACATGATTATTTGTACATTGAAAAGTAAATAAATGATATTACATTAAGATCCTTAATTGTAATAACATTTTAAATCATTTTATTCTATCTACTAATCTGTTAATTGTCTGATTGCATTAAGTTGATTTATCAGACAGCAAACTATAATTAAATAATCGTATGTTAATTTAAGCGTACATAAACATTGTTGCTGTTTTAACGAAGATCTTATTTTCCCTTTAATGGACATACTAGAGAATGTGCATATTATCAATTTAGTTTGCAGATCAGCAAATTAATTTGAGGAATGATAAAATTTTTTTGAATGACATTCTTGATTTAAAGTTCCGAAATACTTCAGAAAGAATATATTTAATTCAATAGCAAAACAGACAATGAAATTGTATTCCTATATCAGTTTGATTTAAAATTTAAATTTCTTAAATGATTTTATACATGAAAGAAATTTGATGAGTCTTTCAGAAAATAATGTCTATTAGAATTCTTTTTCGTAACTTCTGAAGCACAGGTAAAGAATTCTCTTAGAAAAAATTCCTTAGCTAATGTTACTATGATATAATAATAAGCTTTAAAAATTTAGATTTAGCTTTCTTTAAATATTTAAAATTTCACAATACTGCAAGATGAATAGATTTAATTCAATAGCAAAACAAGCGATGAACCAGTATTCCTATATCTGAATCAGTTAGATTTCAAAAAATTTAAATTCTTCAACGATTATATGTGTATTATAAGCAGNACACAGAAAGAAAGTAATTTCTTTAACTAAAATTAATTAATGCAACAATTTATTTAAATTAAATTTTAATACTAAGAAAAGAAAATAATAAAAGTATCAAAAATTTAAAACACTCTTTTTTAACTTTTAAAATCAATATATACAGATAAAAAAAAATCAGTTGATTTAAATCAATGATTTTTTTAAAAAAATCATTTGATTTAAATCATGATTAAAATCGTGATTTAAATCAAGCTGATTTAAATCAACAAACCCTGATTATAAGAATAAGAATGAGTGTATTATAATTCAACGATTATAAGAATTCGATGAGTTTTTCAGAAACTGATGTGCAGTCCATTAGAATTCTTTTTCATAACTTCTCAAGCATAAGTAAATAATTCTCTTAGTAAAAAAATTCTAGCTAATGCTTGTATGACGCAATAGTTAGCTTTAAAACTAAGATTTATCTTTCTTTAAATACTTAAAATTTCGAAATACTGCAGAAAGAATATATTTAATTCAATAGTAAGTTTAAACAACGCATTGTTGTAACTGAATCAAAATTAATATCCAGTTGTTCGAAAAGCATGTCTCCGTTATCCCATGACATTCGAAAAATGAAATATAATACGTATAACCAAGGAAAATGCTCCATTCTACATTTCACGAACGATTTCCTTTTGCACCATTTTCGGCAAAAATGTTTCTCTCCTTTCTGGTGAAACTGCTTAATTAAGTTGAAATTGTTGCCAAAGGGGAGTTATTAATTTTCGTCAAGAACAGTTCCTGAGCCATTTCTTGGCTGGAAATTAACTTCCCGTAAGATTGGAGTTCGCTTTGAACTCACTTCTTAAAATGTTGCTTTACATTTCAGCGTTTCATTTTCGTGAAAGGAGAATTGTATATCGCCAAGTTTTATAGGAAGCTGAATTCTTGAGATGCTCGGACTTTAGTTTTGAAGGCATAGATGTAGTATTTAATAAAACACTTCAATGATAATTAATAGTGTGTCAAAGGACTTCCTTATTCCTTGGGATTATAATTATTTTTATTAGTGAAATAATTAATTATAATGATTATAATGGTTCTAGTAATAGTAATATTATTTCACCACACAAATTTTTAAAGAGCGTTACTGCGAGTTCAACCACGGCAAAAAGTGTTTTCTTTTTGAGCTATTGTAACAACATGATGAGTTATGCTTATTTTCAATTAATTCCTTTTCCTTGTAACACGTTTATAACTTTCCAGTTTCTTCGAATTCAGTTATAATTTTTTTTCCAGTTCTTTCTTCAACAAAGGATTTTATGGCAGTGAATGTACTGACTTCTTAGTTCACTCCAAATTCCATTAACGTTTTTGCCAGTTCATTAAAAGCGCCCTCTATCTTTCACAATTCGGGCTGTTTGCATTATTGACTTCTTTTTCTATGGCCCATATAACCTACATACCAAGTTGCATCAACATTCTTCCTCCAGAAAGTACATTGCATTGGTCTCAAATGGGCAACCTTAACTGTAAGCACCCTGTATGATAATCAATCGCTTTTTCGTTGGAAAGAACATTAAAAAAATATTATTACTTTAAGTTTTCAAATCGAGAAGCTTCAGGGGTTATAAACCAGCACAATCTAGTCTGAAAGTTGTCAGTTATGGGTCAGAAAGTTGTCAATAATTGCAATAAATGAGTCAGTTTGTGGCTTTTATAAAGTTGAAAAGATGTGTCATCTTTTCACACCAAATATTCCATACCCTAACTCTAAAGATCGAAGTCACATGTATTCATATCGGGTTAATAAGATGACAATGGCATCTTAATATCAATTTGGGGTACCAGTCAGCAATCTGATACAAAATCGAACACTTTTATGCCATATGTTATTGCATGCATTCGTAGCGCCATCTCTCAGAAGCTTTTTCAATTAAAGGCTGCAGGTTAATTCAAAATTCGTCTGCATGCGCATCAAATCATGTCAACTTACTCCTGTTGTTGTTTCGAGTTAAAAATTATAATTAATTACTTTTAAAACAAATGCAGATACAAAAATTTTGTTGTTGGTGTTTTAAGTAAAGATATAAAATATCCTAACATGTTTTTCAAGTTTTTCCTATTCAATTTTATTAAAACAAGAACAATTAAACTTTAAAGTCAATTATTCATTTAATATTTCTTGATTCACCAATTACTAATTTTTTCTATCTACATTGCAAAAAAATACAACATTATAATAAGCTACAGATAATGTAATTTCAGGGCTATACACTGTAAAAATTTTAGTGTATCTCAACGCCAAAAACGGTGCAACTGCTACACCAATCTGGTGTTCCACTCCACCAAGAACCAAGGACAGTTCTTGGTGAAGTGAGCACCAAGAATGTTTTTTTACACTATTTGATGTAAAGTAGCTGCCAGCATTTTTATTATACCGTAACACTAACATTTATAATTACAGTTAGGTTAGATGCAATACACATAAGAGTCAGTACAGTTCTATTTATGATATATCAAGTAAGGATCATTAATTCAAGATGCAATATTTATACAATATTTTTCGAAATGAAATTAGTTGTTAATCAAACATACACACGGCATAGAGAAAATATTGATATAAATTTGAACTACGCTTAATAAAACCGAAGGAATGGAAGTTAAATATTATAAAACTAATTAATACAATTGACAGATTTAAGTAAATCCTATGAGAATATGATTATTTTTATTATACAATTAAGAACATAGATGACTTTAGTAACATTTTATACAAGTAGTTTGTCAAATGAATTCTACAAGGACATGAAAATTGAAAATACTTGGCCAAAAATCGACCACAATCAATATTCTTCAATCAGTAAATTCTATCAATAAAGAGACTATTCAACAAGTAAAGAGGATAGTAACATATTTGGTATTAAATAGACTGGTGATCGAATTGTCAACTCAATCCGACAAGAATAAAGAGATTAGCAAATAGTTTACTATGATCTTCTCTACTGTAAGTATTGTGGTTGATATCTTAGCCCAGTTAGGCTTCGATGTCCGCCATCATAGATTTAAAAAAAAGTTTTTTTTATCTCCAGATATATTGCTGATGACTAAGTAAATTGACTCGTTATGTGTAGCTGGTGTCTTATGCCATACATTTATTCAAGCACAAAAGAAATTACAAACTTACCTTTATTTTCCAAAATTTACGGAACAGCAACAACTCATTCTCTGACTTGTAGCTAGCCATGAATGAAGTAACAACATCTAGGCTTAAACTTTATCAATTACTGGTGTTAAGATTTAAGTACATCCCTTAAAGATGTGTATGAATGCTCAGTTCGGTATTAACTTGAAATAAACCAATCATTCACGCAATTTTTAGAATTTTTAATATCAAATTCGGTTAGGTATTATGCCACAGATTTTACAGTATAGGATGTTGATGACAAATGCATCTTTTTTTCTTGTCTTTTTTGGCTTTTTTTACGATATTATTCATATTTTTCTAATTTTATTTTTTTTTTCACTCTTAAGCTCTTCTTTCCTTTTTTAATTAAATTATTTTCTATCTTTTTTGAAATTTGAAAGAAATTTTTCCTTTTACTACCATTTTGCTTATGAAAGAAAATGGTTCCATAATTTTTAATTTATAAATTCGTGTATTTTTCATTTAATTATATTACTTTAAATATATTACAATAACATGTATTGATGTTGAACAGAATTTGTCAAGTTCTAAAAAATTGTCTTTAGACCACAGCCAATCCTTCAATTTACAGAATATCAGAAAACATTTGATATTGCTGTGCAATTCCGATGTTCTTAAAGACTGTCACTAAAAATTAATAAATTCCTATTTATCTTTAACAAGTACATATTTACATTTTATTTAATTCAAATTTTAAAAATTTATTTTAAATATTTCCCAATATTTTAATAATTTTATACACCCAATTTATATTTTATAATTTTTTCATAAAGAAGCTATTATAAAACAAGTTTTCTAAAATGATTAAGGACATCATTACTCAAGGTAATTTTTAATCGTTTTTAGGCACTTATTTTTCTTTTTTACTAATTTTAAGAATTTTTAGGTCATCAACATCGTAACCGTGATAATATTAATATAAATATTACTTTCTAAATAACATAAGAAACAATGTTTTCAATTAAGCAGCTCAATAAAAAAATTTATCTTAAGTATTAAAAAATGATTGAATGAAATAGATAGCTAAACAAGCTGTATGTTCTTTGGCAAAATTGAATGTTGTATCGATGTTTATTTTACAAGAAGGAGTGCATAGAAGGTCGTGGGGGGGGGAACCACGAATGTCAGGATCGGAAATCAATTTTTTCTTCTTTAGACGGAACATGAGAAGAGATCAATAAATGCTTAGAAACTCTTTGGTATTTTCTCTCTTTGCTCTTGAAACTCTTACATCAAGAGAAAAAAATACATAAACTTCTGTGGCACTTCACGAAAATGTGATTCTTTTGTATCCTTAGATTTTATTGGCACTGTTGGAGTTTAAAGATTAGAATTTTTTTTTACTTTATTTCGATTCCGTGCTAGTAAGGGATGAACCTTGAAATGAAAATTTCAAACATTTTCCGACTACCTTATAATCTAGTTGGAGCTCTGTAGCACATAACAGCACCAGTTTCAGTCGTTTTCTTACCGTCGATTTCAGAATTCATCAACCGCTAATTGAAATTTCGATCACTTTACAAGAAGTAAAAAGTGCTCAAATATCAACGAATGCTCAATAGCCCATGATAATACAAGTTTCAATCGGTTGCTGACGTAATCGTAAGTTTTCGTTGATCGAAATTTCGACCAATGTCCGATCAGTTACAGTGTTCAAATAGCAACTTGTGCTTTGAAACTCATGAAAACACTAGTTTCAATCATTTTCTACCTAAGTATAAAAATTTATCGCCATTTTACCGTCAAAGAAAATTTAAAGGCAATCCAAATTCGGCAATTTTCTGGCTCCTGGTATCAGAAGTCATGGTCCTTTTATCACTTATTTTATCTTACCACTAAAATCGAAAATTCGACAATTTTCCAACCAGTAAAAGTGCACATTTATGAACTAGTGGTATGTAATTTATGATAAAGTTTAACCATTTTCTGGCAGCTGATTTCGAAATTTATTGCCATTTTCACAGTAAGGAGAATTTATTGCTTTTTAAATTTTCTAGCATTTTCCGACCAGTTCAATTAGAGTGCTCAACTAATAGCTAGATCTCTGCACTCCAAAGTGCTGAAAGAATAATTTTTGCTCTTTTTTTCGCCAAATTTTCAACTAAGCACAAACAAAATTGGGGTGCCGGCACTGCACTAAACACTTAATATTTGAAACTACTCTTTAATATTTTATCATTTATATGAACCATTTTGATTTAAAAATTCAGCGTAGTTTCAGTGCAACATGTTCAGAAATTAATGGTTTATATAAATATATATTAAATGCTGTATTTCTTTTTTTTTTGCTTTTTAAAATCCGTGTAACCAATTAAGAAATATTTAGATAATTTAGTGATACGGTATTTTATCAGACATAATCTGCTCAGTTATTTATAATAAGATATTGCTGACATCAACACATTTTTCAGCAGCTGTGTAACTGACCTCTGAAATCTAAGATGACCTTTTTATTTTAACCGAATGTCTGAATAAGTGTTTTAATCGCATTAAAAAATCATCGATCATATTTAGGAGTTGAATAACATTATTGGATCTGAATAACATATTAATTGAATAACATATTTACTCTAAACGTACTTTCTTGACATACGTATACCTTTCATAAGGCGAACTAATTTTTTAATAGTTTAATAAATGTCCACATTTTAAAGAAATAGAATTTTTTTTAAAAATTATTTTAGAATACTAGTTTTCGTTAATCAGGATTTTCTTCCCCCCACCAAAAAAAATGAAAGAAATGAGGGAAATTAATTAAAATTATGTATAGTATAAGTTTATTATCATTAAGATAATTTTATACCGAAAGGTCAGACATTTAATTTATAAAAAATATAAGACTTCATACAATAAATAAAAAAACTAATATCATAAATATTGAAATAAAAAAATCATGAGATGAAATATTAAAAAAAATCCAAACTTGTTGTTCAATACCAATTTGTTTGCTTCATTTTCTAATAAAAACACATGTCTAACTTTTTTCATATACATTCTAATTCAAAATATCTAAATTTTGGCGGTGCATGAATTTCTTAAATTTTTATAAGCTGAAAATAAATTCTAAAACAGTTTATCTGAACTCTTATTTTTTAGAACAGATTTTAATAAACCATAATTAAAAGTTTCTTTTTTTCAAACGCACTCAAGTATTTCTTAATAAAATACCATTCCCAATCTTCACTAATATTTAAAAATAAAAACATTTGTTCATTAAAAAAATTATTCCTCTCCCACAACTAAAATCAATTGAAAACCAAAATACACTTTTTTTACTCAACTTTTAAAATTTTATCTTTTCGTTTGAAACAAGAACACGGAACCGAATCGAAGCATATTGCTTCCAATGTTCCAAAACGAGCGATATAATATTTAAAAACAAAAACATTTGATATAATATTTAAACACAAAAATATTTGTTCATTAAAAAAAATTATTCCTCTCCCACAACTAAAATCAACTGAAAACCAAAATACACTTTTTTTACTCAACTTTTAAAATTTTATCTTTATGTTTGAAACAAGAACACGGAACCGAATCGGAGCATATTGCTTCCAATGTTCCAAAACGAGCGATATAATATTTGAAAACAAAAACATTTGATATAATATTTAAAAACAAAAACATTTGTTCATTAAAAAAAATTATTCCTCTCCCACAACTAAAATCAACTGAAAACCAAAATACACTTTTTTTACTCAACTTTTAAAATTTTATCTTTATGTTTGAAACAAGAACACGGAACCGAATCGGAGCATATTGCTTCCAATGTTCCAAAACGAGCGATATAATATTTGAAAACAAAAACATTTGATATAATATTTAAAAACAAAAACATTTGTTCATTAAAAAAAATTATTCCTCTCCCACAACTAAAATCAACTGAAAACCAAAATACATTTTTTCTCAACTTTTAAAATTTTATCTTTATGTTTGAAAGAAGAACACGGAACCGAATCGAAGCTTCCAATGTTCCAAAACGAGCGATATAAGGCGGGTTATAATCTCTCGAACCATCTTATTATTTAGTAGAAGAGGGATTTTTAAGAGAACGAAGGGATTAAAGAGGGAATTTCAGAAGGGAAAGATAGTATCATCGATGGATGTTTATTTGATGCTTGAAAAAGATAAACGGCTTATAAGAACAAAAAGGTAACATATAAAGTCGGTTCTATTTTTAAAGAATTTTGTCTTTTCGAAGCCTAGCTATACAAAATGGATTTTTATTCGAAAGTATTTTTCTCCCGTCAACAATTGGAATTTGTGATCTCAGGGGAAAAAAGCAATTACGCGCTGATAAACAGGGAAAGATTTTGTTCATGATATGGCGCAATGCAGTAATAGTTATGCTTCTAATGTTGCTGTACTTACAATCAGTACTAGTTATTGAAGTTATTTATTTATGATTTATTATTAAGTGGTTATTTTATTGCCAGAACGTGTTCGGTGCAGCTGCTTCGCCTTTGCGTATAATATAAACCAAGTGCTCTTTTTTTTATCTCTGCCGATTTTAATGCTGGAAGTATCACTTTATTTAAAAAAATATTTTAGTGATTAACACATTTCGTTGTAAAATAATGCGTTGTTATAAATTTTTTTTTAATATTGTCTCTTTAACCTTAGCTGTGTGATCTGTATAATTGTTTTTAGAATCATTCCTGTGCCTGTACCATTATAATTTTAAAATACAAAGTTTTATTTCGTACTTTAAACGGTACAAGTTAAAAAAATCAGGATCAAATTACGGTATGAAATATAGGCACTTTGGGTTCATCATCCGTAAAATCTATTTTATCGTAAAATCCATTTTTAACCGTAAAATATTATACCATGAATTTCACAGTAATAGAGTGATTCAGTGATTTTATTATAATTGTAACAGTAAAAGTCACGGTTTATCATATTTTTTGATCCGTAACATGTTTCAGTAAAAATGGATATTACAGTACTTTTTACTGGATAATTTTACATTGTACGCAACTCAAGATAAAATTATTTCTTAATTACTTTGTGCATATTTAAAGGGAAAAAGAAATAATTAAAGTCAATTGTTGCTCCAATTAAATTCTAAAACAGTGCATTTGTTTGTTAACCCCAAAAAACTCCTACGGTTAACCTGACGGTAAGGTGATTCTAACCCATGACTTGTCAACCACTGATGATATTTTAAGCTAGCACTGTGATCTGTGCAAGCAGGGTGAGGAATTTGTATCAACCAGCCATTGTTGGGATTCGAACCCGGTTCACCTCATTGGAGGGCGAATGCTCTATCTACTGTTCCACCACGGCTCGAAAGCAACCATTGTAAAAATTAGTTAACCTACAAGTAATAATATAATCTGAGAATGCTGTGATAATCTGCAGCGAACGCAGCCGTGCTGCAGGGATTCTGTTTGCTGTCCATTCGGGTCTAAAGTATAATTTTAAAAAAAAAAAATTATATATATATTCAACTTCTTCTAAATACTTCCGTATTCCATTGTTTAGGAATTGGTTTATGACTGTTGTATTCAAATTTAAAAACACGAAATATTTTGAAAATATTCAAGAAATTTTTATGTCTATTATTATAATTTTTCATATAAATGATGAGATTCATATAATTAATAACGAGCGAAATATATAAAGTTCAAACGCTTATTTTTTTTTATCAGAAATTCTTCAAAGCTTCATTCTACTATCAGTTTTATTTTTCTAATTTAAGGAATTGCAAAATATTTCCTTTGAATAAAATCGTTAAAACCCATTCTAAATTATCCATTACGGAAGTAGTAACCAGCTACTTTAAAAGAGGACTTTAAATCTTTTCATTTCTTAAATTGCTTGGAAATGAAGAGAAAAAAATATTCTTAAAGCAGATTATGAAGAACTCGTTTAGCATTTTTTAAACCTATAGATTTCTACTAAAGCAGTTGATCATTAGAAAAACATTCCAAAAAGGAAGAGAGATGGAATGAATGAAACGAAGAATTCAATGGCTCTAGAATGAATATTTTTTATTTAGAATCCTCCCACTTTTTAGAGATTCCCACGAGAACCAGGTCACTCTTCTATAGAATTAAAATTGCTTGGTTTTGTTTTTAAAAAAAATTATCTGCCCAATTTATACCAGATTAAGAATGAGGTTAATTTATGTGTATTGGACAATGCTGCAAAAATGATCAGTAAGTCGTAATTACTTCCCGATTTCTAATTTTATTTTTTGTATAGATTAAATAATGAATACCAAATTGCTATAAAATGTTTTGTTTGTTCAGATAAGTTTATATTAAAAATGCTCCTGTGATTAAAACTATTATTTAATTTAATTTTTATTTTTATTTTTAATATAATTCGATTTTATTTTTAGTTTACTTGTTTAATTTGTGTTAATACTTAAGATTAACTTATAATCTAACATAATATTAACTTTCTGCAACTGGTTAACATAAAACTAATGATTAACATAATATTATTTACTTGCATAATATTATCTTAATATTATAACTTAATATTACTTATTAACTTAATATTATGCAACCCTAGCAGCAAAATAACTTGGGCGCTCATTGGACCATTATTCATTCATCTTGACTCAATAAAAGTAAAGATGATCAATATTTTTCCGATTAACTAATATTTTATATCCATTATTTAACCAATATCGGCCCTATATAGAATTGTTATCACCCTATATTAAAAGCCATTCTAAGACCAATATTAAAAAATCTTATGTTTTTATCTTATGCTAACTTAAGATTAAGACCTAAGATTTATTAATACTTATTTGATTTAATGATTTATTTTTATTGCCATTTCATTTATTTTAATGCAATAAATTAAAAGCAGTTTTATTTAATATTTTTTCCTTTAATTAAACTTAGATTAATCTTTTCAAGCATGTTAAAAAAGGAATTCTTTTAACCAAAATTAAAATTCTGTAACTTACGTTTATTTACCCAATGATACTCAATATGACTGATTAATTTATACTCAAGATTAAGAATTCAAATTAATTAATACTTATTTTATTTTCACTAATTAATTACTTTTATTTTATTTATTTATTTTAATTTAATTATTTTATTTTATTTTTATTTATTTTTTAATTCACAAAATACAATTTTAATTAATTCTGTTAGTTTAGATTACTCTTCTCAAGGTCGTTAAAAAAGGAACTCTGTTAAACAAAATTAAAATTCTGTAACGTATGTTTACTTACTTAATAATACTCATTATATAACTGATTAATTGAATATTATAGTTTTCCAGATTAAGAATAAGCTTAATTAACACCTATTTGATTTTCACTTACTAATTACTCTTCATTTTATTTATTTTATTTTAATTAATAAAATATAACTTTAATTTAATATTATTCTTTATAATTAACTTCATATTATTCTCCCTTAAACTTTATTCTTTTTTTTAATCGTTATAAAAAATAAGTTTTTCAATCAAAATTAAAAACATGTAAATTATGTTTAAAAATAGTTAAAATTTTACGGTATTGTGACAGTTTTTCAGTAATTTTTTTTTCTTGAAGAAACTTTAAATATCATAACTACACACTCTGATAAACGTGTTGTTAATAATCTCTTAAAGGGAATTAAGTACAAAATTGGATCCCATAAACTTTTTTAAGCAAGAAAACATTTAAAAAATAAATATTCAATGCAATTGATTTTCTTACTATATATTTTCCTAATATCATAGCTTTGAATTTAAAAATGCTTATAATAGACGATTTTACCCCTCATTAACCTTTCGTGATATCATCTTTTCTGGTTTTTGCCCATTAAACTTAAGATTATAGCCAGTTCGCGATCTTGTCCTTGCTAGCTCTAGATTCTCCGAAAATTAAGTATTAAATTAAAAGGAAGATTTTTTTTTTGGTTGCTTATAAATAGCGAGATTACAGTTTTAAATTTTAACTCTTTTTTACAAAATAATATTTTACTCTCACATGATAGTGAACATTAATAAACGTTATATATTAAGTTCGAGTACATGGAAGCGATAAAAGAAATATTTTTTATTTTCTAATTTATATGAATTTTTCAACCAGATTTATTAAATTTTAAAAATATTTTACCTACAGTTCTTTTAACTACAGATAGTTACAAGATATTTTCTAGATAGATCTCAGAAAATTAAATATAATACATGAAATATGAAAATGTCAACAATCTTCAAGTTCATCTCATGAAAAACGTAAAGAATCACAAATTTTTTGTTTTTATTTGTATCCAGCGGTATTTTTTTATTCTCTAATTAATCTTTCCCACAAAATCATGCAATAAGATAAAAATATGCTTTTTAAATTTATAATATTTTTCAAACATCAAATAAAGCTTAGTTCAAACGTTTTGGAAAATTCATAAAAAAGCTAAATAAAATTTGTCGCGATGAGTGTATTTAGCTGAAAATATAAATAAAATACACTTTACTGGAAGAATCTTAGTTTTGTAAAAAATAGGGAGGAAATTAGTAAGATATGTGTCATAACATCTTTATAAACTGTTGTTTTGAAGAGAAACAATGTCATATTTTAAGGGGGGGAAATATTTGCGTTTTAAACTTAAAAAATTCTTTTGAAAACTTAATCGTTTTTAAAGTTACGTTTAATTTTTGTCCTTTGATAAAAGTATATTAAAATTCATAAACTTTTATTAGCTTTCTCATATTAAAAATTTAGATTTATATTTTCAGAAACTACATTCATAACAACAAGAAATACAAGTATTTCAACTACTACATGAAAATAAAACTGCAATAAAAAAAAAATGGAAAAAAAATTGTGAATTTTAAAAAAAAAATCTCATTGGACTTAAATTTATTTTCAGAACTTTTTTTTCATTTATATTTACGCTTAATACTTTTTTAAACTTTTATTTTCTTTATTATTTTTCTATATAATCTGTTTTATTATTTTTATTTCTTTAATTACTTGTTCCAACTATTTTGAATGATGAATTGAAAAATAGTTTAAATATGAATAATCTAAAAAACACATGTTTTTTTGTAATGATTTAAAAATGTAACTTTTATTGATTCATAATTATTTAATTTGAGTTAAAAAACATTAAGAAAAACCGGCATTGTCATTTCGTATATTTTAAGGTGACATCTGGCACAATGCCATCATTTTTACACGTGCAAAATACACCATTAAATGAACTCACTTACCTGATAAACAACACTTAAAATTAATCCAAGACTTAGCTAGTCAGATAACTCGAAATCTTCTTAATCCGAAAACACAAATATTCCACTCCAAGTTATTCTAGAACATCTAGAATAAAACATGCTGTTCCCTGATAAAGAAAGAGAGTAGAAATGTTTGAAAGATGAGAAACAAAAGGATCCTTTTTGAATAATTTCTTCAGCATCCTCAATCCCAAGGCGCAAGGAATGATGGGTAAAGGAAGAGCGAGAGCATCTTTTCCGGCAGACGAGAAGTAAACGTTCTCGAAAAACAGTTCTAGACAAGGCCGAGGTTTTTCACAGGGTTGCCAAATCGGTAGGGGTAGAGGAGAGGAGATGTATAATTGGTCGCCAACTTGTACTTTTGCAGTTGCCATACCTAGCAGGTGTTCGCGTGGGTGGATGTAAATTGAAACATATGAGAGAAATGAAATCAATATCGAATGGAATGAAACGTGTTGAATATCAAATTTGACGCATTGCTGTTTATTTTAATAAATTAAGAATTAATTATGCTCTTTTGAAAATATGAGAAGAAATGGCAACGTTTCATTCACTTTAAAAAATTTTCGATTTTTTATTCTCTAAGGTTAATGCCTTCTAATGTTAAGAAAAAAAGATTCTAGCATTTCGTATAGTTGAAACAAAATTTTGAACTTTCTATAAATTTTATTTCGTATTTCCTAGAATTGTTAGTCAATTGAATATGAAGCTAAAACTTATTTTTAATTTAGTTTCAAAGTAGTAGCTACACTTATGCTTCTAAAAATTGCAACGCCATGAAGGAATTATGTAAATAGAACAAAACTTACATGAAATGCAAAGTGATGTAGGATATACAAATAATAAGAATTACAAATCGTTTGCGCATATTAATTTCTACCACTGTCAGTTTAAGAATAACTGTTACTGCCACTGTAGAATAAATTTCATCAATTTCTGACAATTCCTCCCTAGAGTTACAATTTTCACAAACATTGGAGTAAAAAATATAAATAAACTAAATCGTAAACTTTACAAAATTAAATTTTACTGGAATATTTTAAAAATGTATAGTAAGAATAGGAAAGTTATTTCTTGTTTTAAGAAACAAAATCGTCGGGAAAACATATCTGAGCTTGCTGGCGTTGAGAAGCACTTGTTGCATACACTTTACACCAGTCAAAGATACAATGCTGATAATGATGTAAGATACAACAAGCGTAAACTTTTTCTTTCTTCTTTTTCTTTTTTTTTTTTGGACTGAAGAAAAGAAGTTATTTTTCATAAAAAGCTGTTATTTGTATTTTTATATAAACTCTACCTAGATATTTTATTCAAACTTAAGTACTATGGCGTTTTCTTTTTTATTTAAAATGATTAAAAAATTAATTGGCAAATATTAAAAAAAATATAGCACATGTCTGCATTAATTAAGTTATGAAACGCACAAAAACGTACTTAATTTAATCAAAAAGATGCTTTTTTTCGGCGGAATTGGATTCTTGACCATCAAAAATACCCAGAAGAGTTGCCTTAATTTAGAAAATATGATTCTAATAGTTTCGAGTGGAGAATGGGCAAAAATTTAAAAACTTTAATACCATGTTTCTTCCCCTTTTTTGTGTATTTTATCGAAACTATGGAACTATATAAGCAAATCAAAAGAATTCTGCTCTCTATTGAATACCTGCAAGTGATATGACATTGTAGGTGAACCGTGGTTATTGTCGATTCAGAAAACTATAAGTAGTGTGGACTTTATATACCAATATAGGTGTCTAATATAGAAACTAGAGTAATAGCATTTTCGCCACCCTCAGAAACGGATACATAATCTACTATCACCGTACTATACATTCATGGAAAACTCTTTCGTTAGGATGTAGTGCGCGAATTGGTGATGAAAGCTATGACATCAAAATAGACAGTCAGGTCCACCGTGTCTTCGTAAGTGCACCAAATTTGTTGCGGATTGGTTCAGAAGTATGGATTTGTGCAAGGTATATACTGACTGTGCGTACAAAGTAAGGGAACCACTCTGAATAACTTTCGATCTAATGATTGGGTCCTCACGTTCTAGAACTCAATCTTAATGATTCAAGGTGATGACTTCAAATATGTTGATTAATAAGTTAAGACGATATTTTAAAAAGTACTAATCAGACACCAAAATGAACTTTGTCTGAATAAACATACTTTTTTTTCGCCGTACTTGGATTTTTGACCCCAAAACTATGGGGGGGGGGCTAGCAGCAATCTGGGAAATTTAATCATTATAGTTTGCTTAGAAAAGCAGCCCAAAGTTTGGAACTCGCAATGCTAATTTTATTTTCTGAGTATTTCATCATATCTTGATACTTTTTTTAACGAATTGAAAAACAATTTTGAACACAATTATAAAATTTGTTTATATAAAGATAATCTTATGCTAAAAATTACTTTCAGTAAATATTTATTATTTTAGTTAAAAATAGTCGAAACATTTTGCATTGCGAGGTATAAAATTTTTTTAATAATTTTTGCGAATGTAATTTTACATGGAAAAATACAACATTTGAACGAATTCCCCGGAATTTTTCCCGAGAATTTGAATTATAGAAAGTCGTATTTTTAAATTTCGATATCTTAGGAACAATTCAATCGACTGCCAGGCTTCTGCCACCTGGGAAGAAACTAACGTGTCACAGTCCCGGACTGGAATTTCTTAGTTTGTAAGAATAACTAAAAGTCATTGGGACATGCATATGTTTCTTTGCTGAAGCTGCAGCTTTGCTGAACTCTATTTGTGTGTTTCACGGTTCATCCACCCGTTTCTGCCCACAGAGTCTCCCATATGACCCGAACTCATGCTTACCGGGGTTTTGCGATTTAATGACAGTTGGATAAATTTTGAATTATTAATAAAAGGGCCGTGGTGGCTCGGGGGATATAGCACTCGCCTCCCAAAGAGGTGACTCGGGTTTGAATCACACTGGTGGCTGGTTGTTTCGAATTCCACACCCGGCTCTTACCGACTGCAGCGCTGACTTAAATTATCCTTAGTGGTAGAAGGATCATGGGTTAGAGTCCTCTTGCCGCCAGGCTAACCGTGGGAGATTTTCGTGGTTTTCTTCATCATATAACGCAAATGCAGGTTAATTCTGTCTAAAAAAGTCCTCCACAAAGGTACATTTCTCATAATACTTGATCCAGGAGTTGTCTTGTCTTCTGGATTGCGTTTAAAATTACAAGGCTGCATAATTAAACGTAAACTCAGAATTGAGTCAGATGTTCAACGACGGTTATAAAATAAAATTATTAATTAAATTCAATGCATAAACAACTTTTACAATATCGTGGACATGCAAAGATTTGATTAACATATTTTTTAAAATTAATTAGAGTTTAAGAGTTGGAAGAGGGGTTGAAAAATTAGAATATTTAACTACAATTGTGGTGAATATTCGGCTTGGTTACCGTTAAAGTTTATATGTTATACAATATAATTTTGAAGGGTGGTCAAGCTGGTCTTTAAAGTCACTTAGTACATTCATAATGCGTTCTTGATTGAATAAAAGAAAACCTCATATAAGAGGTAATTTTGCTTTCCTTTATCTTTCCTAGTTTTTTTTCCCTTCTTAAAGAAATAAGAAAAGAGGTTGGAAATATTTATGATTTCCCAACATCTCCGTTAGCTTAAGGATAAGTGTTAAGAACTATCCTTATCTCTCTCACAAAAGACACTCAAATTGCAGTAAAGCAACATCATTCCCAATAAACACATTTATATCCTTCCATGCTTCTTATCAGAACTGATAAATTATTATTAAATTCCCGTAACAATCACCCGAGCATCCACCTTTTGCTCTTCTTTATCCTTTAACGATCATCCTAGAGATGGATGATGGGACTAGAGAAGGATATTCAGTTACATTCTGAAGAATGATGATTCAATCAGAGGGATAAAGTAAGTTTAGTTGTTTTTAGTCAGTCAATAGCTGAAGACTTCCTATTGAGTGAATTAAATACTAAATAACGCAGACAATGCTTAAAAATATTTGATTTCTTATTTTTGAGTTCATAATTATATTTGTAGATGTTATGTCAATTAATATATATTTTACAAAAAAATAATCAGGATTGCACAGAATTAAGATTATTTTGTAGATATTTGCTATTGCTAAATACGATACGAAAAAAATTATTAGGCATAAGAACAAATAAATATATAATAAATCAAAAGATATTTGGTCTTTTAATTAAAAATAAATAAATTTAAATACTGACAACAAAATAAGAACAAAAAAAGCAGGGGAAAAGCATATTTTAGACAACAGGCAATCTAAAATATGTTTTTTCTTGTACCTCAGAGTAAAAGGGAGGTAGAGCTCCCTTTCGCAGACTTAAGCTTGAAATTAAAAGACTTTTAATCGGAATTACAATACTCAGAGACTTTTAGCATTATTTTACCAACTAGTTTCGCTACTTTTTTCTTAAATATTAATAAAATATAAATTTAAAAAAAAACTAGTATCTGTGTAAAAACATATAAAGCTAGCAAATTAAATTATCATTGGTTTTATTTTCTTTTTATACGGTCATTTTTAGGTAAAAAAATAAGGCATTTTTTGCATTTACGCTAAATATTGTAAAAACATTTCTATCGTCTAAAACAAAAAATCATTTCCTGATTTTATTTAGAAGGCTATTTAACTATGTTTTGAACTATTGCCTTAAAAGCAAGTTCATATACTATTGAGTCGGGGATCAATGTGGTTAAAAAAGCAAATTTTTCAAAATTTCAGCATTTGTCTCTGCGAAGAAAAATGCTTAAAAAGTGAAATTTAACTTTTTCTGCTTACTCTGGGGTTCAAACCATGTGTGCTAAATCATAAACACTCATGAAAAACTGTAGATAATTATTTTAAAAACAACACGAGATATCATATTTAAGATGGCGTAAAATGCGAAAAAAATCTGATTTCGAGATAAACGCATTCAAAAACTCAAAGCTATTAGCCTATCCACTGCTATCGCCTTGCACAAAAATTGCTACAACTTAGTAAGTATTTAGATTACAACACAAAGTAAAATATTTTTAAAAAGCTAAGAATAGAGATAAGATTTTAAATTTATAATAAACTCAATTTTGAAAATTTTGTCTGAAATCATGTTCTTGCACTAGTCAAACACCTTAAAGAAATATTTTGTAACAATGTTGCACCTTTAGATTTAAAGTAATGCAACCGTGCGTCAGGGTTTTTATTTCGTGTTCATCGAGTCTAAAAAGGGCTGTGAACGAAGTATGCCATGTAAATCTGATGATATTTGCACCAATGGCGTTATGGTGCTTTATACATGATAATACGACCAGCTATACAGCTGGTATTGTAAAGGATAATTTGTGGAATGTAATTGCGAATTCACATATCTGTGTTGGTCTCCAGACATTGCAGATCACATTTTTGAAACTAAATTGAAAGAACCCTCCAATTACAAGATATAACCAATCTATCTTACACTAATAGAAAGTGCCATAAACGTCCACAAGCGACCTATTAACGTCTGGTAGGAACGTTGTCCATACCAAGACAGCTATAATCAAGTGGAGCATGGTACAAAAATTCATGCAAAGAAGAATCCCCTTGTGAGATATTAAGAACGTAATAAAATCGCTATTTTTTGTATTCTTGATCATACAACAATACTTGTACATTTGAATATCTATTGTAAGTATTGATTAATTTTACCTGCTCATAACCAAGTGAGGTAGGTTTTAAGTACCATTTTTGGATTCTGAACACAATTTTCATGCTATAATTCTCATTTATCACTACACTGTAGGAAAATCCTAATCAAGTTACGGTAAACGTACCGATGTGCTGGGTGCCGATACTTTTCTACCATAAACCCATTTTACCGAAACATGTCTTCTTCTTCTTCAGCACGACAGCCCCCTACAGGCCTTGGATGCCTCAACCACGTGTAGCCTCCAACGCCTCCTATCCATGGCGACTTTTTTCCAGTTGTTAATCTTTATTACTTTGAGATCTTTAGTAATGTCATCCTGCCATCTAGTTGGAGGTCTTCATCTGGCCCGAGATTTAGAAGGATTTTTAAAGGCGGCGATTCATACTGCGTTGTTTTCTGGACCTCTCCAGATATGGCCAGATATGGATTAATCTATTGCTTCGGATGACCTGCACTATCTGTGGCTGCCCATAGAGTCTATATAATTCAAAGTTGTATACAATATAAAAGAAACATGTAGGGAATAAAAAAAATCTGATTTGCCGTAATTTTTACAGTAATGATTTTCGTAAAATCACAGAATTACTCTAATTAAACTAATATTATTGTAAAAAATGACGGTACAGGCAAATCTCTAGGAAGGACCATCTTTGTGTAGCGACCTCTTCTATTTACGACCACTTCTGCAAAGCACAGAATTTTGAGATAGACTTTGTGTTGAAGATAACCCCAACAAAACCTCTTCCAGGTACTTGGCAAACCTTCACACCAAATGCGGAAATGGTCAAATAAGGAAACGCAAAAAAATATCAGAACAAAACACATTAACAAAACAAACAAGTAGATTCAAATGTGTTCAAAATATTTGTGTGTGGCTCTTATTTAGAGAGCTCTTTTTGACGACCTCTGAAAGAGTTCAAAAATCTCATTTTTCCAGTCAGAGTGCAATAAGGTGTTATCAATGATTTATTTTGGGAATTAAAAGTTAATTTAGATTAAAAAACAAGTTATTTTAGGAAAAATTAAGCTTCTCAACTAAATAAAGATCACTTCATTTTTTTAAGCAAACTAATTTTTATGATATACTATTAAATGCAAACTTAAACAAAAACATAATTGTTTATTTATTTAAAATAGCTCTATCAATCACAATTAGCAAATTTATTTGTACACATAATTATATCAGTCGGGATCATTTCTATTGACGCTAAATTTTATTATCGATCCGGTTTTTCATGAAGCCATTGGTGAGGCACTTCCACACCAAGAAGATGACACCGACTATAAAATCGTCTGCAAAAATGCATGTACATTCGATAACATTTTCAAGTCAATGGAGGCAACCCCTATGAACGACCAACCTCCATTAACGACCATTTTACTGTGAAACAGAGAGTAGTCGCTCCCGAGAGGTTTCACTGCATAATATTTTACGGTAAAAATAAATTTTGAGGTAAAATACACCGAAGAGTCATTACATTATGACCTACCTGCTAATAACATGTAGGACCACCTTTAGCCCTCAAAACTGCTAGCACCCGCTGTGGCATTGATTCCACAAGGTGCTGATAGGTAGTTTGAGGTATCTGGTAACAAGCGCTCACAAACTGGTCCTGCAATTCCCTCACATTGCGAGGGGGTAGCGTGGCAGCACGAATTTGGTTTTCGAAGTAGGACCACAAATGCTCTATTGGATTAAGGTCAAGTGAATTTAGGGTCCAAGACATGACTTGAAAGTCACTGGAATGTTCCTCGAACCAATCCATGGCGATTCGACCGTTATGACATGGTGCATTATCCTGTTGGTAAACACCATCCCCCGCAGGAAAAACTGTTACCATGAAAGGGTGAACCTGGTCTGCAACTATGTTCAAGTAGCTAACAGACGTCAGGGATTGTTCTATGAGGATTATGGGTCCTAATGTGCCCCATGAAAACATTATTCCTGGGCGAGAAACCATGAAAACCTGGGTGAGCCCATTGTTATAGATGGAGGGTGGTCATAATGTAATGGCTCTTCGGTGTATATTTTGCGGATGATGTACCAAAAGTGCACAGTACTTGTTTATACTGTGATTTCCTCCGGAAGTTTTAGCAGTGTATATTGCATTACGTCTCCTGCGCTTGAAAAAATTAAAATTTGTATTAAAATCAAACTGGAATGTAGTGCTACAATTTATGTGTAAGGCGCAATGTATGCGTAAATTATGTGAAATAACACAATTTATGTGTAATGGCTAAAAAAAAGAAGCTAGTATTTTCCCTATTTATTCTGATATTTACATACATTTTCTAAACTCTAGTCAACTTCGAAAATTTCATTACATTAGAACGCAGAAAGCTTCAAAATATTTAAATAACGATCAACCCATGTAAGCTAGCCCAACCCTTTTCTCACTCGAAGGAAGCGATTACTCCAGAAACTGGTTGTCAAATTACACCTTACTGAGCAATGAGTAGTGATTACCACAGAGGGTAATTGATCCCCTACAGGTGATGATTATCGGCGTCACTGAGAAAGTCGCGTGTTTTATGCAGACACGGTTAAAGCTAGATTACGAAAAGCAATTATTCCAAATATTTGGTGTATGTAGACAGTCAAAATAAGGAAAATTAGATGTGAGTGATTTGTGTACCGCATTTGACTGATTTTCATCTTTAGAGGACATAAATAAAGTGTGTTGATAGAACTCATACTTGAATTTAATGTAAACATTAGATTAGTTAAATGCGGTGCTGATGGATTTAGATTTAACAAGTCAAGAAAACGATATTTAAATTTTCTCATTTTAATTCTACTATTCTAGCTATAAATTGTTTTAGCGTAATGCTATGTGCATTGTGTTTAAATAAATATTCTTGCAATAATAATTTTTTTAATTTGCCGAGCACGAAGGAAAACACCTTTAAAAATTACCGTACTGTATAATAATGACAATTCTTGTAAAAAAAAATAATAATTAAAAAAAAACACAATTCTGGTTAATAAAACTAAAATATACTGCATTTAAATCATTTATTTAGAGATTTTTCCGTTTTCATAGCAACGGTTCGCCATAAATTCTGGTTTTCAAAATATAATTTTTATTAGCACACATATAGTACAAAATACGAAACTATTAAGTAAATTTTACCGAATAAATGTTTTTTTCATGCCATGCTTTAAGATATTATGATTAAATTACCGAATTTTACCACATTAACCAAATTTTATCACCTATTATAAAACCATATTTTATTATTAATTTTACCAAAATCATTACCAAATCACTTCGGAAATAAGTTCAGAGTTTTTTGGTGTTTCGATAGAGCAAGAAACACGTTTAATTTTGCCATATCCTCTTAATTTTTTAACTCTTTTTTTTCCTCAGTGAACTATGTTTATTTTTTAAAAAAAAATTAAAACTTTCTTATCAAGTTATAATTAATTGTGACGTATGATTTTAATTCAAAATATTTCGATTTCAAATGGCTGATAAGTTTTGTTTCAAAGTTCGAAACAAACAAGGCATTTTTAATAGTCATATTTGGCGAACGCTCTCGGCTTTAGGACTGGTAAAACATATATCGACACATAGTGCATGTTACATTAAAAAACCTTTCCAATAAACATAGATATTGTTTTAATTAAACATCGATAAAAGTGATAAAATCAAACTATTTATTGCTTAAAAGATGTAAATAATATCTAAAATAAAGTAGTATTCTACTTTTTTTATTTCACAAATCGTTTGACGATTGATTAATTTTGATTTTTTCTGTTCTTTGCATTTTTTCTTAATTTTCATATATTGTACAAAATTAAATTTGCTTTAAACACCCTGAACTTGGTTAGTCACAGATCTTCTTGATGCAATATTTCATAAGTCACATAGGTCGTTGATTGCAATACTTGATTACTTCTAGAACAATTCAGTTACAGTATTTCATGAGTCGAAGATCACCTACAGTAGAGTAATTGATTATACGGAACTGCCTAGTCGTAGTTTTTGATTAGTTGTAGAACAATTTAATTGAAGTACTTGATGAGTTAGAGAACTGTTTGATTGCTTAGCTTAATGAATTGCAAAACTACTTGATAACAATACTTAATAATGTGAATCAGATTCTTTCGAAAACTAACTTTTCAAAACCCCAATTAGTGAATAAATCGGTAATGTTTGTAGAAAAGACTTTTAGACAGAATTAGTGCAGAATTTTACTGTTCTAAAATTCTGTTTTAGAACTTTTTTTTATATATTCCCTGAAAAAGAAACAATTAAAAAAACTTTTTCAAAAACACTATGCATTTTGAAAAAACAAAATATTTTCTTGAAACATTAAACAGTTTAAATTTAAATGCAGAATGTTTTGAAATTCTTTGAGAAAAGTATAATTTTGACAAACAGCTTTAAATGCAGGCATTTTTTTTTGCCACGTGCATAATTTTTATCGATGATATTAAAGGAATACGAATATCGATGATATATTAAAAATACGATGATATTAAAAGGTTCATAAATGAAAAAGAGTAACATTAGTAAATTAATAATTATTGTAATGTTTATTTTGTGAAGAAAAATCAAAACAACGGTAGCTGCATGACAATAACTGTTATTGAGATTTATTTTTTTTTACCTTGCCTAAAAGTTAAATAATGACTAAAAGTTAATTGATTTTATTTTTGAATTAACATATGCATTTATAATAATAAAAGAATTAAAAGCTATGTTACAAAATATAACCATTACGTTTATGATGAATGGCAAAAATAAAATTCTAAATTTAAACCAAATAGGAGTACAGAATTTAATTATCTAATAATTAATTATATTAGTTAGTTATTCAACCATATCATAACTTCTTATCAGTTTGTAATGTTTAAAGTTACTTCAAAAGTTGAAGAACTTTTCTGAAGATTCAACTGTTTCCTTTCAAAGAGCTGTATTCGCTTCACTTACTTTAATCAATTAACTTATCATGATTTCATGTCATTCATTTTAACTTTAGTTAGAGATCTTAATATTTGATTTAATTAGTTAGTCATGACAGACTTGCTTCTATATATGTTCTTTAGATAAATCTAATCAAAGTTATCAACTTGCATTTGCAATCAACTATTTTTTCAATTGTACGTATTTTATTAATAGTATGTATGTTGCTTAAAAATATTTTTTTTTAAAAAAATAACAATAGGAGAAAGTACATAATTTCCAAATTATGTACGTTTTAATTGAAATGTAAATAAATTTCATAAAAAGCAAGAATTATTTAAAGTGTCAAGTAATTTTTAAAATATTGTATACCATACTAATAATTGCATAAAAAAATAAATATTGCGTCAATCGCAATATTTATTTTTTAAGTTTCTTTTTACAGAGTCATGCTTTACCACTATTAAAATTGTTATATTTGAGAATAAATACAAATAATAGTTACTAATAACAGCTAATGTAAAAGTGCGAAATCTCTCTATTAGGGAGATTTCGCACCTTCACGTTAGCTACCGTGCGCTCCCTCACATAAGATTTAAAACACCGCTCATGCTCCCATTTTATTTTAGATGCTGCGTATCTGTATGGCATGTTGTCGTGTTTAACGCTTAACCTTGTAGTTTCAAATGATGTAAATTTCATCATTTCTAGATATACATAAATAGCTATCAACTTATAACTGTTGAGTTTCGAAATTAAAACTAAACTCATCATTTTCGTTGATTAAGCGAAATTTCGTTGATTTATTTTATCAGCAATTATACACAGGGCTTCCTATTTATATATTTCGAATCCTCAAGAAAATAAAATTAGCTTACATGCATTAATTAGAGGCAACAAAATAATAATTAAGCGTGTAAAAAATAAGCTAACAATTGAAATCAGTGTCAACTTAATAGGAGGGAACTGGATAAAAAGCAACAAAACCTGTGCGATTGCCTTATGAAGTTTGGAGTTGCTTCTAGTTATCAAGCTTTAACTTTTTTCTTTTCTCACTGGCAATCAAACATGTTTTTATGTTTTCGTCCCGCCTTACGCTAATGTGCTTGTTTATTTCTCAACTTCATTCTTAACAAGAGTTTTAAAAAATATATTTTAAAGCGGTATTTACGAAACACCCTGTATAACTTTTGCAATAAAAACGCGTTAAAGTGTTAAAATATTAAGTGAGTGGATAGTTAAGATAATTGCTATTTTTTTTAAATGTCAATTAAATTGTGGTAATATGCATTTACAGAATTTTATTTTCACGACACTTGAAAAAGAAGCATTTAGAGACGAAACTATCAAAGAAGTCGATTTTTTTACGAATAACAAACATCTCAACTCGAAATATTTTCTCCTTATATTGTGATAATTATATAAATATTATCTAATATATGTGATATTTATGTAAATATTATCTCCTTACACAAATAGCCTTTATGCATACAAATATAAATTTTGCTGCTGATACAATTTTTATTGATGATATTAAAAGAATACGAAAGGTATTTCAAAGCAAAAAAGAGTATCTTTATCAAATTAATAATTATTGTAATGTTTATTTTGTAAAGAAAAATCAAAACAACGGTAGCTGCATGACAATAACTGTTATTGAAGATTTTTCTTTATCTTGCCTAAAGGTTAATCGATTTTATTTTTGCGTTAACATATGCATTAATAATAATAAAAGAATTAAAAGCTATATTATAAATTATAACCATTACGTTTATGCTAAATGGCAAAAATAAATTCTAAGCAAAAACAAAATAGGAGTACAGAATTTAATTATCTAATAATTAATTATATTAGTCAGTTATTCAACCATATCATAACTTCTTATCAGTTTGTAATGTTTAAAGTTACTTCAAAAGTTGAAGAACTTTTCTGAAGACTCTATGTTTCCTTTCAAAGAGCTGTATTCGCTTCACTAACTTTATTTAATTAAATATTCATGATTTCATGTCATTCATTATAACTTTAGTAAACGATCTTAATATTTGATTTAATTAGTTAGTCATGACGGATTTGCTTCAATACATTTTCTTTAGATAAATCTAATTAAAGCTATCAACTTTCATTTGCAGTCAAATATTTTTTTTAATTGTTTGTTTTTAATTGTAAGTATATTGTGTTTAAATGTATTTTTTTTAAAATATAATTTAATATAATATAATAATTAAATATAATAGTTTTTTTCGAATTATATACGTTGTAAAAAAATTTCAATAAAATTCACAAAAAGTGTGGATTATTAAACGTTTAATAATTTTTAAAATATTGTGTACCATGCGCCAATTGCAATATTTTTAACAGTTATTTCTTATATATTTTATTTTTTATTATTTTAAATTATTACTATTTATATTTTAACAGCTAATTTTTATAGAGCCTAGTTTTACCACAATTAAAATTGTTATATTTGAGAATAAATACAAATGAATAATAGTTACTAATAATAGCTAACGTAAAAGTGCGAAATCTCTCTAATAGGGAGATTTCGCACCTTCACGTTAGCTCCTGTGCGCTCCCGTACAGAAGATTTAAAGCACCTGCTCATGATCATATTTTATTTTAGATGCTACGTATCTTTATGGTGTGTTGTCGTGTTTAACGCTTAACCTTGTAGTTTCAAATGATGTAAATTTCATCATTTCTAGATATACATAAATAGCTATCAACTTATAACTGTTGAGTTTCGAAATTAAAACTAAACTCATCATTTTCGTTGATTAAGCGAAATTTCGTTGATTTATTTTATCAGCAATTATACACAGGGCTTCCTATTTATAAATTTCGAATCCTCAAGAAAATAAAATTAGCTTACATGCATTAATTAGAGGCAACAAAATAATAATTAAGCGTGTAAAAAATAAGCTAACAATTGAAATCAGTGTCAACTTAATAGGAGGGAACTGGATAAAAAGCAACAGTAAGCTATGTAAATTTATATATATACATAAATAGTTATCAACTTATAACTGTTGAGTTGCGAAATTAAAACTAAACTCATCATTTTCGTTGATTTAACTTTATTTATTTC
The DNA here is from genome assembly GCF_043381705.1 of Parasteatoda tepidariorum. Taxonomy (NCBI): domain Eukaryota; kingdom Metazoa; phylum Arthropoda; class Arachnida; order Araneae; family Theridiidae; genus Parasteatoda; species Parasteatoda tepidariorum. Next base: position 41,758,509 of record NC_092211.1, on the reverse strand, counting down.
ATCAGCAAATTACACACAGGGCTTCCTATTCACCACTATTTATATATTTCGAATCCTCACAAAAATGAAATTAACTTACACGCATGTTAACAAAAACATTAATAAAATAATTAAGCGTGTAAAAAACAAACTATTGAAATCAACGCAATTTAATAGGAGGGAACTGGATAAAAAACAACAAAACCTGTTTGATTGCCTTATGAAGTTTAGAGTTGCTTCTAGTTATCAAGCTTTAACTTATTTCTTTTTTCACTGGTAATCAAACATGTTTTTATGTTTTCGTCCCGCTTTTCCCAGTAGTGATCCACTAAACTGCGATAGCATGTTGATTTTTTCTTGTCTTGAATTTGCGCACACTTTTGGAATTTCACGCTTTAATATTCACGCTAATGTGCATAATTCTCAACTTCATTCCGAACAAGAGTTTTAAAAAATATATTTTAAAAGCGGTATTTACGAAACACCCTGTATAATTTTTGCAATAAAAACGCATTAAGGTGTTAAAATATTAAGTGAGTGGATAGTTTAAATAATTGATATTTTTTAGAAATGTTCAATTAAATTGTGTTAATATAAATTTGCAGAATTTTATTTTCACTACACTTAAGTGTAAAATGAATCAATTGATATCAATTAATAAAAAAAAGCATTTAGAGATGAAACGATCGAAGAAGTCAATTCTTTTACAAATAACAAACATCTCAACTTGAAAAAATAACTCGAAATATTTTCTCCTTATATTGTGATCCAAAAAAAAAATTTTTTTTTCTTCGTATAACTTCTTTTTTTGTGATCTAGTAAGAGCAATACAAGTTTAAAGAAGCTCTTTACTCTTTAAACTTTTTTCATCTATTTTTTTTTTTTTTTGGTGAATTCCTAACAAAATGTTTGAAAAAAGCAAAAGTTACTCCCATGGCACACTGCCAGAATCTTTCTTCATTTTTTTTAATAACATCAGAACAGAGCTTAGAAGATTATACAGATAAACTCATCTTAAACGTTAGAAATATTTTTCTTTATAAAACCTCGATTATGTGATTTGATAGTTTTGTTCAAGTGATGTAATTTTATATCTACTATTTTAAGAATAAAACATTATTTATAATCTTTTACTAAGTAGCTATATTTAATAGTATACAAATTGCATTACTTATTTACTTGATTTATTTTCAGCAGTGAAACACATTTTCCAGCAAAATATCCATTTTATCAAACCGGCGAGATCTCGTGTTATGTTTTTCTACAGATCATTTTATGTTTTGACTTAAAATCTTAATTTTTTTTTTATGTATTTATAGTAGTGGGAACATTTAGCAAAGAATATCGCAAAATCCACACAGGATTTTGATTTTTACGCTATTTGTACGCCTCTGTCCATTTCCATGTTTGCAAATCGTCTCCCAGGAAAATTTTAAGAGACAGTCAGACAGTTCTGGATTATTCTGGACAATTCTGGATTATCAAAAATGGAGAAATACCCAAAAGAACAATGCGTTTTCACTGTTGAGCAACATATTAGCAGCGTTGATATCAACCCTTGGTCATATAATTTCTCGTTTTGGTTTTTAAAATTTGGCCACACATATCAACTAATTTAACGCTGTAGAAACTTTTTGTTCGATTTGTGAAATTGAGCGAGTAAGACAACAAGTTTACAGTCCCCCATGCATTGTAAAGGGAAACTGAGTGTTATATAAACGAAACTCAGCTACATTTATGCAAAACGACAGCTGAACTCTTACAAAAGACTGAATTTGTCTAAGTTACATTTTTGAAAAACGGTAAATGCAATTTCGACTAAAAATTACTCTTTTTTGAGTGCTGTATCAACTGAACTCATCAACATTTATGCAAACCGATTAATAAAAATTTCGAGAATAGAGTGTATTTGTTTGAGTGTTGTATCAACGAAGCTCAGCTACGTTTATGCAGAAAGGTTGCCGAAAAAGTGAGTTTGTCTCAAGTACATTTATGCAAAACAATTAATGAAATTTCAATAAAAGAGTGCCATTGTTTAAGCGTTGTATGAACGATACTTGGCTGCATTTATGCAAAGTACCGAATTTTGAGGTTGGAGTGTGTTTGTTTGAGGACTGTATCATTGAAACTAGTTACATTTATGCCAAAAAGTCATCGAAATTTTGACAAAATATTTCGTTTGTGCTTTAAAGACCAAATAGAAAGACCAACCCTATAATGTATACATTTTCTGGGGAAGAGTATTCAGACACCTAGTGGTGCAAATTCAAAGAGCCCTGGGTCATATATAAATATAATGTTGGTCTACTTTTTACATCGATGACAGAATGAAAATGTCTGGGGAGCTTTGCATCAGTTTTGACAGGTTGCCATAACAATTGACACCTCGTCCATCACAGCAGAAGCGAGTGTTGGCTGTAAGGACGGTCGATTCGGTTGGCTACATCATCTGCGTTCTAATTCAATCCAAAATAGTTCTTTGAAATTTAGATCGAGGCTTTGAAAAGACTAAATCAGATTTTGAGTATCCATTTTATAAAACCAAGTCTCGATTTGTGAATAGAGCAGTTATTTTTGTAGAAGAGAAAATGGTCTTCCTTGAAATATTGCCATTGAGTTGGGAGAGTGACATTACCATTTAAAAAACTTAAGGTGTTTTTTTGATGTTTATTTGAGGTTGTTTTGAAATGTTAAGGTTGATTTGAAGACCATTTGAAGTTTACTTTAAAAAACAACCATAAAGAATCTACCTCCTAAGGTTTATAATCAAGGTTTGAGAAATTATTTTATGTGCACTTCAGGTTGATAGAAATCTACCATAGAGCAACCAACTTAGAGAAGTTGTTTCCGAGATGTGGAGGTAATTTTTCTTTATTTCAAGAAAATAAGTATATTTGAGATGTGAATAATTTCCCACGATTTCAACTTAAAGCATTTCTGAGCTAAACATGAGGTTGATTTTATGAAGCATAAATGAGGTTTATTAAGGAGGGTTTCTTTTTGCAAAACACAATCTCATTTTCTACCTCCAGTTCAAGTCAAGTTTTTACTCCTGACAAAAAAAACTTACAAAATATCGTGTTTTTTTGTAGTAGGGTCAGAATGTCTACATACATGTTTTCGGCCACAGGAACTGAGCGATCCTGTAGGTCTTTAGATAGATGCCCAAATAAGTTTGACCAGATAGTGTATTTAATGAAACAAACAAATAAATAAATTATAATCAAACTTTTTGATTTATAATTAATGTCAATAATTTATCAAAATTATTTGCGTGAGTTTCAGATCATTCCGTATTATCGGGAGGTTTTCATAAAAAATTTAAAAGGCAAAGTTCGGAATTGTTACGAATTAAAGTAGACTTTCTTCTTTCAATATCGAGAAAAATTCTTTTTCTGGGACACCACCCAAGAGAGGATAAAAGTACCAAAAGTACACATATACTAAACACACTAAGATCGATATTTTCTAGATTTTCTACCCACCTCTACTAGAATGCACGGAGCTTGTAGGGGGGGGGGTACAGGATGAGTGACGTCACACAAGAAGGACTTTATTCCCGCACACGTTGGGAGAGGGAGATGTTGTGATGGAATTCAGAAGAGTGATGGATCAATCCAATTACATCTTGGGCTTCCGAAAGATGCGGAGGAGCAAGGATGAGGAGGAGAGGGATTAAAGAGTCTTATCTTAAAAAGGGATGATTCTAAGGTGGGAGAGATTGGGGTGATGTACTGAAAGGGTATTATTCATTCATGTTTTGCAGAGTGAAATGTTAGATTTGGGATAAATTTTTTATAAGGTTTAATTTATTTTGTTCAAGTTCAGCGACAACTAGCGATAACATAGCTTAAACAGTAGGAGTAAAAAAATTATTCAATTCGAAATAAGATTTATTTGGCAAAAAGTAATTTCATTTTCTGTGTGTGTGTATGTTGGTGTCTCGAAATTCCACTTAACACATATTTCTTTTAAAGTGATTCTTAAAAATTAGATTAATAAGGTAAAAAAGCCGAATGAATTGATTCAAAATGTTTCTATGAAATATTTCAACAGAGTTTAATAATGTATTTTGAATGCAAATATTTCCTCATCGATGAATGCAGATTATATATTCTAATCCAAAACAGTATTTTTTTCTCTCATTCTATTTCGAAATTTTTAAGAAATATGCTAAAATGCCTAATGTGTATTTATTATTTGTAGGATTAGGTATTGTAACACAGATTTGCGCTAAGACATGTAGGATCTATACTGTTCGTCCTAGAAGCGATCTGATTTAACCAAAATTTTCATTATTTTGTTGTATACAATATGATTCACGAAAAGTCATGGATGTACTGCGTTTTTTCACAAATGATTTTTTTTCTATAAGAAGTCAAACCACAGGTTACAATTAGTTTCCCCCCACTAGTTACAGGATAATGTTAATTCTGTTGGAAATTTGGAAACGTTCGAATTTCAGTGAAAAAGTAGCAAACATTTCTATTTATTTAAGAAAATTATTCATTTAATTTACATATGTAGTTTGTACTCAAGGGGAAAGGGGAAAAAGAGGGAGAATTATCTCCGGGTCCGGGATGGATGAGGACCCGGCAAAAGTTCTTTATACAAAACATATTGTTTATTAATGTACTTTTTAAAGAAACTGGTAAAGGATCTCTTTATTAAAGAAAAAAAAATACAATTTTGTGTTAAGAATCTTCAAAAATTTTACCAAAAATTCACAGAACATTTTTTTTTACTTTGGGAAAGGTCCTGCAATAAGATCCTGGTAGGCTTTGACGTAACACAAAATTCTCTCTTCACAAAGACCTCTTTAAAAAAAAGTTTATGTGCAATAATTTCACAGTTGCAGTTAATTCAACTATATGCAGGTGACATTCCCTACATTTTTTAAACCACTTCTGCAACTCTTAAGATTAGTGGTACCATGAAGTGATTAGTGGTCTATAGCTTGCCAAGCGGGAGGATAAAAACAAAGTAAGCTTTCTTTAGGTATTAAGATATGTTTCAAACGCAAGAGAGAAAGCTAAACAACCTTCAGTGCAAAACATCTAAGACTTATAGTAAAAAGCAATCATACGTTTAGTAATATTTTGTGTTTCAAATTGAATTAGTTCCCTTTAAATTACCGTTGTTATATATTTCTTTTTAATAGCATTTCATTTTTTTATATAAAGCTACGAACCATAGCTGTTGTTGTTACTTATGTCACTTGCCAATCAGTAAACTTGCTTAACATTTTTAAGGCAGAGGGTGCGCTTTTAGTTTTTTTAGTGGCGCCATCTATTGACAAGAATATGGCTTCAGTCATACATACATCACTGTCCGTTTTACAGAAAAAACCTAATCATACTCCATTATTCACAAATCGTAATTGTGACTTGAAAAAGAGAAAGATCAGCCTCCAATTCAATACCCCAGATGTCTTGATTTCTTATAGGAACTTAGTGGACTTTGTGACCCCGGCGGATTTAAAGTGCACCAGTCATCATTTAATACACGGGTATTTTTCGGCCGGCGGGAAAAAAATTTCCGTTCTCAAGAACACAAGCCCATCGTCCTAAGAACCAATGCATGGTAAAAATGAAATTTAATCAAATTTATCAAACATCACAGGGGATTTTTTTTATTAAAAAAAAACACAAGGGGATCACTTAATATAAATATATTCACTCTTAAAATACTTCTAGTTTTAACAAAATATGTTATGAATAAGAAAGTTTGTAAGAATTGTTATTGTAATTACAAAAAGATTTATTCTTTGCGGTTTGTTACTTTTTCTTAATGGTTTGCTTCATTTCATTTTCGTTTAAACATTTTACAAACTCTAATTGGTTCAGTAATGAGCAACAATTTAAATTTCGTAAAGATATATCAAACTCAGTGAAGTACTTTCTTCAAAACATTGTTTTTTCATTTTTTGAGCATATAAATTATTTTGGAACTTAAGTATTTCTACATAAGAATGTTTGTGTATTTTAACAATAATACTGAATTTCTCTTCCATTCCTTCTGGTGTATGGCAATTAGAAGTTCATCTGCAATTTTATGTGAAGATTGCGATAGCGTATATTTTAAGATTAATGAATAACGAAATAAAATAATAGAATAAAATACTCATAACTTTGAGCTTTATCATTATGGGAAATATATATTCAAATAAGTGGAAAAAAATAATTTTAAAAGTTAAGAAAATTTATTAAGGTCTGTTTATGTAATTATTTAGTTATAATGTTATTCCACTAGTTTACAAACAAACTCAGCATCAATCCAATAAAAATTCGTTAAATTAAATAATTCTGAAATTAAATAATTCATTTGTGAAGAAGTTGTATTGTCAGTATTTTTAAGTACACAAAGGGGGAAAAAAACGAGAGAGAGAGAGATAAGGAAAGGAAAAAAAAGGGGTTTCTAACATCTCGAAATTTAGATCTTTAAATTTTATTTTCAGAATTATTTTAATATTTGCTTTCTTTGAAAAAAATTTTCAGTGTAAAACTCAAATGCGAAGCGCTTTGATATTCATAAATTTTGAACTACAGATTTTATCGCTAATAAAAATATTTGTAGGTTAAATATGTCAACTTTACTATTAGACATAGGCTTATTATTTTACCTTTTTTTTCTCTTTTGTTCATTAGATACATATCTCACCTGCTTAAATAAATTATCATAAGATAAATATATTACGAACATTTTTTTGCAAAAAATAAATAATAATTTTATTGAAAAGACAATAGTTGGAAATTCACCTAAATATGAAAAATGAGGTCTTACGTTAAACTAAGGCATCAGAGAGCACCCAAAACGTTAATAGTATCTTTTGCTTGAGCGTTAGTTGGCTTTAGTATTGATTAAATAAGGATGAATGACCAAAACACTCTCCAACGCGGAATATTTACCAATAAAGTGTTCTAACGTGCTCTAGCGCAGATGTGATCCATTAAAATTTTATTTAACTTGGCTCATAGATCACAATAAAACTGACATGACATCATGAAATATTATAAAATTAACGGGATGAATAAAAATATAATAAAACTAAAAGAACGACATGATTTTAATATGTGAAGAAAAAATAGCCTAGATTGGTCAACAAATCGTCTCCTGCCATTTATGCTTTTGGCATGCCATTGCCAAAAGCATAAATGGCTATGACAAGACTACAGCATTATTACTTACTAAACCTAGCCCACTATAGCTACTACTTATTTCTATATTTGGACAAATTTTTAATCGGAAAACAATTTAAATTCAAAACTACTGTTATACTGGTCTTCTAAGAACTTATTGGCTCTCGTTCACCATGGTCTTATCACTGTTAAAAAAATACAGTTCTGAAAATACAGTTGTAGCATAATCCAATAGTTTAGTTATTTAGGAAAGTGATTGAAGGTTTGGACCCCTAATATTTTTTACACGTTATTACGAATAATGGTTGATAACAGAAATGAAAAGTTATAAGTACTTCAGTACAGTTTCGACAGTATTTACAAATTATGCTAACATTTTTGTCATGAATTTAGAGTAATCATATATTTATATTCATGTCTTATAATTATACAAAATATACCGTCTCTAACGAAGCAAGTTCATTTTATGCACGCCTTTTATTTCATAAACATTGCATTCTTTTTTTTTTTTTTAGTTTTGATTTACGTGAATAAAAACCACTAAGAATTTTTGTTGAAATATTATAAAATTATTTATTTAATTATCAGTATAGCTATCGAATTTCAAAAGCTGTTCCAGTTTTTAATATTTCTAAAGCTTACAAATTTATAAAAATAAAGATTAAACGGTAATTTTGTTACAAACTAAAATTAAAATTAAAAAGAAATAAAAATAATATTTTTAAAAACCACGTTTTTGTAGTGGAGAATACTAATTAAAAACAAAAATAAAAAAATTTGAAAAGCGAAAAACGAGGGGCTCATGGAATACATAACAGTAACAGTATGTGTGTCCATGAGAATATGTGTATGTATATCTGCAATTGCATCTGAATGTGGATGTGGTTGTGCATGTATATGAGTAAGAAAATGTGTATATGTGTGTATATATGTACTGTTATGTATTTCATGTGCCCCACGTTTTTCATTTTTCAAATTTTCGTTTTTTAATTATTATTTTCCACTGCAAAAACGTGGTTTTTGAAAATATTATTTTTATTTTTCTTGTACCCACTTCCAAAATCTCAATTTTTTCGCTCACTGTACACAAAACTTCTCAACTGACATGTAACACTAATTTGAAATAATCGAATCGACAACAAAAGACAATCGCGAAAATATTAATTTTTCTTTAATTTTATTTTACATTGTATGTCTTTTTTCTCTTCATTTTCATGCATTGTCCTCCAATTCTGAACTATGCGCCAAATTTGAAGTCTGTAGCTAGTCGGAAAGTTAGTTTAAAATCCATTACAAAATTCCACCCGAACAGACATATCCGAAGGCAAGTTGATATAAACGTGGTTAAAAAATAATAAATAAAAAACTAGCACTTTAAAATTACTTTACTTTAGGAAATCAATTATTAACAAAAGTTTTAGACACTGCTTCCTTCTAAAATTAATATCGCAAGTCTTAGCGACATTAAAAAAAAAATTCCATTTTATGAATTAAAATTTTTCTTCAAAATTCCATCACGGTGAATAAATAAATTCCTTCTGCCACTCCCATAGATAAGCAACATAGTGAGAATGGACAAAGGGGATGACGTTGTCATAGTAACAAGACATGGGATGCATTTAGTAACAACATGTAAGAAATGCAATTCACATACCAGAAGGGAGAATTTCCCATTTACAGATGGTAGATCTTATGAAGAATCGGAAAATATATTTATTGTAATATTTTCTCCCGTTATTAGGATGGAATATTGAGTAGCTATGGGAAGAGGCTTTATCTATGGATTCGGGAAATGACATTTACTTGGTCATTCGTTTACGGAAGTTGGATTTATTTAATTCGTTGAGAGCTATTTAATGTTTATGAAATTGCATAACAGCATTATTTATTATTTAATTTCCTGTTCGGAGATTTTCTTTACATATCAGTATCGCTATAATATATTATTAAGGGCAGCACAATGATTTGTTGAAATTAAATCTACAAACTTTAATCTCAAGGTAGGAAGATTGAAGTTAGCAGATTATTCATTTTGCAATTGAAATTTTCAATTTAATTTTTAATCCTTTACATTTTTTAATGTATTGTATAGATTGTAGCATATTTTAATAATTTTTTTCTTCCTTTTTGCGAGAAGTGTTGAGTTTTATAGGTAGTCCCATAAATAATTAGTCCATTTTATAAATCAAAATTGATAGTCAATTTCATGAATTACTTAAAAAGGAATACGAATATATAAATAACATGATTATTGAAATAGTAAGTATTAATATATAATAGCGGTTCCAGTCATTGCTTAGCTTACTTACCAACGCTCGTGATAGATTTGCAAGAATTTTTAGGCTTAGAAACAAACAATGAGATTATTGCATCAAAACTATAAGTTATTTAAACAAAAGATACTAAGTTTTTTATTTAAAATTAACAGATTTTATTCCACTGTCCAAAGGAACCCTGTGTATGTTTAATGTGTTTCTTATTGTTTTAATAAAGTAAAATATAACGTAATAATTCTGCTCGGTAGCTAATACAACTGACGCCCGGTGGCTGAGCGGTAGCGCTTCTCGCTTTCGTGCCACAAGTCCCTGGTTCGATCCTCGGGTTGGTCAAGGTTGACTCAGCCTTTCATCCCTTCAGTTGGTTGATAGATGAGTACCTAGCATGCTTGGGAACTAAACATTGGGTGTTCCGCGTTCGGCTGACCACCTGAATAGAACATCTGCTGCTGCACCCCAGAGCCCATGGTCAAGAAAACTGAGATGGGCACAGTAGGTCTTGGCCCTCTATGAGCTGTCGCGCCGCTGAGTTTAGTTTAGCTAATACAACTTCATCAGCATACTAATTTTTTATTTTATTTTATTTAAGATTTAATTAAATTTTTGACTACTAAAAAACTCAGTGAATACTTTCAGCTGAAGAGAATTTTCAGCAATGGTGAAAAAAAAAAGAATTTTAAATGCAGCTTTAGGATCCTGAATTGTAGTTTTGTATCATTATTTTAATTGCGTGTGTAAAATGTACATGCTGTTATCTAAAATTTATTTTAAAATTAAACATTTCCTTGCAATTTAATAGCAAAACGGTCACAATACTTTATGAAACATAATTTCAGCCTTATTATTTTAATTTGCATTTAAAAAAAATTCGAAAGTATCCAAGAAATTGAATTTTTTTATTTCATTTGAAATGTCATTACTTCATTTCGTCTAACATAAATGTGCGTCCTAATGTCCATAAATTTCGTTGCTTGACACAGTGCAATATTTCACACTCTAAATCATACGCAGCGTTTGTTAGAATGTTAAAGTTAAAAAAAAGTCCTTACAACTGAACTATAGATACCAGCAGGTTTGGCAGGTTTTTGACATGTGACAGTTTTTGACAGTTTAAACCATGGTTTAAACCGTCACGTCAAAAACCTCACTGTCAAAAATGTCGAAAATGTCAAAAACCTATATTCATATGTGAAATTTAATTAATACATAAAATTTATATATTTTTTA